>NC_081412.1:633128839-633728839 GCF_030272615.1 Cryptomeria japonica
CATAGGGTTGGGTTGAGAAAAGGGGTTGGAGACATTAAATGCCTAAGAAGACCTTATGGTTATCTAGAGATAAGGGTTAAGCCTAAGTTAGGCTTACCCATTGGATTAAGAGTTAATCCAAGGATAAACCCTTGTGCAAATGATTAAGAGATAATCATGGTCAAAGCATTAAAGGCTTGATGAGACCCTTGGGTTGGATGAAGGTTAAGTTAGGCAAAAAGTCTCTAACCATGTAAGAGGGTTGAATTAACCATTAATGGTTTGGAAGACTTTGGGAAATTAAGTGGTTGAGGACTTGAAGCCTTTAATGGTTATCAAAGACTTTAAGGGTTTGAGAAGTGACTTCCCTTTGCTTAGGGATGTGACAAAGTTTAGAAGATGGGTTAGGCTAATTAGAAGTGATTAGAAGAGTCTAGAAGGGATCTAGGAAGGGGTTTAGGAAGGCAAAAGGGAGATGTAGGAAAATGCAAGTGGATGGAGGGATAATAGGATTTAATTGAAATAAAGTTAATCTAATTCAATTTGGTTGTAATTTGGGGAAATTAAATAAATTAGATTTATTTAATTTAGGATAACTATTTAATTAAATTTGAATTAAATTAAAAGTGGATAGGGGGGATTTAATTGAATTTAATGATTTATTCATTAAATGGTACAGTGAATTTAATTCAGTAATTTACTTAATTAAATAGAGGAATGTGGGTAATTTAATTAAATTGGATTTAATTAAATAGAGAAATGAACATAAAATATTCATTTAGGAATATGGTCATTTTTATACGTCTACATTTTGCCCCTCTTTGAAGTGACGTGTGTGCACATGTTATTTCAAAGAAAATGATGTTTTATCGTGATTTATGATCAAATGCAATTTTTGTGTCACTCTTTATGATTTGCAAGTCGTGCCCCAGATTTCATTTGATGCGTGATGCCCCCTCGAGAGATGAATCAATATTTTGAAAATTTGGATTTGATTTGGCGATTTGTGTTTGGTGTGTATGATTTTGTCTATGTGAAATGTTGAAATTGATTCATCTCCCAATAATTTATAGATTTTAGGGTATAGGGGAGACCGCGACGACATTACATGTCTGGTTGGCTAGCCCTAATTTCATTTTCCTCCTATAAAAGGGGAAAAGAGCTTTGATTTGATTCATTTGTGCATTGTTGACTTTGGAGAAAGAGAATTGGGTTTGAAGTCAAAATGCCTATTCCGTATTCTAGACATCGTTTTGAGCGCGTTCGGAGGTACCGACAACCTGCTGCGTATGGACCACCAGTAAGTCAACACTTGTGACTCGCTTTTGATTTTTGATTGTAGACGTATAAAAATGACCATATTCCTAAATGAATATTTTATGTTCATTTCTCTATTTAATTAAATCCAATTTAATTAAATTACCCACATTCCTCTATTTAATTAAGTAAATTACTCAATTAAATTCACTGTACCATTTAATGAATAAATCATTAAATTCAATTAAATCCCCCCTATCCACTTTTAATTAAATTGAAATTTAATTAAATAGTTATCCTAAATTAAATAAATCTAATTTATTTAATTTCCCCAAATTACAACCAAATTGAATTAGATTAACTTTATTTCAATTAAATCCTATTATCCCTCCATCCACTTGCATTTTCCTACATCTCCCACTTGCCTTCCTAAACCCCTTCCTAGATCCCTTCTAGACTCTTCTAATCACTTCTAATTAGCCTAACCCATCTTCTAAACTTTGTCACATCCCTAAGCAAAGGGAAGTCACTTCTCAAACCCTTAAAGTCTTTGATAACCATTAAAGGCTTCAAGTCCTCAACCACTTAATTTCCCAAAGTCTCCCAAACCATTAATGGTTAATTCAACCCTCTTACATGGTTAGAGACTTTTTACCTAACTTAACCTTCATCCAACCCAAGGGTCTCATCAAGCCTTTAATGCTTTGACCATGATTATCTCTTAATCATTTGCACAAGGGTTTATCCTTGGATTAACTCTTAATCCAATGGGTAAGCCTAACTTAGGCTTAACCCTTATCTCTAGATAACCATAAGGTCTTCTCAGGCATTTAATGTCTCCAACCCCTTTTCTCAACCCAACCCTATGTTGACACTTGTCACCATTTCATTGGTGCCAATTTCAAACATGGATTCCCAACTTTCAAACTCAACCCTTGATTAAACCATTCAATCCTGGCCATCCATTGCCCTATTTTTGCTATAAGTAGAGCTCTCATTCCTCCATTTTCATAGAGGATCCAAGTTTGTAGTATCATACTTATGCTCAAATACATTCAAGCTTTCATATCATTTTTATGCTCATCATTTTAGCCTCTCTTTAACTAGGAACTAGTCTAAATATGGATGTTTAGAATACTTTCTTTATCATTTAGCTCAATCATAGACTAATATAGTATGCTAGGATAGTTTGTTTACTAACCTTGTCATCTTATAGTTAGATTATTGCATTTCTAGAATCATGCATAGTTTATAATGCATCTCATATTAAAACCAACAAAAGCATCTCTCGTTCTTGCATTTGCCATCCCTAAACCATTTTGCTCAGTGATCTAAGAGAAAAAATATTGGTTTAAGAGACATTGTAGGATAGAGAACCATGGGACCCACCTTGGGAAGCTGAGTTATACTTTATGACTCCATAGCTTGCACCAAGAAGTCTTGTGTGTGTGTGTGGATAAGTCTTTTGGAATATTTTCACATATTAAGTTCTATCAACCCACTTTTCCCACATACATTTCTGGCGCCCACCGTGGGGCCCAACCCCATATGTCAAATCATTTTTTGAAATTAATCACTTTTGCAGGTCCGTAGGAAACAGGAATCAGCACGTGGGAAACATTCCCTAGCGCATCTGCTTAACAGTCTAGCGCATCCCACTTTCTGTTCAGCACGTAGAGTCCATCATCTAGCGCTTGAATTCCTTTCTTTAGCACAAGACCCCACTAATTTTTTTTGTAGGTATCAACGCAGGAGAAAAACAGAGTAGCGCATTTGAAAAATAGTTTGGCATGTAGGGTCTGTTAGATAGCGCATCCGGCTCACTTTTTAGTGTGTGCAGTCTATTCTATGGCGCGTAAAGTTTTTTCCTTAGCACATCATATATCTAACAGTTTTCTGTAGGTGTCAACGCGAGAGAAAAATAGAGCAGCGCTTTCGGTGCACAGAGTAGCACATCTCGAAGACAATATAGCACACCCTGGGTTTATTTTAGCGCGTCACTGTGATTTGGTAGCGTGTACAGTTTGTTTTGTAGTGCATCGCAAACTGAAAACAAAAAAAACAAAAAATTGTAACCGAAAGTTGAAAATTAGATTTGTGGAAGTCCACCAAATCATCTAACGTTTTTCCTCTGGTTTTCTTGCAGGATTCTAACAAATTTGTTGCAGAAAGGAGCTTAATCTTAGAATATTTAGATAGTTAGGATTTTCACTAACTTATTTAAGTTAGTTTAAATTTTTAAACGTCTTTTATTCTTAAAATTGACCTCACTTATTTCTTTTGGGCCATAAAAAGAACCACTATCAGAAATTTTCTTTCTTTTATAGGAGAAAAACTTTGTTTTAGGCTCTAAAACGAACAATACAAACTTTCCTTTTTTGCAAAAGTAGATATAAAAGGAACCTCACCATCCTTTGGTGTATAAAAGGATTCATTTTCAAATTTTGCAAAGGAAAGAACCTCACTTACAAAGTTTTGTTACAATCAAAAGAGGGAAGTTATTCCCCTTTTTCGATTTTCTTTTGTTGACCATATCAAAAATTTTGCTTTGTTGACCAGGTTCCTTCACTAGATTAAATAATCATTGCTTTGAGGAACTAAAAAGAACACCATGCTTCTGGAGCAACATCTCCAAGTAGAGATTAGCAAATCACTAAATTGAAGGCTTAAAAAAAACTTTGATTGCCTTGTCTGAAAAGTGGAAGGAATATGCTCTCCCCTTGATTGGGTGATCAAAAATCCAGACCACTCTTAAAGCTTTCTGTATTTCAAGCATAAAACCTTTAGCAGACCTGCCTTCCTGAAGAGTTGGAATCAACTCTTAAAGCCGTTTATGGCCGATGTGAAGGGAACGACCTAAGTGGGGAACGACTTTGATGCTAAGAAATTCCAACCCACTATAATCAAACGTGGAAAGTGATGAAAGTCCTTTTCAATGGTTGCACACAGCGATTAGCCTTCCCCCAATATCCTTGAGATACGTAAAGCCTTTGTTCTAAAGGTTGGGAAGCCTCCTGAGGGAGTTTATCACTGACAGCCGAATGGGAAGCCTGATTACGAACCATAGAAATAGAAGCTTTCAACCAAGTCAGTAACCAGACATTATAACATCATAGTGCAAGGGTGGGGAAGAATACACCCCCAAGATTACTCACCATATATCTCCCAAGATAACTACTCAACTGTGAAGCAATTCACTTTCAGTTAATTTCTAGCAAAAGGCAAAAAAATGGGCACCCTCTAGGGGGTGACATGGTTGTTTGAGCTGACGGAGTATCGAGACTAGTGAGCTATGATGTTATTTATAACCTTTGACTAAAGAGTCTTTCTGAAGTGTAATATTCGTATCCAAACCTATTAAAACATTGGGGATTTGAACACATCCTCACAGAACATACACTTTTTGTTAGATTAGGCAAAATGATTGTACTTTTTATGCCGTGCTTGCATTTACTACTTCAGAAAATCATCCATCAAACTTGAAAAATTCACAACAAAAATTCAAAATTGACAAAAAACCAACCAAAGAAAAAAAATAAAAAATCAGGGCAGTTTAGTGCATAAGACCAACTTCTTAGCGCGTGAGGTATTTTTGTTAGCGCATCCAACCATCAAGTTAGCGCGTCGATTCCAAATAGTAGTGTTTTATCTCAAATCAAATCAATATTGAAACATTTAGCGCATCAGAGAAACAGTCTAGCGCATGGAAGCATCAGCTTAGCGCGTAGAAACCAAACATTAGCGCATCAAGTTCAAAAGTTAGCACGTTACAGGCCCAGGCTAGCGCATGACTTTTTAAACAAATAGAAAACAATTTTTTTGAATAGTCAAGACTTTAGCGCGTGTCTGGGGGCAGCCTATCACGTGTGGTCATTATTTTAGTGCATGGAGTAAATTTGGTAGTGCATATAGTCTCTATTTTAGCGCGACCAAAAATCAAAAAGGGAAGGGGCAAAACAGTAAGAAATTTTAAAAATTCTAAAAACATTTTCAAAAGCCTCTCATTATCAACAACATTTTTCATCAAAACAGAGTGACAAAAACAAATCGTTAAAAACTGTTTCTTGAGCTAAATTTGTGTCAAAACAAACATTGTAAAAATCCTAAAATAATCACACGATAAAACATGTCTATCTTATCAAAATCCGGAAACCTCATCCTCAGTATCAACAGAATCCTTTACCATCTTACGGATTTCATCTCAAAAACACTTGTTTAAAATTTTCAAGTTGTCAAATCAAGTCTCCATATCGGGAGGCTTTTATCCATATCATTTGACACGCTTTGTCGTGAAGGGGCATCTAAACCTTCACTTTGATAGAGTAAGATTTGAAATTTTTCAAACAAGATCAACTGAGTCCAAACAAATTAAAGGAAACCATTGATCACTCATGCATGACTAATCCCCATATTCTGAGAAGAAAGAACCTTTATCGTAACATCACATTGAAGAAACAACAATCTAGTTTTTCCAAGTTCATCAAGAGAAATAAGTTTTTATACATCAATCGTCAACTCTTCAAATCTCATCAGGTATTCCTTCATCACGTCAAATTTTATATCCAAAACAAATCCAATGAATTTGACAAAGAACCCTTAAAAACAAGAGCCTACTGTCAAAAGTCTACTTTTAATCAAATCATAAACCGCGGAGGAAAGATCAATCCAGCATTCTTGCCCGACGAGTGTATCACTTATAACACATCTCGACCAAAACCACCCACCCCCGAGCAACACATCGAAGAGGATTTTGTCCCCTTCGTCACTGAAAGTTTTTACTAAAATGCCTGTTACTCGCTCTCAAATAAACCAACAAAGCGAGACACACGCAGAGTCTAGTATGAATCGAAGGTTGTAAAATCCTTTTGAAGTTCCACACTTAGAAGAGACTAAAATTTCTGAAGCCCTTCTTCAGGAATGTCAGGAAAACCCTTCATTCCAAAAACTTGTCGCAAGGCTCATGGAAAATGACAAAGAAAAGTATCTGCTCATGCTCACAAGTAAAGGTGTTAAACTTCTCGAAGATTTAGACACAAACATCTTTAGAACCGGATCTCGACAATATGCATATCAAGAACAACAAAGAGAAGAAGAAACTCATAACTTTGAACAACACATACCTGAGCAACACATTCCAGAACAACATATACCAGAAATGCGTATACTTGAGCAACACATTCCAGAACAATGTATACCAGAAATGCGTATACCTGAGCTTGAAACTCCAGAGCAAAATATACCATTTACCACACCTTATCAGCTGCTAACTAATACAAGGGAAGAACTTTTCCCTCAACAAGATAATGTGCCTTTGGTTGCTCTTACTCAACAAATGCAAGTGTTACAAAGGCAAATACAGGATATGCAACAAGGGACAACAGTGCGGTACTCTTTAAACGAAATATGTCCTTATCCTTTCAACAGAAGATTGAACATGGTGCCTTTTCCTCCAAACTCAGACGTTCCCAAATTTGATAAATATGATGGAAAAAGTGATCCCCGAGATCATGTTCAAGAATTTTGCACAATGAGTCTTGAATTTGCTCATGATGACACCTATCTAATGAGGTTATTCCCAAGAAGCCTATGAGGGCAAACAATGGAATGGTTATCCAAAATCACGCCACCTGTCAGATCATTTGATGAATTGGTTAACAAATTCATAACCCAATATTCCTATAAACATCCAACACGCCATAACCATGCTAGATGTTTGTAACACCAAACAAAAGAACAACGAAACATTCATGATATTCCTTCAACACTGGCGACGTATGGTATCACGATATCCTCGAGACATTCCCAAAAAGGAGAAAATGGAAATCTTCTTTGACAATTTGAATGGTAAAATGAGTTATAGACTCAAACTTCAATGCATACTGTCTTTCGCTAAATTGATTAAAAATGGCATCCAAGTAGAGGAAGCATGTGTCAAAAAGGGAACACTCAAATTCTACAAGGAAGGAACAAACTCATCAAACTACAATAACCAGAACAACACCAACCTCGACAAATCTCGATTTTGGACTCGAAACAAAAATGAAGGCAACAATGAATCATATGAGCCCAAATCTAAGCAACCAGTGCTTGCATTATTCGGAAATCCTCAAAATACGAAGAATCCTAAAAATGCTAATCCAAATGCTAACACATATGCACCAAACACCGATCAAGGACAACTCAACACAAACAACACCAACGATACTCAAAGCAAAAACATGAATCCAGGACCTAACAACAATTCACGCAACAACACAAACAATTTCCAAAAGCGTATCTTCACACCACTGGGGCAATCACTAGAATCAGCATTTAGAGAACTTTTGGCAAACAAGATTCTTTCTTTGTCTCCAATCAGCAACTATGAACCCCAAATCAAACCACCTTGGTGGAATGATTCACACTATTGTGATTTCCATCGTAACAAGGGTCATCGAACGAAAAATTGCATGAGATTGAAACACATGGTACAGGACATGATCGATCAAGGTGACTTAACGGTAGATGGTCTCAAAACAAATGGTGATCATGGAGCCTTTAAAAATCCTCTTCCAAATTATAACAAAGATGGAGCTTCAACCTCAAATGATACACGCGGAGTTCGTGTCAACCATATCTACAACAACACCATAAATCACATATTAGCTGAAGATCATCAAGTAAATGTCATCACCATCCGAGATCGGCATGATCATGAATCTGTCAATGTAACAACCCGAACTCAGAAATATGTCTTAAAAGGACATACGTCACCGGTGACTACTACACCAAAAATCCACTATGACTTGGTTATCCAACTACACAAAACTCCAGCTCAGATATCTATACTAGAATTGCTGAAACTATCACCAAAGCACAAAGACATATTGGAACAAGAACTATTGGAAACCAATGTACCTCAAAATCTGGATACAGACAGATTTCAAGCCATGGTCGCCCATATGACAGGACCTCATAACCTCACCTTCTCAGAGCATGACAATACTTCCTTGAGCCATCCGCATAATACTCCTCTCCATATCGAAGTCATTTTTTGCAAACACCGAGTAAAAAGAGTCTTAATAGATGGAGGAGCCGGACTTAATATATGTACTTTAAAACTTATCTGTGCATTAGGCTTTTCAAAAGAGTCTATTGATCCTTGTAAGAAGATTACCATAAAGGCATATGATGATGAGGAAAGGTCCTCTAATGGAACTATGATGTTACCCATTCAAGTAGAACTAGTGCAAAAGGATACTATATGTCAGGTATTAGACATAGATCTCACCTACAATATTTTGTTAGGGTGACCCTAGATACATGAAATGTAAGCAGTACCTTCTACGTATCACCAATGTGTCAAATTTCCTTATGACAGACAAGAAATCTCTATATCTGTTGATCACAATCCATTTCAACATTGTAACACAATGGGGGCGGCCCAAGACAGTTTGGTTCCTCATAATAGAGAAAAGCAGCGATCTTTAACATCAAATCTACAAAGAGCAAAACCCAACTCCCTATTTGGAGATTTCAAGCAGCAAATGCAAATCAAAGACCAAGGTATGGGAGAATACTCTTTGGAGCCATTATGTTTGGCCAAATTGCCTACATCACCTAGATCTCATGGATTGCCTACTACATCAACACATCTGGCCACTCAGCCCATCACCAAATTTGATGGTACCTTCATCCAATTAGGCACTCTAGCACATGAATCAGAAGACAAGGATGTTCTTAGCTGGTTATACAAAGATGAGGAAGAAGATAATAGAGCAGCTGCTCTAGACATTATTCTACCAACACACTTGCATGGAAAAGGATACTTAATCATGCAGCAAATGGGATATGATGGTAAAGGACCTATTGGGAAACGAAAAGAAGGAGTCACTGAACCCATAGATCTTCCTTCACAACCCAGTAGAAACAAAGTAGGATTGGGTTGTGAGCTCACTTTCCTATTGAAATGGTCACCCAGCATAACTACAAAACCTCAATGGAAAGTAAAGAAGAAGTACAAAGAAGAATCCTGGCAGGAAGCACTCTTTGAATCAGCAGAAACAATCCGCAAGGCACAAGAACGTCATGATCAGAAGTTACATCAGGGAAAGCTTCTAAGCCACAAGAAGGCCATATCTGCAGCAGTAGCTCATATTCCAACACCAATATCTCAAGAACAAATCATATCATCTCCAAGTACCATTATTCCTCCCCGAGGAAGCACAGTCTATGAACAAATATAGAAAGTAGAAGCCAGATCTGACACAGAATCAACAAAAAACTATCAAAATGATCAAAGATTTGTTTTCACCATACAACATACCAGTTTACAGCACTGATAGAATCTGGGATGATGCCTCAGAGACTGATTCCAATGAATATGAATGGGGTACCTGCTCCAATGCTACTACAGATATCCCTAATGATACTGATTCCATATCCCTTTCTCAAGAAGAACATAACGCAGAAGATAGACCTCTTGAATTTGGACCACAAAATATCTATGACGCCATGGAAAGCAAACAAAAACATTATGAACAAGTCTATACGAAAGATAATACCATCGAAGACCTCAACAAAATCCTGGACTTCTTTAAAACCAAGAACAATCACGATGAAAACTCTATCCTAACGCTTACAGTAGCAGAACTTGATCCACCTAATGATTCCTTATTGCTTGTCTTTCCTGACCTCATCGACTGGGATGAACTTCAAATCCATGATATACCAATTTTCCTAGACAATGAATCTATTATCCATTACCTATGTACCGTAAATTTGGAAATAGGCTCTACCAGTGAACAAAGTAATGATGTCTGCAAACCAGGAAGTGCCAAGTCTCTCAGTTGCAAAAATGAACCAAGTAAAAGATCTAATGCTGAAAACCATTCAATGGAAGCTCTAGATCACAAAAAATTAAAAATAAAGGACGCATCTAAGGGTGAAAACCTTTTTAAGGCACCTAACGATGGGAGACTTGACACTCTTCCTGAGCACTTTCATGAGCGATCACCCATATTGATTGAGCCCACTTAATCAATCAACATTGGTACCATAGAAGCAGTCAGAAACCTACACCTTGCAGAATCTCTAACAAAGGAGGAAAGATCAGCAAATTAGCTTTGGTTGGTCATATGCTGATATGCCCAGAGTCGATCCACACTTAATCATGCATCACTTGTCCATCTCTTCAGGAGTTAAACAAGTCAAGCAAAAGCTACGAAAGATGAATCCACAGGTGGCACTCATTGTCAAAACTGAACTAAAGAAACTATTAGATGTTAGATTCATCCAACCCATTGACTATGCAGAATGGATTTCCAACATTGTTCCAGTATCAAAACCAGATGGTAGTATCAGAATATGCACTGACTTCAGAGACGTCAACAAAGCTTGTCCAAAAGATGACTTTCCTCTGCCCAGTATTGACATAATTGTAGATCTCACAGCAGGCCATGCAATGCTCTCACTAATGGACGATTTCTCAGGCTATAATCAAATCAAGATAGCCCCAAAAGATCAAGATTAAACCATGTTCACCTATCCTTGGGGAACGTACTGTTGGAATGTTATGCCTTTTGGCTTAAAGAATGGAGGGGCCACTTATCAAAGGGCAATGACAACAATCTTTCATGACATGATGCACACCTTCATGGAAGACTATGTGGATGATTTACTAGCTAAATCTTTCACCAGAGCAGAACATCTTAGCATCCTAACAAAGACTTTGATCGATTGGAGAAATTCCAAGTCAGGCTCAACCCTAAGAAGTGTGTCTTCGGGGTTACATCAGGCAAATTGCTAGGCTATATAGTCTCAGCTAAAGGTATTGAAATAGATCCAGCAAAGGTACAAGCCATTATGGACATGCCACCACCAAAGAATATCAGTCAACTCAGATCTCTACAAGGACGACTTCAATCAATCAGGTGATTCATCACTCAACTAGCAGATAAAAGTCTACCATTTAACCATTTACTACATAAAAATGTACCATTCAAATGGGAGACCAAGTGTGCATAATCTTTCTACCAAATCAAATAGTACCTAATGAATCCACCAATTCTAGTACCACCGGTCATAGGAAAGCCTCTTATCCTATATATCTCCACAACAGATATATCGATGGGGGCACTATTGGCACAAGAAGATCAACAAGGAAAGGAACAAGCCATATATTATATCAGTAGGACATTGAATGACTATGAACTCAACTATACATTCATTGAAAAGGCTTGCCTAACAGTGGTCTTCGCATCTCAGAAGTTCTGACATTATATGCTAGCACACACCATTAAGCTAGTCGCAAAAATTGATCCTCTCAAATATCTACTCAGCAAGGCAACTCTTACAGGCCGATTGGCTAAATGGGTTATGATTCTCAGTGAATTCGACATCCAATACATAGAAAGACAAGCCATCAAAGGAGAAGCAATTGCAGATTAGCTAGTTGAAGCACCGCTACCAAGAAAACAAACCATGGCGATTGAATTTCCAGACAGGGATGTTCTTGCTCTTTCTACCAAACAATGGACCCTATACTTTGACGGATCCTATACACAACATGGTTCAAATGCTGGCATTCTATTCATCACTCCTAAAGGACACACTATACCAAGATCATATAGGCTTATGTTTCCATGCACAAATAATGTGGCTGAATATGAGGCATTGGTTATAGGCATCAAGATGGCTGTCGAATGGAAAATTGTAGAGTTAAAAGTCTATGGAGACTCACAACTAGCCATCCATCAAATCAATAATGACTATTAGACAAAGGATGACAAGCTACTACCCTACAAATGAATGGTGGATGACTTCAAATAGTATTTTGTGCACATCACCTTCGAGCAAACACCAAGGTTAAACAACAAAGCAGTCGATGCAATGGCTACAATCGCTTCACTACTACAAATTCCAGAGCAATAGAGTCGTTACGAGTTCCTAGTAGAGCATCTGTTCTCCCCAGCCTATGACCACTCTGAATCCCATGTTATCTATGCCTTGACTGGTTCAGATTCTCCATTATATGGACCAATATACGACTACCTCAAGAACAATATCTTACCCACTGACCAATCCCGTAACCAAAAATGCAACTTTATCCGGCAAGCTGCCCATTATACCCTTATTGCTGATACCTTATATCGTCGAGGTCTAGATGGTACTCTTCTTCATTGCCTTGATCGTAATGATTCTGATTCTGCTTTACACAAGCTTCACAAAGGTATTTGTGGAACACATTCAAGTGGTAATACTCTTGCTAAAAATCTTCTACGGATGGGATACTACTGGCCTAAAATGGAGAAAGATTCATACCACTTCGCCAAGAAATGTCTTAAATGTCAGATCCATGGCAATCTGATACATGCACCAGTATAGGAACTACAGCCATTTACAGCATCCTGTCCCTTTTATCATTGGGGACTAGACTTGGTTGGCAAAATTCATCCTTCATCTTCAAATGGACACAAGTTTATTATAATAGCAACAGAATACTTTACCAAATGGATAGAAGCAGTTCCCATGACCACAGTGACTGGGAAACAAATTGCCTCTTTTATCCTAAAGTATCTGATTTGGAGATATGGTATTCCAAGTTCAATCATCATAGATAATGGATGACCTTTTAAAAACAAAGATGTACAAGAACTATGTGAAAAATTCAAAATCCAACATTGGTTCTCTACACCATACTACCCACAGGGAAATGGTCAAGCAGAAGCATCTAACAAGATAATACTAAAAATCCTAAAGAAAACAGTGAATGATGCAGGCAAAGATTGGCACATCCAACTCAATCCAGCACTTTGGGCATACAGAACCAGCATTCGCACACCTACAAGAGCCACACCATACTCATTGGTATATGGGTCAGAAGCCATTTTACCACTGGAAGTAGAAATCCCATCTCTCAGAGTCTCTTTGAAAGGTTTAATCCCCGATGAAGAGTATCGAGTTAACCGACTACAAGAACATGAACTATTAGATGAAAGATGTCAGCATGCTTACACTCATCTCAAAGCATATCAACAATGCATGTGCAGGAGCTACAATCACAAGGTCATCCCTCGTAACTTCAAAGTTGGTGACCTAGTCCTCAAAGAAAATCCAAGAAATCAGCAAGATCGAGAAAAGAAAGTGAAATTTGAGCCTAACTGGTTGGGTCCCTATGTCATCATATCAGTCTATGGACCAGGTGTCTATCAGCTAACAACTTTAGAAGGAGATGTGCTCGACAAACCAACTAACAACATCCATCTAAAGAAGTACTAAACTTAAATAGCCTAGTGCACAGAAAAAGCCAAAACAAGCAAAAAAATCAAAAAATCTAGAAAAAGCAAAAACATAAAGTACAATAAAAACAAATGGTGAAAACCTAGTAAACAGGTGCTCTTGTGAAAAAACGGCTCCTCTATCTATCTATATACCATTTTATCCATAAAAACACTATCGGCCATCGCCCGACACTAAACACATATCCATTCAGGACATACTTAGCGTAGTCACTATCCTGGGTTATCTATATATATCCTCTTACCTCATTCCACCATGGCTTGGAAATCACTGTACATAATCATATCAAGAGGCACACTCAGCTAGGGGCATTAAAATCATCTAAAACTTGCAAACATTCAAGACATCAAAACTATTTGCAAAACTCAGAAGCATGACATCAAACAATCAAAACTACGCTTCATTGCAAAACAAAACAAAACAATCATCAAAGAAATACCAAGAATGGATGATTTTCTGAAGTACTAAATGTTGCATTATCGCATAAAAATCTTGACTATTTTTGCATTTTGAACTTTTTAATTATCGGATTCTCTTCCTTTTCTCACTAAATGCTTCAAAGCTAGAGATCATGGGGAACTTCCAATATTTTCTTAGTCTTCTATCAGGGAGTTGATCACTTGTACTGTGTGAATACTTGCCTCGAGACATGATACATCGAATATCACCGAAGGCATGATTCCACTTCATGCATACAAATGATTTAATCTTGTCTGTTTACGCAATACGCATGCAGGTCGTCCTGGTTCAATTATACCTTGACGCTTGTGCTATCTTGCAAAATCAAACATCATGTAAATTTTTCTCAGGTCATTATTGTTTAATTATACCATTATGCTTGTATAAATTTTCAACATATCCTAAACAAATCAATGCTCAATGATGATACCTACAAAGAAAGCAAACAACATATGGCTATATCGGGTGGCAAATACAGAATGAGGATGCTACCAAAAACATAGTTGCATATCATTTTAAAATAGCTGCATATCATTTTAACATAGTTGCATATCATTTTACATTTAGTTACATCTCATTATCATACATCTCCTTTTCAAGATACATCTCACAGCATATAAAAACATACATCTTGCATCATACATTATATCATATATTTAAGCATTACATCATCATCACATAAACAAAAAGAGCACATAAGCACATCCATCCATATAACACACCACATGATCAAAGAAAATGGTGTCGTATATATATATATATATATATATATATATATATCAACAATGATCAAAATGTACAAAATATATCATCACTATGTCCAGTACAATGAATACAATGATAAAAAATACAACACAGACCACGTCTCTCAAGTATGGCTATCCCCTGATGGAGATGGTCTCGCTCCAGATGTCCCCACCCCTAGATCTCAAGGAGGGTCCTGTCTCGGTGGCCCTGTCACACCTCGGCTCTCGGACCGCGACCCAGTATCTCGAGATTAACTAGATCTTGACTGTGTGAAACTTTGTACTCGACGATCCCTGGGTACCGCAGCCTCATAATGTCACCAGTGGTACTCTGCCTCCTAAGCTCTCAATGCTAACTCTCTCAGGGTGTCTCTCATCAGACCACTCGCCGTTGCTCTCTGCACACAGGCTGTAAGCTCCTCCGCTCGCCCTCTCCGCTCTATCTCTGTATCCCGCTCAGTGGTCAACTGCGTAATCTACCACTGATATGTCAAAACCTATGCCTACAACAGCTGTACAATCACCTGTAGGGTCCGAATCTGAGCATCCTCAACATGAGTAGGGACCCGAACCCGTAGCGGTACCTGTGCAGGGGTAACCCCTCCCACTCTACCTATCCTTGGTGCTCGAGGTGGGAGCACATCCGTCCTCCTCCTCTATGCTGGTCACCTTGCCT
The DNA here is from genome assembly GCF_030272615.1 of Cryptomeria japonica. Taxonomy (NCBI): domain Eukaryota; kingdom Viridiplantae; phylum Streptophyta; class Pinopsida; order Cupressales; family Cupressaceae; genus Cryptomeria; species Cryptomeria japonica. The sequence continues at coordinate 633,144,236 of NC_081412.1, forward strand.
CATCAGTACCCCCCACTACAGCTAACACCTCCCCTACCCTCCCCTCTCCACTAGCTCCAATAGCTAATCCACCTCTCCCCCTATCTATCGTCGCCTATCTAATTGCCCTCTCCACACCTCTATCTCCTCTCCTCCCTCTATATCCCCACCTCCCTCTGAATCCTCTCCCTCGTCCTCCTCCTCCATCATCTCCCCCATCCTCATCATCTCCCTCTGCCTCCTCATCATCATCATCAAATGCCGGTCGCATCTCCTCAGGATCAGATATCCTGGCCACCTCCCGCGCAGCAAACAATCTCGTGAACTCATCAGTCATGCCCACATCCAAAATCTCTAGGGCATAATCCCATATCTATCCTGCCAACCTGATAAACTCCTCCACCACCACCGCACTATCAATGGTCGGGCCGCAATCAGCTACATCCTACCTTCGCTGTGCATATAAGCAAGCCCCTTGCGATATACCCTGCTAACGACCAAACTGTCTCAAAACTCTGGTCACCACAAACCTCTCGATGACAAATGGGGTCCTCCCAATCAGATATCTCATCATGAACATGTAGGGCATCTCCAGCCCGTCCTCCACCCACACCTCGCATCCTGTATATGATCGCCACGTGACTGTATCGATGTCATCTAGCACTCTCCTCCAATGCTCTAGTTTGTCCAGCTTCCGCTAGACAACTAGACCCCTGTATCCATAAGCATATGCGCCTCCAATGGGCCTATCTCTATCTGCTAATGGCCTCGTAGCTGGAATGTGCTCCCAGCACCATACCTATAATAGTGTTACGCCAGCTAACAAACTACTGTAACCGAGGTATACCACCTCATGCAGGCCCCTATATAGATGGGCTAGCATAGCCGATCCCCATGAAAACCTGCGACCCTATGTGATCATCTCCTCTAATACCAGCCCCCATCCCACAGAGAATCCCTTTGACCTACGATCAGGACAAAGGAATCCACCAATAAACCCTGCCAGTACTGAGGGAAGAGGTGCATAATCCAGGTCTAGGAACTCCTGCCACAGGATCTCATATCCGCAGACTGTCTCATCATGAAAAATGTGGTGCAGTGCCTTTGTACCACCCTCCTCTGACTGCTCATATGGTAGTAGTGCACCTACTACGGGAATACGTAGGATCCTATAATAGTCCTCTGGGGTGACTATCATCTCACCTGTGGCAAAATGAAAGGTGTTCGTGTCACTATGCCACCTTTCTGCTAGTGCTGTCAGTAGCCCCTGGTTCACAGTGAACCGAGGCATATCTAATAGGGACGTCAAATCGCATCTCTCAATGATATCAAGGTCAGCCTGGGTCAACCGCGGTATCAATGTCCATGGCCTTAGAAATCGCTCCCGTGACTAAACCACACCCAATCACTCCTGTCAACAAGCAAAACAAATCCAATATCAGTTTCCACATCAAAACAACGATATCAAAATCAAACTCACATCAACAACATGAAACAAATTGCTCATCTACATCAAGTTCAAATTCCTATCATTTCATATCAACTTGTAACACAACTCAAGTTATCAAAAACCATATCAAAACTTGTAACACAACTCAAGTCTCCAAAATCACATAAAATTGTAACACAACTCAAGTTTTCCACCCATATCAGCTTGTAAAACAACTCAAGTTTCCAACCCATATTAGCTTATAACCCAAATCAGACTTCACACATTGAACTTGTAACAGATTGCAAACACAATTCATATTTTGATTAACACAACACATGGATATCTATGTATAACTTGAAATATCACAAATCACAACAAGTTATATCGACACTCATATTGGACAAATCCATAAAAATCATGACCACACAACACAACAATTTCACAAATTAGCTCATCTAGCAAAAAAAATTTCGGATGCGCTAAAACAAATTCTCGCTGCGCTAAAATCCACCCATGCGCTAGGCTGTTTTTCCTACGTGCTAATCTATTCACCCTATGTGCTAGACTAACTCTACATGCTAATCTTTTCCCCCCATGTGCCACCTAATCTACCCTATGCACTAAACCCTACCGACGCGCTAATCTATACCTCGCTGATGCTACTTGCTTGACCCTATGCGCTAGGTTTACCCTACATGCTAAAACCCCTTACCCATGCGAACCCCTGTGGCCCCTATGCTCTAGGTCTACCCTACGCGCTACCCAGCTGACATGACGTGGTACCCTACGTTAGGCATGCACTATTTTCACTCCCTGTGCTAACCTAGACTTTCTATGCGCTACGCTATTTTATTTCGGACGCAACCCTAAAAATCAGCTTGATGCGCTACCTAAATTTTCGTATGCGCTAATCTATGACTTTGACGCGCTAAAATGCTAAAACCAAATTTTAAAAATCAAAAGTGGGTCACAAGTGTTGACTTACTGGTGGTCCATATGTGGCAGGTCTTCGGTACCTCCGAACGCGCTCAAAATGATGTCTGGAATATGGAATAGGAATTTTGACTTCAGACCCAATTCTCTTTCTCCAAAGTCAACAATGCACAAATGAATCAAATCAAAGCTCTTTTCCCCTTTTATAGGAGGAAAATGAAATTAGGGTTAGCCAACCAAACATGTAATGTCATCGCAGTCTCCCCTATACCCTAAAATCTGTAAATTATCAGGAGATGAATCAATTTCAACATTTCACATAGACAAAATCATACACACGAAACAGAAATCACCAAATCAAATCCAAATTTTCAAAATATTGATTCATCTCTCGAGGGGGCATCACACATCAAATCAAATCTGGGGCACGACTTGCAAATCATAAAGAGCGACACAAAAATTGCATTTGATCATAAATCACGATAAAATATCATTTTCTTTGAAATAACATGTGCACACACGTCACTTCAAAGAGGGGCAAAATGTAGACGTATAAAAATGACCATATTCCTAAATGAATATTTTATGTTCATTTCTCTATTTAATTAAATCCAATCTAATTAAATTACCAGCATTCCTCTATTTAATTAAGTAAATTACTCAATTAAATTCACTGTACCATTTAATGAATAAATCATTTTATTCAATTAAATCCCCCTTATCCACTTTTAATTAAATTCAAATTTAATTAAATAGTTATCCTAAATTAAATAAATCTAATTTCTTAATTTCCCCAAATTACAACCAAATTGAATTAGATTAACTTTATTTCAATTAATTCCTATTATCCCTCCATCCACTTGCATTTTCCTACATCTCCCACTTGCCTTCCTAAACCCCTTCCTAGATCCCTTCTAGACTCTTCTAATCACTTCTAATTAGCCTAACCCATCTTCTAAACTTTGTCACATCCCTAAGCAAAGGGAAGTCACTTCTCAAACCCTTAAAGTCTTTGATAACCATTAAAGGCTTCAAGTCCTCAACCACTTAATTTCCCAAAGTCTCCCAAACCATTAATGGTTAATTCAACCCTCTTACATGGTTAGAGACTTTTTGCCTAACTTAACCTTCATCCAACCCAAGGGTCTCATCAAGCCTTTAATGCTTTGACCATGATTATCTCTTAATCATTTGCACAAGGGTTTATCTTTGGATTAACTCTTAATCCAATGGGTAAGCCTAACTTAAGCTTAACCCTTATCTCTAGATAACCATAAGGTCTTCTCGAGCATTTAATGTCTCCAACCCCTTTTCTCAACCCAACCCTATGTTGACACTTGTCACCATTTCATTGGTGCCAATTTCAAACATGGATTCCCAACTTTAAAACTCAACCCTTGATTAAACCATTCAATCCTTGCCATCCATTGCCCTATTTTTGCTATAAATAGAGCTCTCATTCCTCCATTTTCATAGAGGATCCAAGTTTGTAGTATCATACTTATGCTCAAATACATTCAAGCTTTCATATCATTTTTATGCTCATCATTTTGGCCTCTCTTTAACTAGGAACTAGTCTAAATATGCATGTTTAGAATACTTTCTTTATCATTTAGCTCAATCATAGACTAATATAGTATGCTAGGATAGTTTGTTTACTAACCTTGTCATCTTATAGTTAGTTTATTGTATTTCTAGAATCATGCATAGTTTAGGATGCATCTCATATTAAAACCAACAAAAGCATCCCTCGTTCTTGCATTTGCCATCCCTAAACTATTTTGCTCAGTGATCTGAGAGAAAAAATATTGGTTTAAGGGACATTGTAGGATAGAGAACCATGGGACCCACCTTGGGAAGCTGAGTTATACTCTTTGACTCCATAGCTTGCACCAAGAAGTCCTGTGTGTGTGTGTGGACAAGTCTTTTGGAATATTTTCACATATTAAGTTTTATCGACCCACTTTTCCCGCATACAATCACATCCACTTTTATCATATGAGAAGGGAAGGCATCAAATTTACTAGCAAGCTAGCCTAATTTGGACCATTTTCTAATAATTTAAAAGTACTGATGAATATCAATGATATTTTGGATTTGGTTCATGCGGAAATCTCTAAGAAAATAAAGATTTATGATGAAAGATAATGCAAGGATCACCTTTTTCATTATTTTTGTTGCCCTTTTGGCTAGTCATTTTCTACTTTGGTGGCAAACATATTTTGCAAGAAGTGGTGTCACTTTCCCCATTTCTCATAAGTGTTATTGTGCTCAAAGTATTGGTTTTTATTCTACCCACCTAGTTTTTACTCTAAAGTTCTCTATGTTTAAGATGGGAGGAGAACTAATATAAACTAAACCATATTTGTCTGAAGAATTCAAAAGTAAATATAAGATATGGTAGAAAGTGGTTAAATGGAATATAGATAGTTTTTGATAAAGATAAACGCGTTTTACATGGACCCAAAACCAAAAGTTTTACAAAAGCCGGCCATCGGCCAAAAAGACATAAACCAATAGCAAAATAGGGGAGCACCCCAAAATAGTCACAAAAGAAAAAGAGACATAGATAGAAAAACAAAACAAAACAAAAGAACTCAATTAAGAGAGTGCACCAGCTCCTTGTTCTTCTGGATTGTAATCTTATTGATTTCCTCCAACTCCTCCATAATGAATCTGGAGGTGCCCTTATTGCAGCTCCTAGTTCTGGTCTTGGAACTAGGGCCTTTGGTTTTTTTCTCTCTAGAAGCCATGTCTTCACCTCCAATGTCTTTCTTAGGTTCACTATGAAAGGGTCTGTATTCTGCCACCATGACATTGATCTTTTTGAGCCCCTCTATACTATTATTCATTGCCTCTTTGCTTATGTCAACCAGGTTCTTGAGGTTTCTCTTTATCTCCGCCATAGACTATTCCACCTTTTCAATTCTTTGTTCATGGTTGCATTTCATAACCTTGACATCTTGGGAGAGCTTTTGGGTCATAATCATGAGCTTCTTAGATTTTCTCGGCTCTAGCAAAGCTGTGAAGATATCAATTATCTCCTTTACCCCCACTTTGAGGGTATCAATTTCTCTCTCCATCCACTTCCAGTAGCTCTCCTTGCTTCTGGTCGCTTCCATCACTAGGTTCATTAGATTACTATTCCTCTGTAACCCACTGTCCTCATCTTTAGGCATGGTCCCCTTCTTTTTCTTCAAGACGTTAATTGGAATGTCCAGTTTAATTTCCTAGTCTGAAGTCTTCGGACCATTGTCCTTAGCCGCAAGCTTCTTCTCTTTAGAAAGGGGCCTAGCCTTAGAAATTAGTTTGCTGGTAGATTTATATTTGTTGGCCGCCCATCTAGGGGATTCTTACTGCTAAAGGTCCCAGGGGTGAACATCATCTCACCTTCTTCCACTGGCTTATAATCAGAGTCATCAAAAGGAATGTCACCCCCACTATCCTCCAAATCCATTTCCGAGTCAGAGATATCTTGAATATTAGTATGTTGGCCTTTCTCAGATAGAGAGAGCACAACTTCAAGGGTCTTAGTGTATTTGATGATGAGCACAATAAGCCCTTCATGAAGAAAAGTATTATTTGGATTCTCCATATGTTTTTCAAGACTATTCTCTAAAGAGGAGGCCAGATAGAAAAGAATAGAAATGATATTACCATGCCTAAAATGGTGGAATATAGATAGTTATGTTGAAGGCATGTAGGGTTTCAGCTTGGAGTTGTCTAAGAATTTTTTCCAAGCTTTACACAAGGGGGAAGTAAAAAATGGTAAGGTTTCTTTCAGAGTCACCCTCGATTTAATTGCTACTATCATTAGGGTTTCGTAAGGTGCTATAACAGAGAAGTGTTAGTTGATATTTCAAAAGATGCTACCTTATTTTTGACAAAAGTCTTCACCTTTGATGGGTGTTACAAAAGATCTCACACCTAGAATATTTTTTATAATATTCTAAAGGCAGGTCTTCATCCACGGGTTCACTCAACTATCTCCTCCCACATGTCCCATACATACATATATATATATATATATATATATATATATATATATATATATATATATATATATATATATATATATATATATATATATATATATATATATATATATATATATATATATATATCTGTGTGTGTGTGTGTACATATATATATATGTATATATATATATGTATATATATATATATATGTATAGATATATATATATATATATATATATATATATGTACATATATATATGTACATGTATATATATATATATATATATATATATATATGTACATATATATATGTACACATATATTCAAAACAAGAACACATGTGGAAGGAAATACATTAATTTTTATATTTTCTATAAATGTTTCCTAGTGTATCAAATCAAAGTCTTTTAATTTTCTAATGGACTTACATTCATTTTAAACATATTTATTTTAAAAACAAATATTAGAAACATATTACATGTTAACCCAAATATAGTTGATTGAAGCTAAACTTTGATGGCTCATCCAAGGGAAACCCAGGTCAGACAGGTGGGGGCGGTGCCATCCGTAACCATGGGGGTAATATTATTGTGGCCTATGTGGCCAATTTAGGCACACAAATTTCAAGTTTTGCACATGTGACATTTATTTACTATAGACTTGTTATTATTAATGAAATAAGGTACAATCAAATCATAATAGAGGGTGATCCTCAAAACACCATACTCCTTCTCAAGAATGAAGCCATCGGATTGAAAGTGTGAAGACCTTGTGGCCAAATGTAAGGCCCTCATCCATGGGATTAGTCACATCCACCTTTATCATATGAGAAGGGAAGGCATCAAATTTACTAACAAGCTAGCCTAATTTGGACCATTTTCTACTAATTTAAAAGTACTGATGAATATCAATGATATTTTGGATTTGGTTCATGTGGAAATCTCTAAGGAAATAAAGATTTATGATGAAAGATAATTAAAGGATCACCTTTTTCATTATTTTTGTTACCCTTTTGGCTAGTCATTTTCTACTTTGGTGGCAAACATCTTTTCCAAGAAGTGGTGTCACTTTCCCCATTTCTCATAATTTCTATTGTGCTCAAAGTATTGGTTTTTACTCTACCACCTAGTTTTTACTCTAAAGTTCTCTATGTTTGAGATGGGAGGAGAACTAATATAAACTAAACCATATTTGTGTGAAGAATTAAAATGTAAATCTAAGCTATGGTAGAAAGTGGTTAAATGGAATATAGATAGTTTTTGATAAAGATAAACGGGCTTTACATGACCCAAAACCAAAAGTTTTACAAAAGTTGGCCATCAGCCAAATAGACATAAACCAACAGCAAAATAGGAGAGCACCCCAGAATAGTCACGAAAGAAAAAGAGACACCGATAGAAAACAAAAAAACAAAAAACCACTTAATTAAGAGAGTGCGCCAGCTCCTTGTTCTTCTGGATGGTAAACTTATTGATTTCCTCCAACTCCTCCATAATGAAGCTGGAGGTGCCCTTATTGATGCTCCTACTTCTGTTCCTGGAACTAGGCCTTGTTGTTTTTTTCTCTCTAGCACCCATGTCCCAATGTGTTTCTCAGGTTTACTATGAAGGGATATGTATTCTGCCACCATGACATTGATCTTTTCAAGCCCCTCTATACTATTATTCATGGCCTCTTTTCTTATGTTGACCAGGTTCTTGAGGTTTTTCTTTATCTTTGCCATAGACTATTCCACCTTTTCAATTCTTTGTTTATGGTTGTATTTCATAACCTTGACATCTTGGGAGAGATTTAGGGTCATAATCATGAGCTTCTCAGATTTTATAGGCTCTGGAAAAGCTGTGAAGATATCAATTATCTCCTTTACCCCCACTTTGAGGGTATCAATTTCTCTCTCCACCCACTTCCAGCAACTCTCCTGGCTTCTAGTTGCTTCCATCACCAAGTTCATCAAATTACTATTCCTCTGTAACACACTATCCTCATCTTTAGGCATGGCTCCCTTCTTTTCCTTCAAGACATTAATTGGAATGTCCAGTTTAATTTCTTGGTCCGAAGTCTTCGGACCATAGTCCTTAGCCGCAAGCTTCTTCTTTTTAGATAGGGGCTTAGCCTTAGAAATTAGTTTGCTAGTAGGTTTATAATTAGGGTCATCAAAAGGAATGGCACCTCCACTATCCTCCAGATCCATTACCAAGTCAGAGACATCCTGAATATTAGTATGTTGGCCTTTCTCAGATAGAGAGGGCACAACTTCAAGTGTCTTAGTGTACTCCATGATGAGCACAATAAGCCCTTCATGAAGAACAGGATTATTTGGATTCTCCATATTTTTTTCAAGACTATTCTCTAAAAAGGAGGCCAGATAGAAAGGAATAGAAATGATTTTACCAATGCCTAAAATGGTGGAATATAGATAGTTATGTTGAAGGCATGTAGGGTTTCAACTTGGAGTTGTCTAAGAATTTTTTCCAAGCTTGGCACAAGGGGGAAGTAAAAAATGGTAAGGTTTCTTTCAGAGTCACCCTAGATTTAATTGCAACTATCATTGGGATTTCATAAGGTGCTATAGCAGAGAAGTGTTAGTCGATATTTGAAAAGATTCTACCTTATTTTTGATAAAAGTCTTCACCTTGGATGGGTGTTACAAAATATCTCACACCTAGGTTTTCCTGATGTTAAACCACCTTAGGTATGTCATTAGGATGAATTTCACTTACTGTGTTTTCGCTTTACTTTCTTAATCTATTGCTAGAGATAAGACTAAGAATTCCCTTCCCCTCAATCACAAGTTAATTCTTAGACTCTACAAATTTCATCTTTCCTTAACCACACCCAGTGGGTCCTTGTTAAGTCATCATCACCCCCTACCAGACCAAAATTTAGTGGTTGATCTTTCTGGGGCCCTAATGGTGAAACCTAACCCCACTGCTAGCTCATCTTCTAAACCTAAGCTTGTCCCTACCCACTTTAATCCTATCAGGAAGACCAACAAAAGACAAATGGAGGAAAATATTGAGCAACAAGATCTATTGCGTAAATATGGCTTTTTATCATAGTTTAATGTGGCTATTAGGAATATTAATGGAATGGAGGCTATCACTGAGGTTGGGGCTAGGGTCATCAAATGGGTCATGGAGGAGAAGGATAAATGGGTTTAGGAAGCTGCAAGCAATTTGGCTAGTAAATTAGAAAATTGGAATACAGTTGAAGAAATGTTGAAAGACCTCAGTGAGAAGATGTTATAAAGAGACAAAAACAAGATTGTTATGGACTTGAAGGATAGTCAGGAGATCCTTCAGAGGAAAAATGAGGAGATGCCAAAGAGGAGGAAGGAGATGGTCCTAAAGAATTCAGCTTCTCTACTGGCTATTCAAAGAAAATGGACCATAGGAAAGCCAAGCATAGGAGGCACGCTTTGTCCATCTTTGCTCCAATCGATCCCTCGGTCTCTATGGTTAAAGATACTTTGGATTCTGGTACTCCAAAATCTACTAAGGACTCCAACAACAAAAAAATCTTTCTATAATAAGGTTTAGGACTATGTAAAGATTGGCAAGAAGGTAACACCTCTGCCCCATTGGTGTAATTATTTATTCATTTTCGATATAATTATACTATACTTAAGTTTACTTAGGTACATGCATATCATAGTAGTTTGCATATGAGACACTTGAATGTTTGTGCCACATTGGGATAGTATGTTGTAGGAGATATCCACCTTTTATGATGTGATCTTGTTATTACTTTATCATATCCACTTATTATGGGATGATAATTCCACCATCGGTGGGTGATCCACCTCATGTGTAATACTTTATTGTTTCTCCTACCTACCACACCTATTTCATACCTACCCTTGTTTCTAATTGAGACACATTTCATGTTTATATGCTCACATATCCATATAGCCTTCGCAATATAAGCAGGCTCATATTCATTGTATGTATCTTTTGATGATCTATCTATTGATGAGAATACAATTTATTCTTGTCCTATTTTGTCTCTTTGTTTTGTACTTTTCATTGAGCTCTTGATCTTGGCAAAATCTCACATGGTATCAGAGACTAGAGGGCTTCATTGATTAGTCATTTTGGAGGCTTCAATTTTGGATCTCGGTAGCTACTATTTTTCAAGGAGTCCTTTGGCGATTTGGACATCACAGTTGCGTTTGGAAGGCCGTTTCCATCAATTTTGAGTACCTCGACACCGTACCCCTACGTCAGTTTTGTAGGGCCCACCGCCTACTTTCATCATTTTTGTGTGCTACAACCTTCGTACTTCCTATCGGTCCCACATCTCCCTAATGCTATTTTGCCCCGTCGACCCATTTTCTGCTCCCGATGGCATGTCCTTTCCGACAACCCAGTGTCCTATACTCCCCCTCTTCCAAGATCCTTCCCACCGATGTCGCACTCCACCCTCTGGTCTCCTTGGGCTCCATTCACACCACCGCTTCCTCCGACACTACCTTCGTCACCGGTGATCAGTCCACTCAAAAATTTGTACAGCCCTGTAATCAGTTGTATGACCACTCATCTCCCACGTCAACACTCCTCCATGCCACATCACCTAACCACATCAGTGCTAACACCGAAATTTCATATGCCATCTATGAATGACAAGTCATCTCATCTATATAGTACAAAACCTATCACAAACAACCATGTCATTTGATGATGTCATTATCCATACGTCTGACGTCATCATCTATATTGTCAGGCAGAAGGGTTTGATGACCATTTTGATGGTCAAATAGGTGTCAAATTTAAGCCCTTCATTTGCTAATGTCATCACTTCGTCGATAGTATTTTGCAAAAAAATTACCCCCTCACCATTTAGCTTTTTGATTATGTAGTCCGACTTCAGGAGGTCGTATTTTGCTCATTTTTTCTCCTTTTTTGGTACAATGTTTTTTGAAATGGGATAGAATTTCGATCTCTTCACAATGGTGGAGGAATTTTTTGATTTTAATGGACAGATTTTTCAGAATTTTCATATTTTCATGACTGTACCTGTCTAATCCCCGATTTTGCAACTTCAGAGGCTTCGTTTGGGGTCATACAACCTCCTTTTCAGGTGCCTTTTTTTTTAAAGTGCATAATTTTTTGTCTACTTTTATAATATGCCATTAGCTTGTAGTTATTTTGAGTAGAAATTGTACATTCAGTATTTGGTCATTTTTGGCCTCTTTGGTACTTATATTTTGCTTGGATCTCAATTTACATCACTTCGAGTATTTGTTGGAGTCTCTTATAGCCTATTTCAAGTAGTTGTAAAGTTGAAATCAGAAGTCCATCTTGCCTTGTTTTGCAAGTGGCCCATTGTACATGCACTAAGTATAAAGTGTCAAATCATCATTTTGGGGGGGGGGCAGGGGGGTTTCTTCATTGAGTAATTTGAGGGGTTGTCTTGTGTGATTGTGCCTCTCTCTATCTTGTGTTTTTTCATTTTGGTGCTATGGGTTCTCCTAAATTTCCACTTTTAACTCCTGATAATTATGCATCATCGAAGATAAAGGAATGGAGTAAACTAATGGAAAAAGGACTCATTAATTATGTAAATAGAACAATTACAACATCACTTGATCCTAAGCCTAATCCTAATGCTCAAATTGAATGTCTCACTAAGAATTCTATGGCACTTGGAACTTTGAGAAAATATGTATCAGATGACCTCATTTTTCACATTGATAAATGTACTACAATTAAAGAGGCTTGGAATATTTATGACAAATTGTATGGCCAAGTTGATGAGATTAAGGGCTACAAGCTTGATAGTGAACGCACAACATTGGATCCCAAGGATTTTGATACAATCTAAGATTATGTCACAAAAGAAAATGAGCTAAGGGCAAAGCTAAAGGATTGTGGCATCGACAAAAAGGTTGCTCAATTGGTTTATAAGTTATTGGACAAGCTTCCATCAGATTATGCAACCTTTGTATCTAGCTTTCACACCCATAGGTTAGCTCAAGGTTCCTCATACACTTCTCTCTCATTTGATGCATTCACAGAGATGTTGATACTTGAGAAATCTAAGTTGACCAAGATGGGGATTCTCAAATCTTCAAAGTCACAAGCTTTGGTGGCTAATAAAGGGAATCAAAGAAATCAAGGAAAGGGCAAGAACCAAAAGAAACCTAAGTCTAAACCACAACAAGGTGATTCTACATCCTCACCTAAGAGGAAATATAAGGATAATATTTTTGTGCATATTGCAAGAAGTCAGGATATGATGAACATTGTTGTTACAAGAAGGATATTGATGACTTAAAGAATCTTCTTGAGAAGAACAAAATCAGTTTGCATTCTAGAATGTCTACTTCAGTCTCTTCTTCCAAGGAAAATGATAAAGGAAAGAATCACTCTTTTGGGACAGATAAAGGAAAGGGACAAGCTCTTTGTGCTACTACAAGTTGTGATTTAGGGAGATGGCTTCTAGATTCAGGGGCTTCTCATCATATGGCATCTTCCTAGTCTATGTTTTCTTCATTTGAGCCTTGCACCATGCCACAGATTTTGATGGACAATCATACATACATGGATGTGATTGGGAAAGGATCTATTGTCGTTGGGGATAACTCCTTCAATGATGTGTTGTGTGTACCCCACTTGACAAACAATCTTATTTCCATCTATCAAATCATACATGAGGCAACTAGGAAAACTGTGGAGTTCACACCTGATTCAGTTATCATTAGAGACTTGGAGACTAGAGCTATCATTGTGACTGGGCTGGTTGATCATGCATCTCGATTGTACTCCTTTTCACATTTTGGTTCTATTGATGAGGTTGATTCTTCACATCATGATTCATATTTTGAGGAGAACTTTGGGTACTTGAACTTAGGGATTCTCACATGTGACCCTATTCTTAAGCCTTGCATTTCATCTCCTTCTATTGATAACACATTACCTATTGCACCTGATGATGCAGCTAGTGTGACATATTTTCCTTATTGTGATTGAATGCATCGGGATATATCTTGTATTCCAGCTTCAGTTGATTGGGGTGACTACTTGACAAACATTGCAGGTTTGTTTGTTGAGTCCTAGATTGCAGCTTTGGGAGACATCATTGATCACATTCATCTTATCTTTGATAAAGATGATCCTTCTTCAATTGTTGTGAGGGAACACTCTGACCCTCTTGTGCATTTTCTACATGATCATTCTTTAGAGGTTGACATGATTGTGGATACTTTTGTACAACAGTTGGACGAGGTCTTAGAGGAGACATGTGAGTCTTTGGGACTTGTTCTACATTCATCTCCACTAGATCTTGGAGTGCCTTTGTCAGCAATGTGCAACAGTTCACCACCTTTAAAGGGGGTAACTTTCAGCATCAACATGGAGACACTTTAGCAGTTTTCAGAGACTCCACTCATCATGAGTTTTTTTCCTACATCCTCCCTTCATGATTGGTGAGACTTCATGGATACACCTTTGGTTTTGTTTCTTCCTAAGGGAAGGAACATTGTTCGACATTCATGGAGCATTTTCTTCATTCATCATCGAGCTTCTACCATTGGTGCAGATTCTACATTAAGGGGGGGCTACCCAGTCTCTCTTCTTCTCTCATATGGGAGGGGTTTTTTCCTCACATAGGGTTTTGTCCTTCATATGCTTCTATGAGAGTTCTCTTGTATATAGTTTTCATCTCTCTTTTTGGGGGAGGGTTTTTTTCCCATTGGGTTTTTCTCTCTTTCCCCACTTTATAAGAGATTGCATTGGTTTGTGTGCATTTGCATTTGTATATGGGTACCTAACATGGCCTAGTAGTCGGGACCCATCTTGCATTGCTTAGTTGCATTGTAGACTTAATTGTATTCCCCTAAGTTGCACTTAAGGGGGGGTGTTGGTGTAATTATTTATTCATGTTGGATATAATTACACTATACTTAAGTTTACTTAAGTACATGCATATGATAGTAGTTTTCATATGAGACACTTGGGTGTTTGTGACACATTGGGATAGTGTGTTGTAGGAGACTTCCACCTTTTATGGTGTGATCTTGTTATTACTTTATCATATCTACTTATTGTGGGATGATAATTCCACCTTCGATGGGTGATCCACCTCATGTGGAATACTTTATTGTTTCTCCTACCTACCACACCTATTTCCTACCTTCCCTTGTTTCTCATTGAGCCACATGTCATGTTTGTGTGCTCACATATCCATATAGCCTTGCCTATATAAGTAGGCTCATATTCATTGTATGTAACTTTTGATGATCTATCTATTGATGAGAATACAGTTTATTCTTGTCCTCTTTTGTCTCTCGATTTTGTAATTTTCATTGAGCTCTTGATCTTAGCCAAATCTCACATGCCCAGTAGACCATATCTTCATTCTTTGGCGATTGGCTACTTTTTTCTGGTTTTTTTATGCTAGTTGTGTCCTTGGTCTTGTTCTAGTGCTTGGTGGTCCCTTGTTGTTTTTTGGTCTTTTGTTTTTAGCTAGGTGTGCATTTATGATGCACCCTAAGTGGTGCTTTTTTGCAGATATGTAATGGTATGAGCCTAACTTGATTTTAATTGATTAGAACATAATATAAATTAACCTTCTTAGAAATTTAACAATGAGGGATTATATTTATAAAATTGCATTTTCAAATCAGTTTATTTGATCCTCTAAAAAGTGTAGAATTTTTTTTTCCCTTAATATTTTTGATAAAGCACAAAAGAGACTCCACCGAGGATATGATTTAAGGCTAGCTGGTTCTATCAAAGTCGGTTTGATTTAAAAACGTATGACAAAATCTCCTTCAATGTACACCCTTTGGATAAAACCTCTCTAAACTTAAATCATACATTTCTTTTGTTAAAATATACATGATTCCAAACAAAATTTATTATAATAACCCCCAAATAAAACTCACCTTTTTCTTCCATTCTCTACCTATTATCTATGCCATATTTTAAATATGATTTTAGTATTTTCCTTGTGTCTATATGGCATCATTTGATTTCAGTATATATGGGAGTCATTATGGCTTGCCCATTCATGTTTAAACCTTTGCTCTAGTTTTATGTTATATTTAAGGTCTTCTCTTTATGTTTGTTTGTAGTTTGTTTTTGGCCTCCATGACATGAATTGTCTTTGCCATCTTCTTATTATCTACTACAGATCCTAAGATATTATACATTATGTTTCACTCAATATCTTGCCTCTAGAAAAACATTTGTTCCATGTCCACAGTGATCCAACAAAATGCCACTATTTGATATCTTTGGGCAGGAACATTCATGTCTGTAAAGTTTAAGCCAATCATGTTCAGACTTGAGATCTCTTAATTTTTAATATGCTCAGCATTACATAGCCACTAGATTAAAAATGGCATCCTTGCATCCCCTTGGGGACAAGACATCCTCATATCATGTCTATCTTGCTTCATCATTTGTCTGCAAGAAACTTAGAGAACCTAAGGTCCCTATTAAGTGGTGCTTTCAAGCCCACAACATTAACCTTGCCATCTTTGAAGTAACCTCATAAAACTTCATAAACTTGCTTTGCTAGACATTTTACCTATGTTAATTTAGTGTTTGTGCTCAATTTTTTCTCCAGAAAAAAAATTCACTCAATTCTATTTGACATTTAATGTTTGCCATATGTCATATGTGTTAATATCTCATCAGGGGTTTTGTTTTATTTAGATTAATTTTTCATTAGTTTATTTTATTAGGTTTTTCTATTCCGATAGTTTTGTATAACAATTTACAACTATTTTTTCCTCCTCTTTATATTTGCTTGTTTATTTTATTTTGAAGGACACGGTTTTTACGGGAATACAAATTATATTCAGATTACCATTCTTTCCATTTTTTTCTATCTGCTAACAGAGATTCTAGATTGTTATTTTCTACCTAGGCTATCAGTGGTATCAGAGCTTTGGAGTTTGGAGTATATTTTTATGTGAAGCATCTGAAGATTGTAGCTTTCTACAAAATCAAAATACGGAAATAAAAATTGATTCAGGTGAAATCAATTTATTTATTTTTAAAAGAATTTTATATCTTGTTATATTTGGTAAAGTTTGGCAAGAGATTTTGAGCATTCCTATAAATTTGCAAACTGTGCAAACTCTATATACATTTATTTTCAATTTACAATGCAGTATGTTGTTTCATTGATTGGGAAAATATTAACCGGAAAAGATACTTGGTTGGAATGGCATAGAAAAGCGAAAAATGCATTAATTTTTAATGATTTATGGTATAAAATATGTGATGGAGATACCCAACCTACAGAACCAACAAATGTTAAAGAAAAAGAAATTTGGAATTATAAAAATTCAAAAGCCTTGGCTTTGATAAGAGCTTCAGTTAATGGAGATGTATATCATCATATACAAGGATGAAAATTTGCTTGCGAAGCCCTTGACAAGTTAAAAAAATTATTTGATTCTCATTCAGAATTAGAATTTATTCAGTTACAATTAAAATTGTTCAATCTTGAATTAAAAAATGGTGGTGTTATGAGTTTGGCTTTTGAAATTACAGCCATAAAAAAAGATGTTAATGCTAATGATGGGAAAGTTGATATTTATCTCACTGCTTTTATTAAGGTACTCCTTCCAACACATTCTACTTATCTAGTGTCACAACCCTCCTTTATCACTTTTAGTTTTAAAATACAAACTCTATTATGTTTCTGGATAAACTATTTAAATGATTGAATGAATATCAAAAAGGATAAAAATAATAAAACTCACACACACACATGGAAAATATACATTTTTCTTAATTATTATTTAATTTTCCTCACCCAATTACGGCACATGTTGTAGGAAGAATAAGAAGCTTCTAGAGGATTGTCCACCACCTTGCATGTAACTCCTCCCACTAAGTCTAATCAATTTTGCATGAAGTCCAAAATTGGGAAAGAATCTCTTTTTTTTAATTAAAAACTTAGGTAGTGGAATAGAGGGATTTCTCTTATAAATGATATGCAAGTTTTCAAAAATGGGAATTGGATATTCCATAAAGAAATTCTTCTCTCAAGTAAATTTTTTCTGGTAGTCATATTTCATTCTTTTGGGAAAAAAAAAAAGCTAAGATTGTTTTGGAGGATTTCTTTCAAATTTGAAAATCAAGGGAGGCTAATTGGAGGATTCGTAGAGGATTCTACATCAATTTCAAGTGTCCAAGTTCTTCTTATTTAGTTTATTTTATTTTTGAATCATGCATCTTGTTCTTGCTGTGAATTAGAAATTAGATCAATTTGTTTAAGAAATTAGATCAATATGTTTCAAATTCTTGATAAGAAATTAGATCAATATGTTTCAAATTCTAGATAAGAAATTAGATCAATATGTTTCAAATTCTAGATAAGAAATTAGATCAATTTGTTTAAGAAATTAGATCAATATGTTTCAAATTCTTGATAGGAATTAGATCAATTTGTTTAAATTTCTTGATAAGAATTAGATCAATTCTTGCTCAAGAACTAGATTATATCCATCTTATCTCCCTTCTCCAAATTCACCTCTCTAGTTTTTGAATAGAAATGTGAACCTAATCCTTTGAAGAGATTTCACTGTGATTATTTCCTCTGTGATATTCTCATTCGATTTCATTATCTGGTTGTATAAATTCTCTGTGAAAATTAGTTGAAAATAAGGATAGATTTCACTACGATTCTTCTAAATTTCTCTCTGTAATTATTTAAATCTCTATGATTATTTTTAATCTTTGTGAATATTTCCTCTCACTATGAATATCAGATGAACAAATCCTCTTGTGAACACTGGAAACGAATCCTAGAAATAAAAAATTTCTCTGAGAAGTCTGGAAATAAACTCCCTCCCTATGATGGCTGGATAAAGCTCTCTCCCTCTCTCTCTCTGTAAATGATAAAATAAACTCCTGCTTACTGTGGAAATCAATTAGAAAAAAAATAAAAATCACAATTATTTGATCATCTTTTTTGTTCCTACTTTCATAAATAAATAAAACTCGTTTGTAAGGAAATATAAAACCACACACACACACACGCACACACACACACACACACACACACACAAACACACACACACACACACACACACACACACACACACACACATAGATATATATATATATACACACACACACATATATATGTGTGTGTGTGTGTATATATATATATATATATATCTATGTGTGTGTGTCTGTGTGTGTGTGTGGTTTTATATATACACACACACACACATACATACATACATACATACATATATATATATATATATATATATATATATATATATATATATATATATATATATATAATGTTATCATGTAAATATTAATGTCGCATTATCATTATAAAATGCTGCGTTAAATGCCAATGTTCGGCACGGTCTTCGAAATGTCTAGAGGCATGTAGGGCGGTGGTATTGAAACTGTCGGGGATAGAGGTACCCCCCACTACCTTGCGGTCATTGTAAGTGGCTGCAGGGGAGTGGAGGGGACCACGTGGCCCCCTCAACCCCTACAGGCCTGTGCATGCAAGACCGTAGTGGGTGATGGGACCCATGGTCCCTACCCCCTAGTTACTATTATTAAAACATTTTCGTGGTTTAAATTATTACACTTTGAAAATTTCAATGGAATTTTTAATAATTGTTTTAATTAAAATTTAGGTTAATTTTTTTTTATATATCGTATTATTTAAATTTAAGTAATTTTTTTTATATAATTGTTTTAATTAAAATTTAAGTTAATATTCGTTTTAATTAAATTTAAGTTAATTTTTTTGTTTAGTTAAATTTTAAGTTAATAAATTAGCAAAAGATTGAAATAAATTTTTTTATCTCAATTCCTTTAGGGATTTATTGGATTATTTGATCAGTGATTTTGACTCACTTAAAAACAAATAAGTCTTATTATTTCGATTTCATCCAAAATTTCCAAAAAAGTATAAGCTAATCACTCATGTGGAATTAGTAACTCTATAATTAATTAGTCTCACGATAGGAGTAAACATTTCTTCATTTTGTATGTAAATGACGCTACTTTTGCATTGCATTTATATTATTTTGCATTCATTATCTTCATGCAATTGCACGTAAGTTCACAATTATCATTATCATGCCAATACATGTATTAATTTGTTTAGTTGTAGAATAATGATATTTCTCTTTTCCAAATAGTATTTAAAGTTTAAGTTATGTACATCCGTTTCATAATTATATTTCAAGCATGATGTTTTCATAAGCTCTTAGTTTAGAAACTAAACAAAGGAAGTTGGAAAACCAAAACTAGTAGCGTTCGGTATATACGGTGCCTCTGGGTCACGCTTACGGGTAATGCCGTCGTGTTGAACTACTGCACTTAATGCCTAATAAAGCTGCATCAACGATGTCTGTGGCATCATCCCTATAAATCATCGGGGAGTAATAAGGGACACTTGGAAGTTAAAATCCAAGGGGTGGGTAATCCCCCTTGGATCGATAATCTAATAAGATAACTTTTAAATGATTTCACATCCGTTGAGATAAACCATAGTAAACCCCTTTTAGGGATAGTCAAGTTAAATGCTCTCATGAAATTGATTTCTTTTTTTTTAATCTTGAAGAGGTATTGGTGATTTGCAATTTGGTCAAGGGTGACGCTCATGATAAGAATTAGGATCTAGTTATTTTAGGCCACAAGCAATAGGCCATCTTGAGCCTTTGCTTAAGCGCTACCATCGTGGGTAGCAACCGCAGAGAAACTGTCTGGGACATTTACCATAGAAAGGTTTGCGTACCCACAAATTAGTTTACATCAAACCATAGAATAGAAAATAGAACTACATACTTTACACCTTGATCCTTCGCTGAAGCGGGTATGTAGGAAGTCTTGGGACGGAGTTGTCCCTCGTACGCAAGTGTTCGTGGGTGGGGTCTAGGCTTGGTTGAGTAAGAATCCTATTTGAAAGATAAGATAATTAAATTGGAAAAGAAATTCAATGCATACTCGGAAGGAATCCTGTATGGATTCGCTTGACTTCCCGAGGCTTTAAGCCAAATTCTGAGGCGGAATTCAAGGTTGTATTATTTAATTACTCCTAAGGATGGCGACCTCGGTGCACTTCTATTAGAAGAGTGTAGTACTTAATGAGTGGCTTAGGACCCGAATGGTCCCGATGAGTCTGAGTCTCTGGCCAGAGCATATCCTATCCCATTTGGATAGATGCCTACCCTATATGGGTAGATGCCTATCCTGTTTGGATAGATGCCTACCTCGTATGGGTAGATGCCTATTCCGTAGTGGATAGATGGAATCTTATATCCCGTATGGACAATTGCCTAACCCGTATGGTTAGATGCTCATCTTGGTGGATGAATGCCTAATCCTAATGGATGGATGCCCAGAGTATGCAATTGAATAAAACATAATGATTAAATTAAACACACAAAAAAAAAGAATACTCATTTTTGTTGAATAAATTATGGTGGGTTATTACATGTGGTATCAGAGCAAAGGTTCAAATCTAGGCCTTGTGCTCACTTCAATTTATTCAGCTAAGGGAATGTTTTACAATGGCAGAAATTAATTTTTAAAATCCTAAATCAAAAACTAACTACATAATTTAACTTTCAAGTAAAAACCTAGAATGGCAAGAGGAAGAGGAAGAGGAAGGGGTAATGGAAGACGTACTAGGAGTCAAAGGGAAGAAAACCATGAGGAAAACTATGAGGAAAACCATGAGGAAAATCATGAGGAAAACCATGAAGAAAACCATGAGGAAGATCATGAAGAGGATCGACACAACCCAGGGAATAACAAAGATGGGGTCCAAGCTATAATCGACCTTCTAACCGAACAAAGAGATAAAATCAACTTCTTGGAACAATCACTGTAGGACCTTAGGGAAAGGCAGAATGACTATGAAAATAGAAGTGGTACCGAAAATGAAAACCCTGGTAGCAAACATGGAAATGTGATGGGTAATACAAAGGAAAATAACATATTGGAACTCTCTAGAGACTTAAAGAAAATCACCCCTCCTAAGTTCGATGGGAGGCAAATTGGTGAAGGAGCTGAGAATTGGCTAAATGAAATGGAAAAGTATTTTGAACTAAGAGATTTTAGCGAAACAACCAAGGCTTTATGGGGTTCCTATCAACACACAGGGGAGGTAGCTAGTTGGTGGACCAACACCAAGGAACAAAATGGGTATAACAGGGATACGGTCACATGAGATCAATTTGTTCACCACTTCCAAGATAGGTGGCTCCCTCAATTGTTCTTTGATGAGAAAGTGAAAAAATTCCATAATCTATGTCAAGGGCCCCTATCCATTCAATAATCTTGGGATAAGTTCGCCAAGTTGCTTAAATATGTGCCTATGTACCATAAAGATGAAGAAGGCCAAGCAAGGAAGTTCATTTTGGTGTTAAATACCAACATAGGGGCAAAGGTTGACATGCATGGACCCAAAAACATGAATGAACTACTTGAAAAGTCCCTGAGGCAAGAGAGGAAGATTCAAACACTAGCAAGATGAAACTATAATGGGAACCACTCATTTAAAAGGAAGCAAGAATTCAATGGAAATACTAATTTCAACAAGGGTCAGAGGAATAATTCTTCCGAAATAAGGCCACCGCCTAATCAATATCAGACGAATGGAAATGATAATAACAGGGGCAATAATAATAGGGGTAACTATAATAGGAATGACCAGCAGAATGCGATATCTTATCCATCCAAGGCCAATGAAACAAGGAATGATCCCCCTAGAAATCAAGGTAGGAGGGGCCCTCCAGGTGGATGCTTTATGTGTGGGGAAAACCATTTTGCCAGAGAGTGCCCCAGGATGCAAGGACAAATTAGGGCCAATCAACCCAAACAAGGGCCCCAACAAAGGATTCATGTAGTAGTTAGGAATCGAAGAGGAAGATACCAGAATGTTCCCGTGGAAACTACAGGTACACTATTTGAACAACCAATTTCAATCCTAATTGACACTGGATCATTTGAATGTTTCATCTCACCTGAATTAGTAAGCAAATATGCATTAAAAGTTAATCAAATGGAGTCATCATGGATGGTTCAATGTGGGGATAAGGCAACTAGGGAAGTAACTAAGTGTTTATCAAGGGCAAGGGTACAATTTCCTAAGTTTGAAACAAGGGTAGATCTCTATGTGGCACCCCTAATATTATATGATGTAATTATGGGAATGAGTTGGTTAACAGACCATCAAGCTAATGTAGATTGCTATAACAAAGTTGTTGAATGTTTGGATGATGGGGGGAAAAGGGTCAAAATCCAAGGAAAGTTTAAACCCATTAATATAGAAACCATCTCAGCAATGAAATTAAAGAAGGAAAGGAGAAGAGGAGGCCAAATCTATATGGTTGAAATTGATGAAGGGAAGGGGGAAAATACACCAACCTTTGAAGATGCCCCTTTCTTAGAAGAATTTAACGATATTTTTCCAGAAGAATTACCCAGTTTATCCCCTAAGAGGAAGCTTGACTTTTATGTCGAAGTACTACCAGGAGCTAAACCAGTATCAAGGGCACCTTACCGTATGAACACAATTGAATTACAAGAGCTTAAAATGCAATTAGAGGAACTCTTAGCTAAGGGATTAATAAGGCCAAGTGTATCACCATGGGGAGCACCAGTTTTCTTTGTTAAAAAGAAGGATGGAACCCTAAGGCTATGCATCGACTATAGGATGTTGAACAAGGTCACAATAAAGAATAGGTATCCCTTACCTTGCATAGAGGATCCTTTTGACCAAATGAAAGGAGCAACAGTTTTCTCAAAGATAGACCTCCGGTCAGGGTACCATCAACTCAGGATTAAGGAGGAAGACATTCCAAAAATAGCTTTCAAGACTAGATATGGGCATTATGAATTCACAGTAGTTCCTTTTGGTGTAACCAATGCCCCAGCTGCATTTATGAACCTAATGAATAGTGTACTCCATGACTACTTGGATAAATTTTTTTTGGTATTTTTGGATGACATATTGATTTACTCTAGAAATGAAGAGGAAAATTTAGTGCACCTACAAATTGTTTTGCAAAGGTTGAGAGAACATAATCTATATGGGAAATTGTCCAAAGGTGCCTTCTTTGAGGAAAGATCCACTACCTTGGGTATATAATATCAAAGGAAGGAATAGCAGTTGATCCAGATAAAATAAAGGCAATAGTAGAATTGCCAATCCCTAAAAACATTTCAGAGGTAAGGAGCTTTATGAGGCTAGCAGGTTACTATAGGAGGTTTGTGGAAGGATTCTCTAAGATAGCAAACCCCATCACCTCATTGCAAAGGAAGGGTAAAAGATTTGTGTGGACAAAACAAAGTGATAAGGCATTCCAAATTTTGAAGGGGAAACTAACTTCAGCACCCATTCTAAAGGTACCAGATCTGAATGGACACTTCATAATCATAACTAATGCTTCTATTGAAGGGTTAGGAGGATTAATTGTCCAAGATGAAGGGGTACTAGCTTACGAATCTAGAAAGCTAAAGACTCATGAGGTCAATTATGCACCCCACGACTTAGAGTTGGTAGTAATTGTGCATGCCCTACAAAAATGGAGACACTTCTTACTAGGGAAGCCCTTTGAGTTAAAGTCAAATAACCAAGGACTAAAATACATCTTTACCCAACCCCACTTAAATGCCAAACAAAGAAGGTGGTTAGAGTTTCTAAGTAAATATGATTTTGAAATTGAATATATTAAGGGGAAAGAAAATAGGGTGGCAGATGCCTTAAGTAGGAGGAGACACTTGATGACTATAGCAACATTCAAAACCTCTTTCAAAAGGCAAGTAATGGATGAACAAGGACATGACCCATGGTATGAGCAAGTCAAATTGACTTTAGAATACGATCCAACCGACCCTAAGATCGAAGGGTATACATTAGATGAAGATGGGTTGCTTAGATACAATAATAGAATCTATATACCTAATTCACGGAACTTAAGGGAAGTAGTCTTGTCGGAGGCTCACAATGCCCCTTATTCAGGGCACCCAAGAGTTAACAAACTTTATGCAGATCTAAAGAAGTTATACTTTTGGCAAGGGATGAAGAACAACATTGTCAAGTATGTGGCTAAATATTTGGAGTGTCAAAGAGTAAAGGTAGAACATAGACATCCAGCCGGATTGTTGCAATTGCACGATGTACCTCAACACAAGTGGCAAGTTATTAGCATGGATTTTGTGCAAGGGTTGCCGATGTCACCTTCTAGGCATGATGCAATAATGGTGGTAATTGACAAACTCACTAAGGTGGCACACTTTATACTAGGGAATCTGACGGATGATGCACCTACCTTGGCTAGGAACTTTGTTAAGGAAATATTTAGGTTGCATGGAATACCAGAGAAAATCATATCAGATAGAGATGCTAGATTCACTTCAAGGTTTTGGACCACTCTTCAAGCAGCTCTAGGAACTCAACTAAATTTTAGCACGACATACCATCCTGAAACCGATGGTCAGACAGAAAGGACAAATCAAATTATGGAGGACCTACTTCGCATATATTGCATGGACCAACAGAGGAAATGGGATGAATACCTACCTCTAGTAGAAGTTGCTTACAATAATACATATCAAACATCTTTGGGAATGGCACCTTTTGAAGCTTTGTATGGTAGACCATGTCGAACACCTTTGAGTTGGGATAGTCTTGAAGATAGAGTGATTATTGGGCCAAATATGTTGAAAGAAATGGAAAGGAAAACTAAGGAAATTAGGCAAAGATTGAAGGAAGCCTCAGATAGGCAGAAAAGTTATGCAGACAAAAATAGAACACCAAGGGAGTTTGAGGTAGGAGAGAAAGTCTTCCTAAGGGTTAGGCCACACAAGAGTTATATAAGATTTGGGAAGAAGACTAAGCTTGCACCTTGTTATGTTGCACCCTTTGAAATATTGGGAAGGATTAATCCAATTGCATACCGGTTGGCCTTACCTCCCCAATTGAGCCAAATCCATGATGTCTTCCATGTATCTCTTCTTAAAAAGTATGTACCTGATGAGAAACACATTTTGAATTGGGATGCTTTACAAGTCCAAGAAATGGGAGGAATAATGATAGAGCCATTCAAAATCTTGTAGAGGCGCCAATGCTAGTTGCGCAATAGAGAGGTTGATAAGTGCAAAGTGCAATGGGACCAATATGATGAAAAGAATACCACGTGGAAAGATACTAAGGAGATGCAGTAGTTGTTTCCTTTTTTGTTTTAAACATAAACGATAGACTCTTTTGGATGCATTTAATAAGTGCATCAGGACGATGCACAAATTCAGGGGGGGAGGATGTCACAACCCTCCTTTATCACTTTTGGTTTTAAAATACAAACTCTATTATATTTTTGGATAAACTATTAAATGATTGAATGAATATCATAAAAGGATAAAAATAATAAAACTCACACACACACATGGAAAATATACATTTTTCTTAATTATTATTTAATTTTCCTCACCCAATTATGGCACATGTTCTAGGAAGAATAAGAAGCTTCTAGAGGATTCTCCACCACCTTGCATGTAACTCCTCCCAATAAGTCTAATCAATTTTGCATGAAGTCCAAAATTGGGAAAGAATCTCTTTTTTTTAATTAAAAATTTAGGTAGTGGAATAGAGGGATTTTTCTTATAAATGATATGCAAGTTTTCAAAAATCGGAGTTGGATATTCCATAAAGAAATTCTTCTTTCAAGTAAATTTTTTTTGGTAGTCATATTTCATTCTTTTGGGAAAAAAAAAAAAAACCTAAGATTGTTTTGGAGGATTTCTTTCAAATTTGAAGATCAAGGGAGGCTAATTGGAGGATTCGTAGAGGATTCTACATCAATTTCAAGTGTCCAGGTTCTTCTTATTTAGTTTATTTTATTTTTGAATCATGCATCTTGTTCTTGTTGTGAATTAGAAATTAGATCAATTTGTTTAAGAAATTAGATCAATATGTTTCAAATTCTTGATAAGAAATTAGATCAATTTGTTTAAGAAATTAGATCAATATGTTTCAAATTCTTGATAAGAAATTAGATCAATTTGTTTAAGAAATTAGATCAATATGTTTAATATTCTTGATAAGAAATTAGATCAATTTGTTTAAGAAATTAGATCAATATGTTTAAAATTCTTGATAGGAATTAGATCAATTTGTTTAAATTTCTTGATAAGAATTAGATCGATTCTTGCTGAAGAACTAGATTCTCTCCATCTTATCTCCCTTCTCCAAATTCACCTCTCTAGTTTTCGAATAGAAATCTAAACCTCATCCTTTAAAGAGATTTCGTTGTGATTATTTCCTCTGTGATATTCTCATTCGATTTCATTATCTGGTTGTATAAATTCTCTGTGAAAATTAGTTGAAAATAAGGATAGATTTCACTGCGATTATTCTAAATTTTTCTCTGTAATTATTTAAATCTCTATGATTATTTTTAATCTCTGTGAATATTTCCTCTCACTACGAATATCAGATGAACAAATCCTCCTGTGAACACTAGAAATGAATCCTGGAAATAAACAATTTCTCTGAGAAGTCTGGAAATAAACTCCCTCCCTGTGATGGCTGGATAAAGCTCTCTCCCTCTCTCTCTCTGTAAATGATAAACTCCTGCTTACTATGGAAATCAATCAAAAGAAAAAAAGAAAAAAGAAAAATCACAATTATTCGATCATCTGTTATGTTCATACTTTCATAAATAAATAAATCTTCTTTGTAAGGAAATATAAAAGCATATATATATATATATATAAATAATATTATTTTGAATGTAATCATGTAAATATTAATCTCGTAGTATCATTATAAAATACTGCGTTAAATGCCAATGTTCGGCATGGTCTTCGAAACGCCTAGAGGCATGCGGGGCGGCGGCATTGAAACCGTCGGGGATAGTGGTACCCCCCACTACCCTGCGGTCACTGTAAGTGGCCTTAGGGTAGCGGAGGGGACCACGTGGCCCCCTCAACCCCTATGGGCCCACACATGCACGACCGTAGGCGGTGATGGGACCCGTGGTCCCCACCCCCTAGTTACTATTATTAAAACATTTTCGCGGTTTAAATTATTAGACTTTTAAAATTTCAGTGGAATTTTTAATAATTGTTTTAATTAAAATTTAGGTTAATTTTTTTTATATATCGTTTTATTTAAATTTAAGTAATTTTTTTTATATAATTGTTTTAATTAAAATTTAAGTTAATATTCGTTTTAATTAAATTTAAGTTAATTTTTTTGTTTAGTTAAATTTTAAGTTAATAAATTAGCAAAAGATTGAAATCAAAAATTTTGTCTCAATTCCTTTAGGGATTTATTGGATTATTTGATCAGTGATTTTGACTTACTTAAAAACAAATAAGTCTTATTATTTCGATTTCATCCAAAATTTCCAAAAAAGTATAAGCTAATCACTCATGTGGAATTAGTAACTCTATAATTAATTAGTCTCACAATAGGAGTAAACATTTCTTCATTTTGTATCTAAATGATGCTACTTTTGCATTGCATTTATATTATTTTGCATTCATTATCTTCATGCAATTGCACGTAAGTTCACAATTATCATTATCATGCCAATACATTTATTAATTTGTTTAGTTGTAGAATAATGATATTTCTCTTTTCCAAATAGTATTTAAAGTTTAAGTTATGTACATCCGTTTCATAATTATATTTCAAGCATGATGTTTTCATAAGATCTTAGTTTAGAAACTAAACAAAGGAAGTTGGAAAACTAAAACTAGCAGTGTTCAGTATATACGATGCCTTTGGGTCACGTTTACAGGTAATGTCATTTTGTTGAACTACTGCACTTAACGCCTAATAAAGTTGCATCAATGACGTTTGTGGCATCGTCCCTATAAATCATCGGGGACTAATAAGGGACACTTGGAAGTTAAAATCCAAGGGGTGGGTAATCCCCCTTGAATCAATAATCTAATAAGATAACTTTTAAATGATTTCACATCCATTGAGATAAACCATAGTAAACCCCTTTTAGGGATGATCAAGTTAAATGCTCTCATGAAATTGATTTCTTTTTGTTTATCTTGAATGGATATTGGTGATTTGCAATTTGGTCAAGGGTGACACTCATGATAAGAATTAGGATCTCGTTATTTTAGGCCACAAGCAATAGGCCATCTCGAGCCTTCGCTTAAGCGCTACCATCGTGGGTAGCAACCGCAAAGAAACTGTCTGGGAAATTGACCCTAGAAAGGGTTGCATACCCACAATCAGTTTACATCAAACCATAGAATAGATAATAGAACTACATACTTTACGCCTTGATCCCGTGGCAAAGTGGGTATGTAGGCAATCTTCGGACAAAGCTGTCCCTCGTACTCAGGCGTTCGTGGGTGGGGTCTAGGCTTGGTTGAGTAAGAATCCTATTTGAAAGATAAGATAATTAAATTGGAAAAGAAATTCAATGCATACTCGGAAGGAATCCCGTATGGATTCGCTTGACTTCCCGAGGCTTTAAGCCAAATTTTGAGGTGGAATTCAAGCTTGTATTATTTAATTACTCCTAAGGACGGTGACCTCGGTGCACTTCTGTTAGAAGAGTGTAGTACTTAGTGAGTGGCTCAGGACCCGAATGGTCCCGATGAGTGTATGTCTCTAGCCAAAGCATATCCTATCTCGTTTCGATAGATGCCTACCCCATATGGGTAGATGCCTATCCCGTTTGGATAGATGCCTACCCTGTATGATTAGATTCCTATTCCATAGTGGATAGATGGAAGCTTATGTCCCGTATGGACAATTGCCTAACCCATATGGTTAGATGCTCATCCCAGATGGATAAATGCCTAATCCTAATGGATGGATGCCTAGAGTATGCAATTGAATAAAACATAATGATTAAATTAAACACACACATAAAAAGAATACTCATTTTTGTTGAATCAATTATGGTGGGTTATTACATCTGGAGTCACTTCGAGCAAGTAACCAATTGAAAACCATTACTTTTGATTTATTGGTTGATAAGTTGGTTGAACATGAAAAACCTTTTGGAAGAAAAATAAATAATACTAATGAAAATGTTTGTTTTGCTCACCAAGAAA
This sequence comes from Cryptomeria japonica, assembly GCF_030272615.1. Classification (NCBI taxonomy): domain Eukaryota; kingdom Viridiplantae; phylum Streptophyta; class Pinopsida; order Cupressales; family Cupressaceae; genus Cryptomeria; species Cryptomeria japonica. The sequence continues at coordinate 633,173,596 of NC_081412.1, forward strand.
AAAATCTAAATAAGAGCTCTTCAAGAGGAGGTTATAATGATAGAGGCAAAGGTAGAGGTCAATGGAGGAAAAATGATAATCAAAATGATAGGCAACATTTATATTGTAAAAGATGTGGTAGAAAAGGAATTCATGAAGCACATGAATGCAAGATGTCATGGGATAAGATAGAAATTTTTTAAGAAAATACTTTGAAGAAAAAAGATTAAAGAAAAGTTTATAATGATGATAAACATTCAGATGATAAAATTCCAGGAGCAACCCAATTTGCTTGTGACAGTGATGATGATAAATATGTGCTTTCTGTTTCTGAATTTGCATCTAATTCCACATGGTATGATTCTTGGATCTCAGCTACTTGATCCACACAACATATGACATTCCAATGCGATTACTTTGAGGAATTTCATGAAAGTGCATGTGGTCCAATTTATTTAGCTGATAAATCAAGTCTCAAACCTATTGGAAAAGGAACTATTTGATTTAAGTTGCCTAATCTTCCAGACTTTGTGCTTCATGATGTATTGTTTATTCCTCAATTGCAACGTAATTTTTTATCACTAGTATTGATTCAACAACAAGACTCCTCTATTCTAATAAATGATGGGCAAGTTGTTAGAAAATAATCAAGTTGTATTCACTGGATGTGAGGATGGGAGATTATTAAAACTAAATGACACTTCTTCTTTTTCCAAAATTTTCGCATATCCTACTGAAGAAGGTAGTCTATCTCCTGTTCTTTTATGGCATGCAAGACTTGGGCATATTGGTTATGATAGCATTCATATCCTACAAAAGAATGGTGTTGATAGCTTACATATTTTGCCTAAAACAATTGAAAAATGTGAAGCATGTATTCTTGCCAAGCAACATAGAAATTATTTTCCTCGCTCCACTTGGAGAGCACAAAGAAAATTGTAGTTTATTCATTTTGATTTATGTGGGCCTTTACCAGTAAATTTTGTGGAAGGATCTAAGTATTTCATGTTGTTTATTGATGATTACAGTCGCATGACTTGGATTTATTTCTTGCAGCAAAAATCAGAATCTTTTGAAATTTTTAAAAGGTTTCATGTTATGATTGAAAAACAAGCTCAATCTCAAATTGGTACTCTTCGAACAGATAATGGTGGAGAATTTACTTCTCTATATTTTGAGGATTATCTACATCAAAATGGGATCTAACATCATCTTACTATTCCAGGTACTCCTCAACAAAATGGTGTTGTTGAACAAATGAATAGAACTATCATGAATATAGTTTGTGCAATGTTATATTTTAAAGGAATCAAATTACATTTTTGAGCTGAAGTAGCAAGAACTGCAGTTTATCTTCGTAATAGATCTCCATCATCTGCATTACACCAATCTATTCCATATGAAGTGTGGGTTGGATATCCTCCTTCTCTTCAACATCTTCACATCTTTTGTTCTACTTGCTATGCTTTAATTCCCAAGGACAAAAGAAGTAAGTTGCAACTTCATAGTATTAAGTGCATTTTTCTTGGTTATTCAAAATCTTCCAAAGCATATAGGTTGTTTGATGAAGTCAAGAAAACTTTCTTTATTACATGTGATGTTGTATTTGTTGAAACCTCCAACATTGCTAAAAATGATGAATGTAAATTCAAACAACTTGATACAATTAAAAAAAATTCTCCTTGGATAGAAAACTCTTGTGAGATTCCACATATAGAATCTATATCTCCAAGTGATCTAATTAATGTTGCTCCATCAATCAATGAGCAAGAAGAAACTCATCATGATGAGCTTGAACTGTCCAAACCATTAACCACTAATACAACATCTAGTAATGAAATGGTCACATCTTTTGTGCAACCAAAGTCTTCTCATGATTGGGCAAAACAAGTCCAACAAGCATTGAAAGATTTAAGACCTGATGAAATAGGTAAAACAGGTACAAGAAGCTCTTACAAAGAAAGGCTCCAAGCTCAAACCAATAGTGCAGATAACTTGGAGACCATTGGTGAAATCAATCTCATAATTGACTTTGAACCATCATCCTATAATGAAGCCAAAAATCTTACAATATGGAAGAAAGCTATGCAAGATGAGTATGATTCTCTTTTGAAAAATGGCACATGGGAGTTGGTTGATCCTCCACTTGGTTGTACCTATTGGCTGCAAGTGGATTTTCAGGAATAAATATAAAGCAGATGGTACACTTTACAAACACAAAGCCTGACTTGTTGCCAAAGGTTATGCTCAAAAGGAGGGCATAGATTATGATGAAACCTTTGCACCTACAGAAAAATGGACCACCATTCGTGCTTTGTTGGCCCTTGTAGCTCAATATGGGTGGAAAATTCACCAAATGGATGTTAAAACAACATTCTTAAATGGTGATCTTAAAGAATCAGTTTATATGACTCAACTAGATGGGTATGTAGTCAATGGAAAAGAACATCAGGCATGCAAGCTTATCAGAGCATTATATGGTTTGAAACAAGCTCCTCGAGCCTAGTATGAAAAACTTACCGAGTATCTCTTAAAGTTTAATTTCCAGCATTTTGAATTTGATGATGCCATACTTTTTGTTAAAAAACTTGATAACATTATTGTCTATCTTGTTGTTTATGTGGATGATTTATTTATCACTAGTCTTGATGAGAATAATATTCAAAATGTGAAAGAACAACTGAAGCAAGGTTTTGATATGACTAATTTAGGCCATCTTCATTACTATTTGGGTATTGAGGTAACTCAAACACCTCATTTTATTTTTATCAACCAACAAAAATATATTGGTGAACTTTTGCATAAGTTTGGCATAGCTGATTGTAAGCCCCTTAGTACTTCTATGGAGCAAAATCTTAAGCTCTCTTCAGATGACCCTTCAGCATTGGTTGATGCAACTATCTACAGGAAACTTGTTGGTAGTTTGATTTATGCTACAACTACCCATCCAGATATTTGTTTTATCATGGGAGTTCTTTCAAGGTTTATGCAACAACCTAGAGAAACTCATTGGTTAGCTGCCAAATGCATTCTTCGCTATTTGCAAGGTACTCAACACTATGGGCTCAAATACTCCAAGACAAACCAATTTTATTTGGTTGGCTATTCCAATTCCGATTATGCAAGTGATTCCATAGATGGAAAATTTGCATTCAGGTATTTAATGTATATTGGATCTGTTGTCATCTCTTGGAGTCTAAAAAGCAATCTGTTCCAGCCGCCTCTTCTTCCGAAGCTGAATATATGGCTGTCTTTGAAGCAAGTCGGGAAATCTTATGGCTTCAAATAATTCTTGAAGACTTGCAGACACCACAGATTTCATCAATTCCACTCTTCATTGACAATCAATCTGCTATCAAAATGGCTAAAAATCCAACATTTCATGATCGCACCATGCACATCAATATAAAGATTCATTTGATTCGGCATCATGTGAAAGATGGCAACATATACCTTAAATATTGCCCCACTGCATATCAACTAGCAAATATTCTTACCAAGGCTTTGGGCAGAGAAAAGTTTGCGAAGTTCAAAGACATGCATGGCTTAACCCCTTCAGATTATGGGGGGGATGTTAATATCTCATTAGGGGTTTAGTTTTATTTAGATTAATTTTTCATTAGTTTATTTTATTACGTTTTTTCTGTTCCGGCAGTTTTGTATAATAGTTTACAACTGTTTTTGCCTCCTCTTTATATCTGCTTGTTTATTTTATTTTGAAGGACACGGTTTTTATGGGAATACAAATTATATTCAGATTGTCATTCTTTCCATTTTTTTCTATCTGATAACAGAGATTCCAGATTGTTATTTTCTACTTGTTTGGATATCAAATTGGTCATTCGACACTTAGACATGAGAGGATATGTCAACACGGGATTTTACCAGACAGATGGCATTCAAATCAGATTTTTCAGTAACGAAATTTATCTATTGAACTTGATGTCATGATTCCTTTACTACTATATTTGTCTGAAACCTAAATCTCATCGTCATGTTCACAGATTTTATCACTGCTTGGTAGTGAGGGTTCATATTACTATTCCGTGTGCTGGTAGATGAGAAATTAATTTTAGACCTATTTTACCTCACTTCGTGGTTCAAGATTCATAGAAGATCTTCGTTTGACTAGGATAAAAATCAGATTCATGGGGTCATTTTGATTGTCTATTCAAAATTTATTTGGATTGAATTTGAAACTCAACCACACGTTCTTATGGTCCTCAAAAGATAAGGATTTGAATTGGAAAAATCCCCTACTGTAAATGCATGTGATTTAAATGGACGTTTGTTAGAGAGGAGTGTTGATTGACGGATTCAATTAAAAATTTATGTTAAATCATTTTTAATTATGGGTCTTAAATAACATCTTTTATCTTATTTATTATTTTTAAATTTATGTATATTTGTCTATGGAATTTTGGTATGTTTGTAAAGTTGAAAGGTTATTATTGAGTCCATTAATATAACCAAATGAATTAGGTGGTTGATATTGCATTCTTGAATTTATAAAATTAAGATTTTATAATATTATACGTTGAATTTATTTGATTTTGATATTTGATATCATATGATTATAGCTATAAAGAATCTTATATAAAAAAAATTTAGTAAAATGAAAAGATTTATATACCCACAACAAAATAAAATAGACTTTAAATATATTAAGTTAAAGATATACTTTAAAATAAATAGTTCCTTGAATATTTTGAGTCTATATTATATATTATGTACAAAATAAATTAGTAAAACAAAAGCAAAAAAACAATTTCAAACTTAACTCGTGCTTACAATCAAAAAGTGGAGAAAATGATTTGTACTTGAATAGCTCAAATCAATGAAACATAATGAATGGTATAGGTTACCCATTGTAAACATATCAATGAAATATAATAAATGATATAGATTACCCATTGAAATGTTTACCAATAATATTTAGCTCGCATCATGCTTAAAAAGTTGTAGACTTACAGTGGCCATATACTAACAAAATCCTTCATTCTACTTTCATCTATTCCCTCTTATACACCAATCAACAACTAAAATTATAACATCATACAAATTGAAGGTTCTCTTTCTGAACCTATTATTGAAATTTAATATTTCAATAATAAAGAATCCCAAACCATAAATCAATCCAAGTACAACTGCCTATCCTATGGTTGCAGCATCCCAATTCTTTGCTTCACCAATTCTCTCAATACTTGTGTAATTGCCATAGCTAAAAGAGTTGTTGTAAACTTTTGTATTGCTAAATGAAATCTCACTTAACTTAGGATTGCCTAACTAGGATGACTCTCCAAAAGTTAGAAACTACACTCCGTGGGGTACCTTCCCATCAAGAAACTTGTAAGATGGATTTAGGACCTCCAAATAACGCAGCAACTAAAGTCTTAATGAAATCTTGTCATTCAACCAATTTACTGACTGATCCATTCCTCCGAATATTTTTGGGATTCAGCCACTGAGATGGTTCCATGGAGTACTACCTTGAAATTCATTGGAACTCAACGAGAGATGCAATTGTGAGAGTGTTTCAATACATTGGCGGATGGTGCCTTCCAAATTATTATTTCCCAATTCCAATTCTTGCAGAGACTAGCATTTTAAAAGGAAATATAAAATAACCCCTCTCAAATGATTACGAGAATGATCTATAAATTCCTTCTTTATGCATGCTTCTATTTGGTTAAAATGAATGTAGGAATCTTTACTTTGGGATTTCAAAGAACAATTTATTGTTTGATCAAACATTCCTTAGAGCATTGCGAGCTACAAGCCAAAACTACGACACTTGAAACACTTAGTCATTCACTACCTTTTTGAAGAGAAACAATATAAAGGAATGTTTGACCCCAAAAGTATCCTTTTCATCGTTATGTTTCGATATTTTGAGTTTTGAGGAAGAGCCTCAAAAATGGTAGTTTTGAACATTGTATATCCTTGATCGCCGACCCTCGACCCCCGGAAACCATGTCATTTCCTTAAAGTTTTCTTGATTTATCGCATTTCGAGGATCTGGCTTTCACACTTCAGAGTTCTTGTGTATAAAATCTATTGAGAAAGTCGTAGCCTCCGATCAGTTAAAGGATGAATTTTTAGGCTTACAACCCTAACAACTTTCGGTCTTGCAACTCTGACAATTTTAGGCATCAGGCATCGGGTTTCCAATGTTTAGGTTTCAAACTTGGTAGCTCAGACCTCCAACCCCTAATCCTCGATGGGGCTCTTCGTTTGTCAAACATTGAAAAGCTCCCGAGCTTTTGGAATTTGGGTGTTAGGCCTTTAGGGTTCCTAGTCAAACTTCAGTATACTAATTCCCAACACTGAATTTTTTTTTTTTTGAGTGTTGGTCTTCCATCTTTCGGGGATCAAAGTCTCTTTATTACAAATAAGGTAAGCTGTATCCCTGACCCTCGAATCCTAACATGAAGTTTTAAGTTATCTATTTGGGTACTGAAATTTACCCCATCTTCAAAACGTCATATCACTTAGCCCAACGATCGAAAAATGATCTTCCCTGCCTCATTAGAAAGAGCTTGAAGACATCTAAAATCAGTCTCTTTGAAATCTACCTACTACAATAGTTCTAAGAGACCAATAAATTTGACCTCAAACTCACCTCCCACGCATTGGTCAACAACTAAAATTATAGCTTCATATAAATTGAAGACCAAATATCTCACCCTTTTATTGAAAGTGAATATTCCAATCATAATAAAGAGTCTCAAACCATGTAACTCAATCCATATGTCATTGCCCACCATTTCATTCAGCATCAAAATTCTCTATTTCAACGCTTGTGTCAATAATTGTGTAGTTGGCAAAGTCAAAAGAGTTGTTGCAAACTATTCTATTGGTAACTGGAATCCCACTTAGATTAGCATTACCTATTCAATGATATTCTTATAAGTACAAATACTAAGTGAAACTTTGTTGTATGTACAAAATACTTTAAAATCTAATGTTCAATCCGCAAAAACAAAAATTCAAACACAAAACAAAGATACACTCTTCTAAGTGTAACCTTGACCTTATTAACAAATTATAAAAAATTAATTACTCTATATTTCATTATTCTTCTAAGACATCAAATTTTAAACATGAATAAACTACTTACTATTCAATAATCTAATCAAATAATAAATGACTATTTATATTAAAACCAACTACATTCTTTATTTCTTCTCAATTTTATTCTCTATCCTATGAAATATTTTCTCTTAATTATATTATATTATTTTTTATATTCATAAATTTTAATTTAAAAAGAAGACTTGTATTTATTTATCTTTTCATATTCCCCCCTCTTGTTAGTATTTTCCACCAATTATATCTATGAATTTTTTCTTTCCCTGTTTTTATTTTTTATTTTTCAATAGTCAAGATGCATGATTTTTAAGTTTTCAAATTTAAGAAATTTTTTTTCTTCAATCTAATTGGATCAAATAATTTGCATCTTTTAGGTGTTAAAATAATATTTAGTTCACCTAATAATATAATATTTAGGTCATTAAATTTTTCGGTCATGAGTTATAATAATATGTATTACCTATTTCGTGTTAACAAAAAATATTTATACCATAACAAATATAATCTTTAATACGTTTAAATTTGTCAGCTTGAAGTTACAAATAAAATATTACTAGTAGTTTATTCACCTCAAGGTTAATAGTGTTAATATTATTTAACCATATTCACATACAATTTTTTTTTTGGTATTCTTTTATATGGCTAAGTTAGGGTATTTAGAAAACAAAATCAATCCTCTTTTTAATCCTGAATACCTTAGAGATACCAATGCTATAACTCACATTTTAATTGTCACAATACTCTTAACATTTTATTTTTTTGCTAAATGGGGTAGTTATATTTTAAACCTAGAAATAGGGTATGAATATTTGTACATTATTAATTACCTAACCCTAATAACATCACTTATATTATTTGCCCAAGTCAATAATATTAAATTTATTTTTATCTTTTCAAATAAATTTTACACATATAATAAACAAATATTTAATAACTAATTTAAAATCTTATTTACAATGTTATCAATCATAACAGCTCCATCATTGAACATATTAATGCTCTTTGGTATACCTCCCTTGATAGCTGTTCCTGGAAGAAACTCCTTAACCACCTTTGGAAGGGGCCCATTGAACCTAAAATTAAATACTTTAGATGGTTGTTGTTGCTGAACAGACTCCCTGTCAGGAACTTGGAAGCTCAAACTGAATACTGTAAATTCTGTAAGATGCCTGAAACTTGTAGACATATCTTTTTTGATTGTATTTTTGCCAGGAAAATTTGGCAAATGTTTGATATATCTTATCCACTTGATTACTCCATTTTGAATATTGTGACTGGACATATTTATGGGATTAAAAAGGATACTAATCTTTTTTGGTACATTCTCTCTTCTAACATCTTGTGGTAGCTCTGGAAGTGCAGGAACGAGGAAAAATATCAGGACAAACCCCGGTCCCTTACTGAGTTTTACCGTAAACTCACATATTTTAAAATCCTCTTGCAGGTCTATACCATGATGATGATTGATAAAGACAAGCTTAGGCAGTTCCTGAAGACCGGTCACGCCACCTTCTTTGTTTATGAGATGAAGCACGGCTACGAGTGGAGAAAGAACATTGATGACATCAAAGCTTTTGACAAGACCCTGAACAAAATGAACCAAGAAATCAGGCGGAACAAGAACACCAAAAAGGAGGTGCTTGCCATGCCGATCCAGGAAAACAAGAAAGTTGTTTGGATGGAGGGGGATAAGGGATGGATGACCTAGGTTGATGCCATTGATGGCATCCTACCTTAGTCTGTCTCCTTTTGATGCTGCTTTTGTAGTAAACATGTCTATACTGTATACTCTCTTTTGATCTCCTCGATGTGAGGCCCTGCCTCGTCCCCTTTTTTTGCTGCCTCTATGAGGCCCGGACTTGATTACGTCTAACTGTATATTTTGAAATCCTTATTATTAATACAAAAACTAATTTAAAATCCATATCTAACTTTTTAAAGTTTTATATTATATAAATAAATAAACACACACACACACAGATATATATATATATATATATATATATAAATTAACAATATTAGTTTAGTTATTCTCATGCAATTTAATATAATTTAATAATATAAAAGTTTGATAATAAAATATTGTTATTAATAATATAATACTAATATTTATAATAATAATTAAATAAATAACAACATAATAATAATAAATATAGTAAAATTTATTATATAATAAAAAATAATTTAAAAATATAAAAAAATGTAATAATGAAAATACAATAATACAAAAATCTTAATGTTTATTTATATGACACTACTTTTAATCTAACCTTAAATCTATCTATTTGTATCTCTAATTGATTCTCAAGATAACCATAAACTAAAGATTTAACTTAAGCCTTTAACCTAGCATAACTTTAAACATAACATTAATTTAACAATTATTCTAAAATATATAAATTAATATTATTATTTTAGTTAGATTATGTTAACTTCATCCAATTTAATAATATTTAACTTTGATAAGAAGGTAATATTGTTAATATAATAATAATATAATATTCAAAATGTCACGAACCCTATTTTTTCATAATTATTTAATTAGGAAAAAAATATTTATTTTTCAAATGAAATTGAAATGAAATAGAACTGTTAATGAAATAAAAAAGGATATCGAATGTACTGATATGATTTATATACAATTGAATGAACACTAATAATTTGTATTGTAAATTGGGATCGTCATTGCTAATGAGGGATTGAGTGCAAAGTGAATGCAGGAATAGGTGAACAATGATGAAGACGAGAACATGGTTTAGGTAGAGTTGCCTTACCTCTTGTATTTCGTTAGGATAGATGGAATCTCTCACACACCACATTAGGATTTATAATTTGCATCTTGAAAATATGGATGATTTAAATGACCTTATTTAAGTGTTTGTTCAAATTGAAATGATGAATTTGGAATGAGAAGTAGATTGATTTAAATGTTTATACATGTGCATTAATTGCATGATGTGAGTAGTGTTTGAATTAAATCTAAGTTGTGTGAGTGATTGTGAAATATTATGCTTTATTGTTAAAAGAGATAAAATGTGTAGATAATTGAAAAGGAATATCGACCCTAGGTTTTATGATCTTTTTAGACATGTATAAATGTATGAAAAGCGTACTTATGAATTTACTTTTGTAAATAGAATAATAGTATAATATATATATATATGAGAAATTTATTCAATCATATACATATATCAATATCCAATTATAGTGAAATTTGACTTCGTCAAGAATTTTGTTTATAAATATACATAATCATTTGAGATTAAAAATATATGCACATTATATATATGTGTGTGTGTGTGTGTGTGTGAATTCTAATAATAATTTGATCACGTACGTGTAAATATGTATGTAACTATTGTATATGTATTTATGAAATTAAATTATGTAATGAAAATCCAATATATATATTTAATTATAGAAAGGGTTTATTAAAGAATTTATTAAACAAAGTTTAATGTTTAATATATGTATTAATGAAAAGTCATTAAATATATATATATATATATATATATATAAATATAAACAAATTATTAAAAAAAACTAAAAATTACATAACACATGGTAGTGGCAGGTTGAAGTTTAAGTTTAAAGAAAGTTAAATAATAATGAGGGTCTCCTCCTTTTATTTGTTATGTTAATACCACCCTCTCCCTTTCAATAAAACCAAACCCCATGTTGCAGCAAATACGGTGGGAGGCAATAAGTCGTTTTACTTCCTTTTTATTTTATAAAGTTGCACCACGTTGCATGGAAATAAACTAGAGAGTTATAACTAACATAAATGTGCAGCATCACGTGGGTAATGTGCAAAATTTAATAAAGTTTAACCCATCACCAAAGATCAGATTCTCTAAATAAAGAAATGAAATATTCCAAGTACGAACTAGATGCCATTTCATATCAAAAGGAAGATAAGTCAAAGTCTCTTGCCAACTGAAACTGCGTCAATTATGTCATTAAAACGACTGAAGCTTCTTTTGTCTTTCTTAAGTGATGTAGATGACTATGCACTCAAATTTTTATAGAAGCATCAACACCTCACATAATGCGTGAATAACTATTTGATTGTATTTAACCTTTAACATACAAGATCAATTTGATATCCACCGTGATCGACATGTATAAGTAGTTATTTAAACTTTGCATATTTTAGGGAAGTCGTTTTAGTAAAGTGGACATAGTCTTGAAGTTAAAAAGCCACATGGATAATCAATAATTATGAATTTAATAGCTTAGTGGTGTGGTGTCATGAAATGAATAATGGATAACAATGCATGGAGAACACATAAGTGTTCTAAACCATTTAGGATTGTTATGTTGTAATTAGATCATGAGTGGTGTCACTTAGAATCAATCCACCTCTAGGAGAGATAGCCCGAAAGTAGGAAAGGAAGGTAGACAACAACACTATATATAGACCATTGAGTTGGAAGAGATGAGGAGGAGATGGAAGAGGAAAAATAAGGAGATGCAACCGAGGATTAGAGAATGGAATGAAGAAGAGAAAAGTAGTGAGATTTAGATTTGTTTTCAATCGAATCGTAAAAGATCGATCATGATCATCTCAGATTTAGAGTCGAATTTCAGAGTAAAGTTTAGAAATAAAAGATAGAAAGGAAGGATAGAGTTAATAGAGGAATCGACAGATGGAGAGTGTCAAAGAGGTTGTGTACCATCTTGAAAGAGAGAAGGCAAATGTGAAGAGGGAAGCAAATCCATCACCTCAAGCTAGTAACAAGAGCATAAGGAGGTAGGATCTACCTTAATTCTTTGATCATTATGCAAGGATAGTAGTGATTAATGAAGTTATATATATAATTATTTATTAGAATAAAGTTTGATTGAGTCAAGCCATGATTAGAACAAAATTGTTTGAACTCGCTTTTGAGTAGTCTTATAGAGAAATGTATGATGAGGTATATATGATAAAATAACTAAGAACACATATGGAAGATGTTAAAAAGTAGTAGGAAATGCATATAGGTTGCATTACATATTCTCTAAAGGATGATCTAGTTTTAGACCTATGCAATATACTAATGGAAGAGTTAGAGTCGAAAGAGGAATCATTGTTAATTGTTCAAAAATTATGTTCATATAAATAGAGATACAATAGTGAAATAATTTCTCAAAGGTTGTTGAAAAACTTAGTAAAACTTTCATAAATGAGATTATCCAATCCTCTAGAAATTAAGTAAGAGGATAGAGAGAGAAACTTTGAGATTGAACCACAAAGAAGATGAAATAATAGGATAACGACTTATAAATAATGAAGTTATTTTTATATCACAAGGAAAGACTTAGACTTTCAAATTTTGCAAGAAAAATAATGATTGTTATCAAGTGTCTCATTTGAAAAGCCTTATAGATAGGTGTTTTATGAACTTGTATCATATTAGATTGTCGTTATAGTAAATTATTGAAGTCGGTGTGTTAAGTTTTAAATCATGAAAAGTCACATATTAGTATTAAACTAAATATGATGTTTTGAGAAAAGAGGTAAATGAACCACGACACTTGGAAAGATAGAGAGAGAGTTTAGACGAGATAAACTTAGAATTCTAAACCATAAGAATGGAATGCATGTTAATGATTATGCTATTTAAATGTTTTAAATAATTGAATAAAAGAATGTGTACTCATTTTATTCAATTTATATGTAAGGTACATACATGTGTTACACCTTCTTAATATTTTTAATGTTGTCTTTAAATTGCTTGAAAGATAGAAGGGAAAGATTGTCTTCTTTTAGATGTATATTTGATTATCCATAAAAGATTGTTTCCTGTCAGATAGGATTGGTTGTAATAAAAGATTTATTTTATCAATTTCTATTCAAAACGAAAGATTGTCTTCTTAGCATAGTATTTTTATCTTACAAGAAATAGGAAGCTAGAATTAATAGGCGAAAGATTGTCTTCTGTATGAATTTATGTGAACAAAGCTAGATAGACTTGTGTTTGTGGAAATTTACCTTCCAGGATGGGTGCCGAATGTGGATTATAGAGAGTATAGTTGCTTTTCCAACTATCTATTTTTGTTGTGCATGGCATTATACTTGATCAAGTAATCAAATTGAATTAACCATTGAAATAATGGAATTCTTTTATTTTATCCTCTCTACCATATCCTAGATTGATAATGAATGCTTGTTTCTTAATAGAAGTAGAAAATTGAAAATGCATGTATCATCTAGGCACGCACCAAATTCCATCTTGCCTTTCGAATTCTTTTGCTAAGCAATTCGTGCAGGGCCGGGTATTCTTCATTGACCAAGAATTCTGGGGAAGCGTAAGCTTCAAGGTTGGGTGGAAAAAGTGCTTGAATCTTGTTCTCGTCTTCATGCTAAAGATTGCATTGGCAATAGCTTGGGTTGCAGATCAACAGACGCATCTCACCCTTTACTTATATTATTTTGTTATCGAACTTATGGCAACTTGAAATGCGTAAGTATTGTATGATTGAAATACTACTTATATCGATTTATTGAATAAAGAATATTTATCTTTTATAGAAATTTCGTGTTTATTATGATCTAAATGGAATGATCAAATGAAGCTATGGATGGAAAAATGGAATGAAATAGATTTATTAACTGATTTATGAGTTTATTTAAGAATAAAGAGTATTTCAGCTATATTTTAAAGTTAGCTCGATTTACGTCTTTACACAAAATAACAATATTTAAAATCAAATCACAATACATTTGATTTTAACCTACAATGTATATAATTGTAAGTTACAATTATAATTCAAATGACATTGTCTAGTTCTAAATCATATAACTACAATCTTACTAAATAGACTAATAATCAACTAATTCAAATCGTGCACATAAAGTCAAAGCAAGTGATGAATTCCTTGACTTGATGGAGATGGTGTCAAACAAGAAAATGCCCTCTCAGTTTTCAAAATCAACCATAATTTAACCATGTCAAACAAAAGTAAACTATATAAATTGTAACTACATAATTTATTTCTGATTATTTTTCATTCCAACTATTTTTATTAATAAACTTAAATCTCGTCCATTTCCTTTCCACAAATATTTGGTGCTTTAATTTAAAATTTCAACCACTCAAAAAAATTAGATTAGAGTACACAAATGTAAAAAATAAAATATTCTCAATGGAAAAATACAAAATTAATCAAGAAATCATTAGGCACAAACTAAATTCTATTTTTGTTAAAATTTTAATTGTATTTGATGACAAAAATATCTAAATATGAATATAAAATGATCAAATTTGAACACTCAATATTGCTAGGATTTTTATTAGTTATGTTTCTTATATATATTAAAACAAAATAAAAATAAAAAATTATAAAATATTGCAATGATCTCGGAGGATCTTGCCACAATCAATCCAAATTGATGACTTCAAGAAAATTGATAATGTTAAAAGTTAATGGGAATTATTTCATGTTATAGAGCTTGTTAGGAGATTTCCAATGCATTCTGAATGGGCTTAAACAAACATCGTATGCAAAATTTATGGCCTTCAAAAGTTGGGAAAGACACGGCTGCATTGACATGTGGATTAACCACAAAATGACACATGGAATTATGAGGATGACATGTGGAAAGATTTAAAAAGTGACATGTGGCATGCTTTAAGGGTTGAAACATGATAAAATATAAATTTGGCATATGGAAACAAGTGGACCAATCAAATATTTGCACATGGACCAATCAAAAATTAACAAATGGAAAGTCAAGTCACAAAACAATCAATGGGACTTGAACCCAATACCTATCAACAACAATGAAATGACTTTACCATTATACCATATGCTTCACACATGAATGAATAAAAACTAAATAATATTGACCCGTTCATGGGTTCCCCAGGGTTAATCCTGCTAGTGATCGGCCAGATAGAGAGACGGTTAAATGGTCAAAACTAGAGAAGGGGTGGGTGAAAATAAATTTTGATTGAGCATTAAAAGGCAATCTAGGGAGCTTAGGAGCGAGATGTGTGGCTTTTGATGATGAAGAAAAGGTCCTGTGCAAGGGGGCTAGAAGACTTCAAGATGACACTAATAATGAGGCAAAAGTTCAAACGCCTCTACTTGCAGTTGATTTAGTATCCAATCTAAAAGTGTCGAATTTACACTTAGAGGGTGATTCCCAAATTGTTGTCTAGGATTTGGTTAAAGGAAATACTTCATGTTGGAAATTAAACAAATATGTAAATATAATAAGTGAAAAATTGAAAATGTTCAATAATTATGCATCCCACACATGAAAAGAGAGGGAAACACTCTTGCAGATGAGCTGCCAAATGAAGCATGTGGCCTCAAGCCAGGGGAGGTGAGGTGGTGGAATTTCAAAAATGAAACCATTAAATAGAGTTAAGGCGCAATGTCAAGTTGGTACAACATTAAATTCAAATCCCTTGTCAGAAGCTGGCTTTTTTCCTACGCAAGTGTGAGTTAATGAGAAGTTATTATGACAGGCTCTGAATTGGTGGTGATGGTGGAGAGCCATGCATTAAATGCCAATTTCGTAATGCTCGCACTGATAATGAATAGACTTGGTGAGTTGGTGAAACTAGTTTCAACTCTAGTTTTATCGAAAATCTTTGCAATATTCCAGAAAGCTCAGAAATGGAAGCTAACTTCACCTTGGAATCTTCTAAACTAATACCGACATTTCATGGTCCTGTACTGCCAAAGAAACTTGAGAAAATGTTTCTCGTTAAAGACCCGATGCTTTTAAAAGCGGTTCAGCTAGTTTTAGGAGAAGAAGTGGCTGTCATCGACCACCGCTATAGATGCAGAGAAGACATCTATTCATTGCTCATGGCTTGCAGTGTAGAGCTCGGACACATGGTAGAAGAGGTGCGAAAAGTTTGGCAGAGACTAATTCTAGGGGATTATCTGCTAAATTTGGAATCCCTGCTGGAGTGGGCGGTGTCAGGATGGGGATTTAACCTTGTAGAAGGTATCTTGGGGGAAAATGAAGAGATGAGAGCGTATCACTCGCACATTTATTTTCTTCGACATCATGAGGAAGTCAAATTGTGCTTCAAGGATGACGCGAAGAGACGCTGGGAAGGAATTTTAATCTTCATCCAGATTATGGATATAGAAGATGTGATTAGGCAAGAGGGTGGCGGGAGAGCGGTGGAAAATGTGAGCTCTAAGAGGCGGATTAGAAGAAGACTATCTGCAGAACTAACTAGCGGGAAATGATGCAGAAGGTGGATGGGATGGCGGGGTGGTTTCTCTGAGCCGACAAGGTGTAGAGAGTAAGGAGGGAGAAGGAAGAAGGGGGTGACAACATGCCAAAAGAGGACACTCTTGCCATAATTGGGTGGCTGTTGAATCGGGTGCCTCAACTGCAAGAGGCATGAAGGAGGAATGATGAATAGGTTACTATAGGCATGGTACCCATAGGTGCCATTTTTCTTTCCTCTCCTTTTGAGTTAACTTTACAGTTGAACTTTAAACTTTAAGTTGAAATGCCTAATTTTTGATAGGCAAGATGTAATAATTTTTTTCGTATTTCAAGTATGGGGGGTGGATGTGTGGATGTTAGTTACTGGTTTTGAAATCCAATTTTTTTTGGAGGATGATGATGGCAGTGTCATGGATGTTTTTTTTTGGGAGTTTTTTGATAGTTCGTTATCTTTTTGAAGTTGTAATGCTTATATTTTAATTAAATAAAAATATATATTTTACCGATAAAAAAAAAAAACACTAAATAATATTAAAGCAAGATAAGGGAAGATACTATATTTAATGGAAAAATGTATTTGGTGGGATTTAATCCCAAGAATTATCCTACCAAATCCCCACATTTTAACCATTATGCCATGCATTTGACAAGAGTATTAATTGTTAGCATTACATTATGTTTTACCATTGATGTCAAATCCTTTGGTCTAGATTAGGTCAGGATGTGGTATGATGAGAAAGAATGTTTGATTTATGTATGTTGTGTGCTTGGAGGTTTCTTGGTTTCACAGGATGTGTTTGGTATCTTGAAAGATGTTTCTCAATATTATCTTTGGGTCTAGATTGGTCTAGAGCTCAAGATCTTGGATCGGATATTGTATAACATGCAGATGTATTTTGGGTCTCACTTTGATAATGTATGTAGCGTGTTGATATGTTTGATGAGGAATAATGTGATATGGTCCACTTGTCATTCCTTAGCACCACCAGAATTTTTAGTAGAGGCCCATTTTAGATCTCTATCTCAGCCGACATTAAGAATTATGATTTTCGGAGACAGTATATATAAGAGTTGGATTTGATGATTTGAGATGTGGCTTTTTGTGTTGACGACATGCAAGATTGAAAGAATCCAGTGGTTGTGTGTGTATAGTGTTGTAGATTACTACCAGAAGTAGTTCCAACAATGCAAATTGCATGTTTCTTGTGGTGGATTCTCTTTGTCTCTCTTTCTTCTTTGGCAATGAGTCTTTCAGGCCAATGACCCCATCTGCAGTGAGCATTTTGACAATGAGCATCTTGACAATGAGCCACCCTTTGTAAAAATCACCTTAACCAGTGTCTATATATTGATAATTAGCATTCTCTGTGGTTTTTCCCTTCTTGGGTTTTCCATTTAAATTCTGGTGTTTCTTGTGTTTGATCTAGTTCTCGCATAAGTTTTCAATTTTTGTTAATTCTATTTATTATTCCAGATCTGTGCATTAAGGTTAAAAAAAAATTTTGTCAACTAATTCGCCCCCTCTCTCACTTGCTCAGATATTCAACACTAATGAGGGTCAAGTTTATTTCAAATACATTTGGGCACTGGAAACAAAGACAAAATAGGTGACTTGAACCCACAACCACCATGGGATAAGGATAAGCCTTATCCATTGAACCACATGTTATTAATATATTTGAAAAATCAAAGATATGCATTTAAAATACAATCTTATTGATAAAGCAAAATTTAATGCTACATGATGGCTCAAGAACTTACAACCTTGCCTATATAAAGGCAAATTGTTAACAATTCTACACAAACCTATTTGATGACAAAGAAGCACCTAAAATTGGTTATATTCTATTTTGTCAGTAATTTTGGAGAGATAAAGCCTTTTAGCCTTTATTTATTTATTTATTTATTTTGTAGGAGGAATTTAGAGGAACTCTTTGTGAGTTCATATCTTCCTAGAGAATTCATAAAACATATTCTACAAGTTTAAAAAATGCTTTTGATGTTTGAAGGCAATTTTATGTAAATTTCATCAATTTTAATGGATACGTCGCGCCTTTGAAGTGGACCCAGAGACGTAGCCTATAAGGGGGTAAACTCCATAGTCAACTTGCAATGTATGGTGTATGTTTATTTCTAGTTTTTTTAATTTGTATCATTTAAATTACTTATTGAATGGTGTTAATTCAATAAAGTAGCTATGAAAATTGAATAATGACATTTAAATTATTGGATT
This sequence comes from Cryptomeria japonica, assembly GCF_030272615.1. NCBI lineage: Eukaryota > Viridiplantae > Streptophyta > Pinopsida > Cupressales > Cupressaceae > Cryptomeria > Cryptomeria japonica. Next base: position 633,192,087 of record NC_081412.1, read on the forward strand.
TCAAATTAGTGTGAAAAAATTATTTTTAACCACTAATTTTGGATCAAGTTGGTATTAGAGTAGTTGATTGAGAATTCGCAAGCATTTGTGTCGAATGCTAACCATGTTTAAGCTCAAGTGTGGAGAAGAATCACTTGAAGAGTTTAATCCTGAGTTTGGTACGAGACATACATTCCCATGGCAAGTAATGGAATGTGAAGGAGAAGTTTGTCTACTTGAGTCTAAAAGGGCATTTTGGCAAGCTTTTCTCTACAGGAAAGCAATGGTCGAAGAGTTGTCTAGAGAATGAAGAAAAGATGGAGAAGGATCTTGTAAAGTTAAAGATGAACGAGTCAGTAGTGACCCCCCTCCAAGTCCTCCACATTCTACATCTTCTTCTCCACCTTTATCTCCATCTCAAAGGAGACAACCAGAAAAGGTTGATTACAAATTTAATTTGTTAAAATTAGATGTGAAAATTGATTTACTAATGTATAATGGTGAACTTAATATAGAAAATATAGATAATTGGATTAAGTAGATTGAAGTCTTCTACAAGGTTCAAAGAATTGAGGTAAGAGAGTCAGGTTCAAGAAGATATTCACATGAAAGGTAATATATGCAATCTTCTTGGTATGAATTTACATCTGCATTAAAGAAGCAATTTTATCCATTAGGATATATGCTACAAAAATTAATGGATTGGCAAAATCTACGACAAGGTAAAGGACAAAATGTGCAAGATTAAACTCACGAGTTCAAAAAGAGGGCATTAATATTGATAATTCCTTTATATAAACAAGAAAAAATTTTGAAGTATATAGGTGGGTTGCATGGTTATTTAAGACATACTATTCTTTTGTTTAACCCAACTAATTTTGAAGTTTGTGTTCAAGCTACTCACATTAAGTTAAGAGGAAAGAACATCCATGAGAAATTCTTAAAGAAACTAGGTCCACCACCCACAAGTAATAAAAAAGGGAAGGGTAAGTTCTAATGAACAACTACATGTGAAGAAAGAAAATGACAAGCCCATAGTGAAGACATTGGGACTTGAGACTAAATCTCATCCAAAATTGTATCCTTTAGGATGGGTTTGTAAAAATGCTAAGTTTCAAGTGTCTAAACAATGTAAACTCAGATTTGCCATTACATCTAATTTTATTGATGAGGTAGAATTAGATGTAGTAACTATTGATATTTGTGGGACTATTTTGGGAAGTCTATACTAGTATGATAGAAAAGCCATCTTCTACAGAGAGGAGAATAAGTATCATTTGATAAAAGATGGGATTGAGTATATCATGAGAGCCCATCAAATGAAGACCAATTTGTCTCTTATTATGATGGGACAAATGAAAAGACTTTTAAATGCTAGAAAAAAATTTGTACTCATGATTGTAAAAGTCACAGATGATGATAAGTCCAACACTTTCAATGGATTTGATCATGAACATAAAGATGAATTAGTTAATATCGTTTGTAACTATGATGAATTATTTTAGGAACCTAAAGGATTACCTCCCAAGTGTTAGAATCTTTGATACCAATAATGAACCAGAGGAAAACCACAGTCATATAATACTTCTACAATAGTATGTGAAATAATTACAATGGGGATTGCACTTGTGATAAGGCCAACCACCTAGAGCTCACTGTTCATCACAAAATGAAGTCACACTGACTTACATTAACATCAGACTACAATCCAAAGAAAATGAAATATGAAGATAGCATCTCCTAATGCTTGATACAGTTCCGGTTAAGCACAAATGTCTTCCCTACAACTCTAAATCCTTCACACCCTTTGCTGAATGTTATATCTATGTTTGCCCAATTACCTCTCTTTGATAATGCAGACATAACCATACATTCCATACCATGTTACATGAATAACACGCCTATAAATGCAAATCATCAACCTTGACAACAAGGTCAGCTAAACCCTAAACCCATAAACCATAATTACAAAAATTACATCACACGATACCACCGGACCAATATTATGATTTACATTACATAGCATGGACCTAATACAAATTCACAATCAATTATATCCACCCAAAATTCCTCTAATACCAATATCAGTATATTTCACCAACCGGTCGAAACCCTCAGTATAATTACACAGAATAACCAACCAAATCCAAATAGGATCACCAAATCATCACGCTAGCCAATGAAAAGCCACCAAATAATTAAGACATGATAAAGAACACCTTGAGCATGTTAGGAACCATTTCTAAGAGCTGGACCAAAAATCACTTAACTATTTCATCAAATATCACTAGCCAGTAAAGCCAACCGGTACCAAGAATAACAACTGATAATCCAGAACATAAGTGATAGATTTCTAAGCACCAAATCATGAAAAAAATAAATATAAAAATAATATAACCATCATAACTAACCATCCAAAACCAAAACCAACAATCTAATCATATAAGATCAAAAATAGGCCAAAACTAAGACAAACCGGGACAGGTCCAACCGGGATAGTAGCAGCCAACTAAGACCATATCCAACCAAAGAATAGTGTTGACATCAATGAAAACACATAATCAATATTTAAAAAAATCTCCCCCTTTGGCATTTATGGTAACATTGAATGTGAAAAATATCCAAGTGCCAAGGAATGGCAACAACCTCTCGAAAACTCTAAAACTGATCTAAAATATCTCTCCCTCTAAGATTATATATTTTTCATATGAACACTGTCTCCCCCTTTGAAATCAATGACAAAGGGTTGATTCCAAACAAAACAGCTGGCTACTCACCCTGAGCAGCAGCATCATCCCATCAACCCAGATCAGAAGATGTTTCTGATAAGCTCATCAGATTGATGCATCCCTACATCTTCTAATTCTCTGTCAGAGGGGTGGTGACTCCCAACTAATCTCTTAGATATTCAAAAGTATATTTAGGCAATGTATTTTTTATAATATCTACAATATGTTCCTTAGTAGGCACATAAACCAATTTGACTTCCTTTGCTTCAACCTTTTCCTTCAAGAAATTATACCTTATAGAAATGTGTTTTGATTTGGAATGAGATATCAAATTCTTTGACATATCAATAGCAACAGTATTATCATAGTGAATAACAATAGGCTCATCATAGCTTACCCTTATATCCTTGAACATTTACTTCATCCATAAGATCTGAGTGTATTTTGTTGCAGCAGCTACATATTCAGCTTCAACAATAGATAATGAAGCCCATGATTTTTTCTTGCTAAGCCATGAAACCGACTTCTTCCCAAGAGAGAATGCACCACCTATAGTTCTCTTCTTGTCATCAACATCTCCTGCCTAATTTGAGTCTATATAGGCACATAATCTGAAATCATCATCCTTTGGATACCATAACCCATAGTCTATTGTTCCTGCCAAATATCTGAATGTTTTTTTAACAACAATATCTTGACTTTGTCTCGAATGTGATTGAAATCTAGAAGTAATGTAGATAGCATTCATTATATCTAGTCTGATCTGATTTAAGTACAACAATCCACCAAACATTGATTTGTATCTAGGTGGGCTCACTCTAGGAGATTCATCTTCCTTAGACAATTTGCAACTAGTTATCATAGGAGTACCAACAGGTTTTGAATTTTAAAGACCAAATTTCTTAAGAAATTCCTTCACATACTTAGTTTGGCAAATTAAAATACTTTTATTAGTTTGAGTAATCTTCAAACCTAAGAAAAATTTCATCTCTCCAATCATAGACATTTCAAATTCAGTCTTCATATCATTGGCAAATTTCATGCATAGATTTTATTCTCCTCCAAAAATGATATCATCAACAAAGACTTCAATTATCAGTATGTCATCATGCTCAATTTTATAATATAAGTTACTATTAGAATTACCTTTGCGAAAAACAAGCTTTGAATTATATTTATCTAATCTAGCATACCATGCTCTAGGGGCTAGTTTCAATCCATATAAAGATTTTTTCAATCTACAAACAATGTTCCTGTCATCTAATAATGAAAATCCATGAGGCTGCTCAATTTAGACTTCCTCCTTAATATATCCATTCAAAAATGCACATTTAACGTCCATCTGATATATCTTGTAGTTCTTGTGTGCAGCATAGGCAATAAATAGTCTTACCGCTTCAATCCTAGCAACTAGAGCATAAGTTTCATCATAATCAACGCCTTCTTCCTATGAATATCCTTTGCAAACAAATCTAGCTCATTCATCCTTCTCTTCAATTTTAGCATCTAGAGCCTTCTCCTCAATATGATTTGTATCAATGACAAGTTCCATAGAATCATCCTTGCTAGCAATAAAGACCTAATCTTTGTCAGAGCTTCCATTACCGAATCCACTCACAAGTTCATCATCATCATCAGTAATACCAAAATCATCATCACCAGCATAGTAACATGATTTATCCTTATTCCTTCTAAATCTAGGTTTGCTCTAATATTCCAGATTAATTTTATAATTCCTCATAAATCTTTCTTGATTCCTAGCAGCTCTTTCAGGACATCTATAAGCAAAATGACCAATCTTATTGCATGAGAAAAATTTAAAAGGAACTTTACCTTCATACTTACTTCCAACCGGTCCTTTAGGGATTCTTTTGGCAATTAGGACTTCCAAATATTCAAGTTCTATGTCTTCTCTCTCAATGTCTTCCAAATCTTTAGCATATAACTCCTTCCAGTCTATCTTTTGCTTACCAGAGGTAGATGCTTTAAATCCAGTCTTAGTTTTAGTAGCACTCCGATCTCCAATTTCTTCAAGTTCAAAAGATGTCAATTTCCCACCTAAAGTATCTTTGGTAACAGGGGTATTTCACATTGCCCGAAGTTCATTTATTGTAGTTGCCTTCATTTTGTAAGCCGGAGATAGAACTCTTAGAATATTTAACACAACCTCATCCTCATTGACATTTCCACCGCATCATTTGATTCCCATGACAATCTCATTCACTCTATCCATAAAGAAATGTATCTTCTCATCTTCTTCCATCTTCAAAGTTTCATATCTCACCCAGTAACCTTCAAGTTTTGTAATGTTTACTGATTAATCACCTTCATAAAGAGTTTCTAGCTTCAACTAGATCTTCTTTACATTTTCCAACTCTATGACATTCAAATACTTCTCATCTGATAGGGCACTTAACAATGCTTATTTTTCTCTGACATCATTATCAACTTTCTTCTACTCATCAGGAGGTGTCGGAGTTCCAGAATTAGGATCACAAGGTGTATAGCAGTTCTTTGTTATCTCCCAAACTTCAGCTCCAAGACATCTTGGATGAATCTTCTTTCGTTCCTTCCATATATAGTAATTTGTACCATCAAATCTGGGACTCTCCTTCCGATAGGGATTAAATGTAGAAGTTGGTGCCATCGGATCTACTCAAGCAGTTAAGCTTCTATAGAGAGGACCTTACTCTGATACCAATTTTTAGAATCTCTGCTACCAATAATATGATGGTATGATGAAAGAATAATTATCCGGTCAACTACTGATAGGGGGGGGTGAATCAGTAGATAGAAAAACTGATACAAACTCCACCAATATCAAAAATCAATCTCTCAAAGTAACCTTAGAATAATACCTCTGTCAAGATAAAAGTTCATAGGATAAACTGATTGACTGTTACAACAAATTAACAGTAAAAAACTTCTTCATATCTCAATACTTCTGGTTATCATGACTTATCAAAAATAGTTAAGTAGTTAAGTGAATCAACCATGAAAACATAACCACAAAAACATTTACCACTTGACACAAATATTTTTGACATGGAAACCAAAATAGGTAAAAACCACGGTGAGATGAGACTCACAAGATAACTATCTGAACTCTTCTAAAGTTCGCCATGTTAGGACCCTAGCCTATTAAAGCTTTACAAAAAGTCTTGTTAAGAACTGATCTTGTTAGGAATCACCCGGTTAAGGGTTTGACTACAAATGCCTTGTTAGAAGTAATACCCTATAAGGAGTAACCTCGGTAGATGATTTGAAAATCCAATTTAATGGACCAACTTGTTAGAGGATTTGAATAGCACCAAGCTTGTTAGAGCTTACCCAGTTAGGGGATTTCAATTCTGTTGTAATTGTTAGAAAAAAATAGTAGTTTGTTGATCTATCTGAATAGAACTACACTTTCTTGATCAGATCCATTTCATGCTCCTATCTGCCTTTACTCAAACTGCAGATACATTATCTGGTTCGGCAACCACAAACTCAATTGAACCGTGTCTATCTCTTTGCCAACTAATTAAACTAAACAACTTCATCAAACTTAAACATAAATCAATCAAGTTGGTAACATAACAAAAACCTGATTCTGATGAATACTAAGAGGTGGGGTGAATTAGTATGCCAAAAATCTCTACACTTAAACACTTTGCAAGACTGACAGTAAACCAGTAAAACAGTTTAGCAGACAAACTGATTAGCACACATGCAAACCAAATAGAAAATAATGCATTCACCCACAAAAGAACAAACACCATAACACATGAGATTTTGACATGGAAACCCAAATGGGAAAAACCATGGTGAGATGGAACTCACAAGTAACTATCTGCAGAACAGGAACCAGACCAGTTAAAGTCTTACAATGTTCTTTACCAGAACAGATCCTGTTAGGAATCTCAATCTTTGTTAGGAGATAAGTCCAATTAAAGACTACCTTGCTAGAGGATTTTAGATCCACATATGTGAACCACCTTGTTAGAGGATTTAGAAAAGGCTTTTGGGCCTACCCGGTTAAGGGGTACAGATGTGTCAAAGATGTGAGTAATCAACAAGTGTTTGATCTATCTAATAGCACAAACTGCTTGGTTAGATCCTTGATATCTCATTCCTAATGCATTCCAACATTACTTCAGTCTTCTACACATTCATATTCTCTTCAACTCCTCAACCACCTTAAACCCTAGCAACAACATAAACTTTCGCTATAGGAACATCAACAACCTAAAACCCTAGACATGATGTCCCTATAAATGAATCTGATTTCATGTCAGTCCAATAGGATTACATTACAATTTCCTAGGTTCAATGAACCTGGACATACTTGGTAATACGACAAAAAAAGAACCGTTAAAGTGTCTGCACCATCAAACAATCGGTGGATGGTAACTCATCCCAAAATGCCAATTGGTAACTCATCACAGAGTATTACCAGTTCATACAAAATGTCGATTGCTGGTTTGACAAAAATGACGACTGGTAAAAATGTGTTATGCCACTTTAGTCCCTCGTACCGCTTGGGGTCAACATGCCGCTTCAGACTGGGAAATACATTCTGCAAAACACCAATAGTATAAAGACTATAATACAACATACCGCTTCGAACAAATACCGGTTGTGCTCTAACTCATACATATAAAGGGGATCTTAATGCAAGTGTGTGTCCATCAATGACAGTCACAACATAAACATCAAAAATGCCAACAATCTCCCCCTTTGGCATTGATGGCAACACTTAGGAAAATAAAATTTTGACATCTAAGTGTTTTACAACAAAATCATGCAATTAGCAAAATTGCTCCCCCTAAGCATATATACTATTCGTTTGTCAATACAATGTATAACAATTTTGCATAAAGAGCATAAACATTGAGATATTCAAATCATATATCAAAATTTTGATTACCAGATACTTCTCCCAAATAGAATTCTTCTCCCCCTTTGCCAACAATGACAAAGTATAGTTGAACAACCCTGTTTTCATTTGATATTAAAATAATAAAAGTTTATGACAATAAGAAATAATACTTGTCAAAAACAGATTTAAAGTCCCTGCAAGAATTGTTTCATCGACAAAGACCAGGACTCAAGTAGGGAGGTTGCTACTTCTTTCTCTGTCTCCATCTAGGAGACCTGTTCTTCCATGGCATCAATTGTGCTCATCTCCTATGTAACTATTAAGGCATCTAGGTTCAGATAGCACTTCTGAAGAATATGCAATTGTGGAAGTAGAACCAGTTGTAGCTCTTGCAAATCTCTAGACCGAGTGCTAATCTCTTGCTCCATTTTAGCTGACTGGATGTGAAACTGGTGAACGGTTTGCCCATAAGTTGTAAAGGAATCATAAGGTGGCTTGAATGTGCTCATGTAGGACTGCAAGTCCATTTGAAGCTTTTGCTTCTGAGCTAGCACATCATCATAAAATAGATGCAGTTGGCAGATCTTGCTGAGTAGTAGATTCCCCTCATCTAGAGCGTCCCTTATATCCTTTTGTTCTTTCTTTAGTTCAGACTGGAGCTCATTCAACTTCTTCACCAGAGCTATATTAAGAGCTTTTTGATGCTCCTTCTTGACATTTGCTTCTGCTACCTCTTCTAGGCTCTGCACCTGATCATCCACTACTGTGCATAGGAGCTTAAGTTTAGCTAGTGATGAATCGGTGTTGGGAATATTTGTACCAGGTATCAAACCAGTAAGAGTGTCCACAACTACTTGAATTACATCCTTCTCCTTCTTCCTTTGAATAATTTCAAGGTGCTCTTGAGAAACCTTGATGCTCTGCATTAGCTCCATTTCACTTGCAGACTGGAGATCAATAGGACTGGTGAGATCAGCTAGTTTCGCTTGACTCCCGGTTGCTTCAGAGTCTCCATCTAGGTGCTCTTCTCCACTTCTCCTGCCTTGTCCTCTTCCGCTTTCTTCTTCTCTGCTTCTCTCCTCTTCTCCACTTCCTTATCCTCCTCTGCTTTTTTCTTCTCTGCATCTTTCCTTTTCTCCTCTTCTATGTCCTCCTCTTCCTTCTTCCTTGTCTCTGCTTCTCTCCTCTTTTCCTCTTCTTTTTCTTCTTCTTCCTTCATCTTCTTCTCTACTTCCGTCCTCTTCACCTCTTCTTTTTCTTCCTCTTTCTTCTTCTTCTTCTCTGCTTCCTTCCTCTTCTACTGTTCCTTATCTTCCTCTTCCTTCTTCTTCCTCTCTGCTTCCTTCTTCTTCTCCTATTCCTTATCTTCCTCTTCTCTCTTTTTCTTTTCATCTTCTTGCTTATTTTTCTCTTCTTCATCCTTCTCCTTCTTCTCCTCTTCATCTTTCTTCTTCTTCTCTTCTTCATCCTTTTTCTTCTTCTCTTCTTCATCCTTTTTCCGCTTCTCTTCTTCATCCTTTTTCCTCTGCTCGGTCTCTTCTTTTGCTGCTTCCTATCTGTCCTCGGCTTGCTTATCAGCCTGTTTAGCCTTTTGCTCCTATCCTGTTGCCTTAGATGGTGTTTCCTGAGTAACATCCTCTACATCCAGAGCATCGACATCAATGGTTTTGATCGGTTCAACAACCAGATTTCCTTCATCATCAAATACTTCATCCGGTTTGGATATAAGTAATTCTTTTTCAACTTGCCAGTTGGCTAGACGCACTTTGTGAGACTAGACAGTGGTTCTCATATATTGATGAGTGTCTTTTTTGATATCATCAAGTCTACCTTCTAATAGCCAGAGTCTTCTTCTTCTAGTGAAGAAGAGTCCTTTATTTTGGTCAATAACATCAAATAATTCAGAATTTGACAGGTCAAGAAAGTACTGTGTAAAAAATTTCTCCCTTATTTCTTGTTCCTTTTCTATGGCAATGCGCCATCTATTATCTAATGACCTATATAAAGAATTCAGTGTCTGAGGTTTAATCTCTCAGGGCAACCAGTTATTAACACATAAATACTGAATTATTTCCTTTTCAACTGCTTCCTTTTCATCATCATTAAAGTCATCAAAACACTCAATTAAATCATGTAGCACTTTTCTCCTAATATTCTTTATTGTTCTTTGACAATGTGTCAAAGGTTTATAGGAAGAGATATCTATATTTACCGGTGTAGATGATGTCAGTTCATTCTTTGTCTTTCTCTTTGCTTGACATGTTTTCTTTGGTTTTTCCTCAGAAACAGTTTCTTCTGAGTCTGGAGAGGTATTCCTTGTCTTCCTCTTTCTCTTGAACGCTTTAGCCGGTGCCGCTTCTGGTTTCTTCTTAGCTGGTGACCGCTTGATCATTTTTGGAGTTGCAGTATTAACCGGTGCTGAGGCTGCAAGCACTACCTTTGCCTTCTTCACTACAGGTTCTTTACCTTTCTTTGCAGAGGGTTCCTTGACTAATGTAACCCTTTCCAGATAGGTTCTGGTCCTCTTTGCCTTAGGATCAAGAGGTGAGGCAATAAGGGTAGAGGCATACCCTTCCAGCATATCGTACATCACCTCATAGCCCATTGGCTCCACTTCTTCCTGTTTGGGCTCAATAGCCTCCATTATGCATTTATCTACCTGGATGGTGAAACAGATATCGTCTTCATATTTCTTGACGATGTCACCTAGTATCCTCATTCTTTAGCTCATTTTCCATCTAAACTCATCAAAATAATTGTTCAAAATATCAGGGTAACCGGTTCCAATTGCTTCAATGCTTTCCTTGATTTTCTTGGTCATCGGATGGTCAGCAAACCACTGGACATCTCCTACTTCTAGAAAGTAGCCTTGGAAATAGAAGAACAACCCAACTAGTAGTTGTCCAAACTTGAACCTTAGTGCATTATCCTGTTTGATCGACTTCATATTCAACAGGAGTTGTCTTTGCATACCGGTGCACAGATCAAATGATGCATCCTCCTTTATCATTCGGTAAGCAGCATTTACAGCTGCAACAGATACAGAGTTAATTCTACTGGCTGAGAAAGTCTGGTATCCAATCACCATCCATGCATACTTCACTAGATCATCCTTGATAGAATTGACTGTCATGCCTTGTGAGTCGCTCACTGAATCAGTGAGCTTGGACATTTCAGTTTTGCTTACCGTCCTTAGGGCTGGCACTTCCACTATGTTGTAGAATTTGGTGACTGCATGAATTTCATGCGGCATGATATCATGTGTTCTCTCCATGTACATCTTATCACCATGGACTCTGCTCAGAATGATCCTTATATGATCCTTTGTGAAATCCTCCAGGAAGTAAACAACATTGTGGAGCTTCTTCTTCTCCAAAATATTATACTCCGATTTGATCTTCTTATCTTTTCAACAAAATACTACCTTGCTAGAGGATTTTAGATCCACAGATGTGAACCACCTTGTTAGAGGATTTACAAAACGCTTTTGGGCCTACCAGGTTAAGGGGTACAGACTTGTCAAAGATGTGAGTTATCAACAAGTGTTTGATCTATCTAATAGCACAGACTGCTCGGTTAGATCCTTGATAGCTCGTTCCTAATGTATTCCAGCATTACTTCAGTCTTCTACACATTCATATTCTCTTCATCTCCTCAACCACCTTAAACCCTAGCAACAACATAAACTTTTTCTACAGCAACATCAACAACCTAAAACCCTAGACATGATGTCCTTATAAAGGAATCTGATTTCATGTCAGTCCAATGGGATTACATTACAATTTCCTAGGTTCAATGAACCTGGACATACTTGGTAACACGACACAAAAAGCATCATTAAAGTGTTGGCACTGTCAAACAATCGATGTATGGTAACTCATCACAAAATGTCAGTTGGTAACTCATCACAGAGTATTACCGGTTCATACAAAATGTCGGTTGCTGATTTGACAAAAATGAAAACTGGTAAAAATGTGTTATACCGCTTTAGTCCCTCATACCGCTTGGGGTTAACATGCCACTTCAGACCAGGAAACACATTCTACAAAACACAAATAGTCTAAAGACTATAATATAACATACCAGTTGGAACAAATACCGGTTGTGCTCTAACTCATACATATAAAGGGGATCTTAATGCAAGTGTGTGTCCATCAATGACAATCACAACATAAACATAAAAAATGCCAACAAATTCTCATAGGGATTACAAAAAAAAATGGTTCAATTATGACCACTGGATTACATAGCAATCTCTACACATCAATCGAGAAAACCTTGATTGCTCCTTGATAACCACTTCATCGAATTTAGTAACTCATCATGCACTTTGCATTAGATGCAATACATTTTCTCATTCCCTAGACAAAAATTGTTACAACTTTCCAAAATATCTTGGAATTGTCTTCATTCAATAATCATACGTGTCATAATCATTACCACTCATCATCAAATCATAAACTAATATAATCAATTCACCAAACTTAATTGGTTAGGGTTTATCAAAAACAACAGGTAGGGTTTACTAGTTACAACAATAGATAAGGTTTACAGCGGTTATTGGTTCACTCCACAAATTCTTCCTGCCGGTTATAGTAACAATATTAACAATATCATTACCGATTTAATTGACATCAATGACAACATACCATATCATTAATAAAATCTTCATGCAAATGCCAACAATATCCCCCTTTGGCATTGATGACAATACAAATATCAATACCATTGATTGTTGCGTGATTGTGAATAGTAATCCTGGTTTACAATACCAAGTATTCACCATGCTTCCCCATGTCTTCAGTTTGTCGCTAGTTCTCATTCTCATAATCACATAATTCTTTTCCCCCTTTGATAGCAATGCCAAAGTGAAAGTAAAACATGTAATGTCAAATTTCACTATGCATCATCAATATTCTGCAACTTGAGGCTCCCCCTGTGGAATAAATCCACTTCTACACCAATCATTCTATAAAATTTTGCAAGTAGCTCTGGTACTGATGTAATCTACATCATACTTAACTAACTTCATGAAGAGGGACAACCCCTAACTAACTTCTAAGATACTCAAAAGTAGTCTTAGGTAGAGGTTTAGTAAAAATATTTGCAAGTTGTTCCTTGTTAGAAACATGCTCTAAGATCACATCTTTACACTTTACTTTTTCCCTCAAGAAATGATATTTCAATTCAATATGCTTGGTTCGTGTGTGCAAAACAAGGTTCTTGGAAATATTTATGGCACTTGTATTATCACATAAAATCTTTATAGGTTCTGAAATCTTCATCTTAAAACCTTCCAAAATGTGCCTCATCCATATAGCTTGTGTACAATTCATGTAACCTGCAACTTACTCAGCTTCAGTAGTGGATTGTGAAGTACAACTCTGCTTCTTACTACTCCATGAAACAAGTCTTCCTCCAAGAAAAAATGCTCCACCGGTTGTACTTTTCTGGTCATCAACATTTCCTGCCCAATCTGCATCTGTGTACACCTTCAAGTCAAAGTTTCATCCATATGAATACCATAACCCATAATCAACAGTACCTTTCAAGTATCTAAAAATTCTTTTGGTGCTATCAGATGTGTTTCCTTAGGTTTCTTCTAGAATCTAGCAACTATGCCAATTGCATGAGCTATGTTCGGTCTGCTGTGAACAACATAGTGCAATTTTCCAATCATTGACCCGTATTCCTTCTCATCAACAGATTTAGACTCATCTTCCTTAGACAACTTACAACCTATAACCATAGGTGTCCCAACTAGTTTACAGTCACTCATGCTAAATGTCTTCAAGACCTCTTTCACATATTTAGATTGTGTGACGAAAATACCATTCTTCATTTGTTGTATTTGCAAGCCTATGAAATTTTTTATTTCTCCCACTAAAGACATTTCAAACTCATTTTTTATTTCATCTGCAAAACTGTTGCTCATGTCATCATCACCTCCAAATATGATATCTTCAACAAATACTTCGCTAACTAGTATTTTATCTCCTTCAGGTTTGAGATATATGTTACTATCATCACTGGTTCTCAGAAACCCTATCTTCATCAGATGTGTATGAATCCTTTCATACCATTCTTGGTGCCTGCTTTAATCCATATAAAGCTTTATGCAATTTGTATACCATGTCTTTCTTATCAGTCAAAACATAACCATCTGGCTGCTCAATGTATACTTCTTCTTCTAGTATCCCATTCAAAAATGTAGACTTAACACCCATCTGGTATACCTTGAATTTCTTGTGTGCTTCAAATGCAAGTAAAATTATGACACCTTCCAGTCTTGCCACTGGTGCACAAGTCTCACCATAGTCTTCTCCTTCCTCTTGTGCATATCCTTTGCAAACCAACCTAGCCTTGTTGTGAACTACAACACCATCTTCATTCAACTTGTTCCTAAAAAACCCACTTAGTACCTATCACATTTTTATTTACCGGTTTGGGGTACTAGGGTACTTGTATTTCTTCTCAATTTGATCTAATTCCTCCTCCATTGCTTTAACCCAATGATCATCACCAAATGTTTTCTTAGTAATTCTTGGTTCAATAGTGGAGATCATGCAAGGATTCTCTCTGATTCTTCTTCTGGTTAGTACTCCAGCATCCTTATCCCCAATAATCTATTAAGGATTGTGATTCAGTCTCACATATCTTGGAATAACATGATCATTGTTTTTAGGTTCAGCTTCCTCATTATCATCATCTTCTTTTTAATTTATCTGTTTCGATTGAACTAATACATCAATATCTACTTTGTCGGTTTCGGATTTCACAGTTTCTGGTTCCAAAAAAAAAATGAAAGGATATTCATCCTTTTTCTCTGAACTAGTTTCCTCTGAGACTTTAGGATTTTCATCCACTCGAACATCAACACTCTCAATAATTCTTTGTGTCTGGTTCTTATAACACCTGTAGGCCTTACTCTTGGTGGAATAGCCAAGAAATATACCTTCATCACTTTTAGCCTCAAATTTGCTAATATAATCACCTCTCTTAATAAAACATTTGGTTCCAAATATTCTGAAATAACTAACATCGGGTGATCTACCATACCAATATTCATAAGGAGTCTTGTCCTTACCTCTCTTTACCAGAATTTGGTTCATAGTGTAGACAGTTGTGCTGACAACTTCTCTCCAGAAAGTTTTTGCTACACCTCCTTGTGTCAACATCATCCTAGAAGCTTCAACAATTGACCGGTTGTTCCTCTCTGCAATACCATCTTGTTGTGGTGTTCTTGATGCAGAAAGCCACCGTTTGATACCATTTTCTTCACAATACCTAGTGAATTCCTCAGAAGTAAATTCACCGCCTTGATCTGTCCTCATAAAAATTATCTTCTTATCGCTCTCTTTCTTAAATAAGGCCTTGAATGCCTTGAATTTGCAAAAATCTTTAGTCTTATCCTTCAAGAATGTGACCCAAATCATCCTTGATCAATCATCACTGACGATCATAAAATATATGTCACCTTGAATACATTTTGTTCTTATTGGTCCACAAAGATCTATATGAACCAAATCTAACAAATATTTCGCTGAAAAGGATTTTCTCTTGAAAGTTGAGGATGTCATCTTTCGCAGCTAACATTCTTTGCACAGAGCATTAACCGGTTTGTCTAACTGACACAAACCTCTCATTGTCTAGGAATTACTCACTTTAACAATGTTATCAAAGTTTATATGACAAAATCTCCTATGCCAAAGACAACTATCATCTATCTTTGCAATTAAATAGTTGTTGACTTTAGGATTAAGGTGAAACAAGTTACCTTCAGTTTGCTTCCTGATTGCAATCAGTTCACCTTTGTTGTCATAGATTTCGCACGTACAATTTTTAAACTCCAATGGGTATCCTTTGTCATTGGGTTGTGCCACACTTTAAATATTATGCTTTAAACCTTCAACCTAGTAGACATCTTCTGCACTACTCTTTCCATTAAGAGAAATAGTTCCCTTACCTTTAACCATGCAAGCTGAGTCATTACCAAATCTTACAACTCTGCCATAAAATTCCTTAAGAGAAATAAATTTACTCCGATCACCTGTCATGTGATGTGAACAACCAATATCAATGATCCAATCATCAGAGTTATCCATCCTAGATACTAATGCCTTTTGGTCTGACATCTCTTCTTTAAAGTCTACAAACACAATGTCTTCATTAGCATCACCATCAGATTCCTCATTAGTGGTACCACCATCAACATCAATAAGACAATCTCTTTTGCCTTTACCATTATACTTCTTGAATTTCTCTCATTTGTGCTCATTATCACCATTAGGACAGTTAGCAGCAATTTGTCCAATCTTGTCACATGCAAAACATTTTAAAGGTAATTTTCCTCTATATTTACCAGTGCCTCTAGGCAACTACTTGGCCAACAATTCTTCAAGCTCAACTAAATTGTCTTCATCATCAGCTTCTCTGCTAAAGCTGGATTCATAACTATGACTAACATCTCTACTTTTCCTCATAGATGGGTTAGAAATAGAAGCTCTAAATGCAAACTCATATTTCTGTACACTACCATCATAACCATTTAATTCAAAAGCAATAAGCTTGCGAATGATGGAGTCAAGAGTTACCTTAGTTTTATCAATGGACTTCAGCTCCTGAATAGTTACAACTCGGATAGCGTAGACCGGTAGAAGGGTTCTCAGTACCTTACTGATCACTATGGAATCTTCCACTTTACCTCCTACACTCATAATTTCACCAACTATTTCTTTTATCCTTTGACCATACTATTGGATATTCTCACCTTCAGCCATCCACATGTCATCAAATTTTCCTCTTAGACTCTCTTCTTTAACAATCTTAACATGTTCATCACCGCTATAAATCTCTTCAAGTTTTTTCCATACCTCATATGCAGTTTCAAGACCATGAACATCTACATACTCTGCATCAAACAAAGAACTGATAATAGCCTCCAATGCTTGATGATTTTCTTGTTTCTCTTTCTTCTGATCATCAGTCAGCATCAAATTAGGTGCAACATACTTAGTATCAATATCTTCCCAATACTGACTTTCCAAACTCTTGATATAAATTTTCATTCTGTCATTCCATATCCTATATTTCTCTCTATTAAACTTCGGACCTTCCTTCTTCATCATGATCTGCAGATCTTTACCTCAAGTTGTTAGGCTTAAACCTTAGAGGACCTGAAATGCTTTGATACTAATTGATGGTATGATGAAAGAATAAGTATCTGGTCAACTACTGATAGGGGGTGAATCAGTAGATAAAAAAACTGATACAAACTTCACCAATATCAAAAATCAATCTCTCAAAGTAAACTTAGAATAATACCTTTGTCAAGATAAAATTTCATAGGATAAACTGGTTGATTGTTACAACAAATTAACAGTAAACAACTTCTTCATATCTCAATACTTCCGGTTATCATGACTTATCAAAAATAGTTAAGTGGTTAAGTGAATCAACCATGAAAACATAACCACAAAAACATTCACCACTTGACACAAATATTTTTGACGTGGAAACTAATATAGGTAAAAACCACAATGAGATGAGACTCACAAGATAACTATCTGAACTCTTCTGAAGTTTGCCCTATTAGGAGCCTAGCCTGTTAAAGCTTTACAAAAAGTCTTGTTAAGAACTGATCCGGTTAGGAATGACCCAGTTAAGGGTTTGACTACAAATGCCTTGTTAGAAGCAATACCCTGTAAGGAGTAACCTCAGTAGAGGATTTGAAAATCCAATCTAATGGACCAGCTTGTTAGAGGATTTGAATAGCACCAAGCCTGTTAGAGTTTACTCGGTTAGGGGATTTCAATTCTACTGTAATTGTTAGAAAATAACAGGAGTTTGTTGATCTGTCTGAATAGCACTACACTTGCTTGATCAAATCCATTTCATGCTCCTATCTGCCTTTACTCAAATTGCAGATACATCATCCGGTTTGGTAACCACACCCTCAATTGAACTGTGTCTATCTCTTTGCCAACTCATTAAACTAAACAACTTCATCGACCTTAAACACAAATCAATCAGGTCAGTAACACAACAAAAACCTAATTCTCATAGAGATTACAAACAAATCGGTTCAATTATGACCGCTGGATTACATAGCAATCTCTATGCATCAATCAAGAAAACCTTGATCACTCCTTGACCACTGCTTCACCGAACGTAGTAACTCATCATACGCTTTGCATTAGATGCAATACATTTTCTCATTCCCTAGACAAAAACTGTTACAACAACTCTCCAAAATCTCTTGGAATTGTCTTCATACAATAATCATACATGTCATAATCATTACCACTCATCATAAAATTATAAACCAATATAACCAATTCACCAAACTTAAGCGGTTAGGGTTTATCAAAAACAACAGGTAGGGTTTACCGGTTACAGTAATAGATAAGGTTCACAACAGTTACCGGTTCACTCCATAAATTCTTCCTACCAGTTACAATAACAATATTAACAATATCATTACCGGTTTAATTGACATCAATGACAACATAACATATCATTAATGCAATCTTCATGCAAATGTCAGCATAATGAACCAAAGGATAACCATAGTCAAATAATACTTCTTTAGTATTATGTGAAATAATTACAATGGGAATTGCACTTGCAATCAGGCCAGCCACCTAGAGCTCACTACTTATTATAAAAAGAAGTGTCACTATCTTACATAAACATCGAACTACAATTTGAAGAAAATGAACAGTGAAGATAGCATCTCCTAATGCTTGATATAGTTTTGGTTAAGCACAAATGTCTACTCTCCAACTCTAAATCCTTCACACCCTTTGCTGAATGATATCTCTTTGTTCGTATAATTACCTCTCTCTGATAATGTAGACATAACCATACGTTCCATATCAAGTTACATGAATAAGATGCCTATAAATATAGATCATCAACCTTGATAACAAGGTTGGCTAAACCCTAAACCCATAAACCATAATTGCAAAAATTACATGACACGATACCACCGGAGAAATACTATGATTTACATTACATAGCATGGACCTAATACAAATTCCCAATCAATTTTATCCACCGAAAATTTTGATAAGACCAATATCGGGACATTTTACCAACCAATCGAAACCCTCAGTGGAATAACATAGAATATCCATTCAGATCCAAATAGGATCACCAAATCATCACTCCAGCCACTACGAAGCCACCAAACAATTAGGACATGATCAATAACACCTTCAGCACGTTAGGAACCATTTCTATAAGTCGTACCAAAAATCACTTAATCATTTCATCGAATATCATCAATCGGTAAAGCCAACCGATACCAAGAATATCAACCAGTAATTCAAGACATAAGTGATAGCTTCCAGAGAACAAAATCACAAACCAAATGAATATAAAAAGCATATAACCATCCAAAACCAAAACCAATATTCTAATCATACTAGATAAAAAACAGGCCAAAACCAAGACAAACTGGGACAAGTCCAACTGGGATAGCTACAACCAACTGGGACCATATCGAACTAGAGCACATTGTTGACATCAATGACAACACAATCAATATCTCCAACACCAAGAGAGAGATACAACATGATATTTAGTTGCAGCAAGATGCCCCTCTTCCTAACATTGGTATGTACAGGTTCTAGTTAATGAGAGTGAAGAAATCAAGAAGCAAGTGCACGAGTTGATTGAGAAAGGAGTCATTCAACCAAGTACATCTCCATGTGGATCACTCCTTGTGTTAGTACCAAAAAAATATGGTATGTGGAGAATGTGTGTGGATTTTTGAGCATTTAACAATATCATGGTGAAGAATCGTTATCCTCTTTCTCATATTGATTATTTGTGAGATCAATTAAGAGATGCAATCTATTTCACTAAGCTAGACTAAAGAAATGGTTATATTGAATCAAAAATTTTGAAGGTGATATCTAGAAAAGTGCTTTTAAAACAAAACATGGTTTGTTTGAATGGCTAGTTATGCCCTTTTTCCTTTGTAATTCTCCTGCTACATTTGTGTGAGTTATGAATGATGTATTTATGCCATTCATAGATGATGTTACATAATAGTCTACTTAGATGATATCCTAATTTTCAATGAAAACTGGGAAGATCATGTAATGCATGTTAAAAAAGTCTTGGATGTTTTAAGAAAGGAGAAACTATGTCTAAAGATGTCCAAATGTGAATTAGGAAAACCATCTTTAGTTTATTTAGGCTATATTGTAGGGGGTTGTGAATTGAAAATTGATTCCTCTAAAGTTGAATCCATCACAAAAATGGCCTAAGCCTAATAATGTAATTGAAGTTAGTAGCTTCCTAGGATTAGTTCAATGTTAGAGGAAGTTCATTCCTAACTTTTCAATTATTGCATCTCCTTTATATGATTTGACAAGTACTAAATAGGTCTTTCACTTGGGAGGCAAAACATCAAAAATCCTTTGAAACTTTTAAGGATAAAATCTGTACAAACACAATTTTGGCATTGCCAAATTTACAATAGGCATTTGAGATTGATACTAATGCAAGTGATTATGCCATGGGAGCATTGTTAGAACAAAGAAGGAAACCAAGTTGTTACGATACTGAGACCTTTAGTGGTGCAGTAAGAAATTACCCTACATATGACAAAGAATTGTATGCTTTGGTTAAGACTAGGAAGAAGTGGAAACATAATTTGATGGGCAGAGAGACAATTATCCATATATATCAGCAACCTTTGCAATATCTTCAATCATAGTCCAAGCTAAAATAGTCACGACATTTTCAATCAATGAGATTCTTGTATCAATTCTATTTGGTCATTAGGTATAAGAAAGATATAAAAAAAAATCTGTTGATATGTTATCAAGACCTTCTATTAATGCATTCATTATTCACAACATAGTTCTTTAGCTCTTGAAACTTATATTGAACAATATGCTAGAGATGAATATTTCAAGGATGTATATGAAACACTAATATGTGGTAATCAAGTAAAAGAATTAGATTATAACGTTCATGAAAAACTACTTTATCATCATGGTAAATTGTGTATTCCAAGAAATGAATTGTGTATTCAAAATTGGAGTGCTTATCATAGTCTATATAGTGTTATACATCTTCCACTATGTGGTTTCCCATAATCAAGCCCTTTACATATCACAACAATCCTCCTATATTTCCTTCAAATACTTTTCCATGAATTAAATTGTGTCCTTCAAAGACTAGAATTTTCACTTTACAAGCATAGAAACATTTTCAAAACAACATAGAATTGGCTTAAAAATTTAGAGGAAAATAAATTTGTCCCTCAATGTGAATGCATTGCCTATATGTCTACAGTTCTATGCCTCTTTTCTGGTGTGACTACACAAATTTTATGCTCACATTCTTGTCTTCTCCCCACTTGTATTGGTTCCCTTCACATCATAGATCTACAAGAGGAAACAAGATCATGTAATAGTTTGACAAGATTTTCTACTACTCATTTACACAGAGCTATGAGCAAAAAATTTGTTGTTGCATAGAAGAAATTGACTAAGTGTATAAAAGACATGAGGAAGTGTATGAGTGTTGTTGTCAATGTTTACAACTATTATATTAGGTAGCCTACTGCAATGACAAATCACAAAGAAAATATTGAGTCCCTCAAGTCTGAGATGAATAGTTTAGCTGAATCTTTCAATATTTTCAAAGATAAGGATGGTGCATTAAGGAATAAGATTAATTCATTATAGTTAAAATTATCCTTGGTGTAGACACATAGAAATGCTTTTTGTGAAAATTTCTAGACTGTTAAAGAGATTTTGAAACTACAATGGATCATTTTACTTGTCTATTAGAAGATGTAGAGAAGACAAAGTTGAACTTGTTTGTCCTAGATGTTTTGATCAGTTCCATTGAATTGCTTGTGCAGTACAATTGTTAGTGCACAATATTGACATGCACTATTAGCTCTTGGTATTCCTTTCTCCCAAAACTCAAATAAAAGTACAAGGATATTTTTCCACAAAAAGCTAACTAAGACATTCTTTCTATTCATTGCTAGTAAGGATAAGATGTGTAAAGGTACCTTTTTTTATACCCTTTATGGGGGACAAAATGAGAAGAAGAGAATATAGAAAGGGGAAGAGAATGTAGAAATATGAAGTGGGGAGAGAATGGGATGATTATGTGAAATTTGGAGACTATTGAAGTGTAAGTAGAAATGGGGAGAAATGGTAAAATAGTTAATGCTTTGGAAAAGGTAGTTTTTGAAAGAGAATTTTTGTTTGAAGTGAATAACTTTTTGAATACATGTTTCCATCAATAAAAAAGGGGAATGGATTTTTTTCATTGATTAAGGAGAATGTTGTGTTGGATACTAGTTGTCATTGATGTCAACATACTTCTATTGACTTGTTATATTGCTACTTTGTTATTTTGGTGATTCTATCTATCATATTTTGGTTTGTGTTTCTCTACAGTTGCAAATATGGGTTTGTGGTTTAGGTAGTACTTTCATGTACATCAGTTGTACATAATGTACATGTTTTGGATCTCTAGAAGATAAGATACATGGTTTGGTCATTCAGTCTATCAGTTACTTTGTTCCTCTAGAACAAAATAGTTTGTCTTGTCAATTACACTTCCTTAGTTGATCATTTTTTTTCTAGTTATGGGACATGATTAACCATTGTGGATAACATGTGTATTATATTTGAAATTAAATTTTATTATATCCTTGGCCGACTTATGTAGATGGAATGTATCAAGTGTATTGTGATAGTGTGTAAGGTATTTTCTTTGTAAGGCATGTATGGACAACTTGAGATATGAATTGGTGTATATATGTGATGTACTCCTTTGATGAGATTTATAAAGAGTGAAAAGAAAAATATAAGACAAATAGGAAAATAGAGAAACATGAGATATAGAGACAAAAGTGTGACATAGTGATCAGATGTCATTGAAGTATAGCGAATGAAGTGTATGAAGTTTGTCTAGTAGGCTTAATTGGAACTATGTTTCATGCATATGTAAGATGCAACTTTAGCAATTCATTTTGTTTCTTTTGTTTTGCATAGTAAGCCCTTTAAGTAGTGACCCTTCATCCTTGGTAGTGATCCTTCATCCTTGGCAATGATCCTCAGTTAGTGAGCCTTATAGTGAGCACTTGTAATATTTAACAACTAGCTATATTATATTAAAAGTTAACCCTCTCCGTAGTTTTTCCCTTATGGGTTTCAACACAAAAATCTAGTGTTCACTTGTGTATGTTTATGTGGATGGTATCTATGATTTTGTTATTCATTTAATCACTTATTTGGTTTTGTTGCACTCTAATTAATGTGAATCTGCAAAGTAATAATAAGATTATTTTAAGATTCAGGGAATACTAATTCAGCTCCTGCACTCTTAGTATTCCAGTTGTTCAACAAAGGATATTTTCCCCTCTTGGTAGATACCTTTGCATGTCAAGACAAAAGATGAATACAAAAAATGAATAGTAAACATGTCACTATATTTAAAGGTAGGTTCTTCTCAAAATCCTACTTTCATATGTTTTACTTATCATCTCATATCTTGAGCTAGAGAACTCTAATTTTAGTTTTGTTTGTTGCATTGGAATCATGATTTATCAATTATTTTCTATTTTGTACCAAACATTATTAACAACAATTCTCACCACCAATTTTTCATTTTTTGATGTGGTAAACATGATACCCTATTTCTACCTTCTTATTAGTAGGCAAAAACATGGGGCATATATCTACACTCAGATCTCATCACCGTTAATATTAATTCTAGGAGATTTTTTATTTCAACTAATAGTGTGATTTTGTAGAATATGGTTCCTAATATTGTACTATAGATACTGTTGGGGCTTCGCTCAACACTTATGGAAATATCCTTTTTCATGAATGATTACTTTTCCATACTTTACCTTGCATGTGCATGTAGTGTTCTATAACCGCTAAAGTGGGGGCTAAATATATCATCATAAATTGTATACCTTTAATTAGGGTGTCCAATTCTATACTTCATTACCACTCATTTTTTTATATCTCACTATACTATGCATTATAGAACTATCATATAAACTTAATTTATACTAAATTCAAAATATGAGTCCTTTCTTGATTCTCACATCATTAAACTCACATTTGGGCCCTTAATTTTAGGTGTTCCCTTTTAATGTATGCAATAACTTGAGTGCACTTTTTGGTCTAAAAGTGTAAGTGTTTTCCCTGACTTTCAAATTTTGCCAAATTTGCCCTAAAATTTTTGAAGCTCTTAGAGATTGAATCTTAAAAAGAGTCAATGATATGAAATGTAGTACTTAGAGTCTAATTTCCAAATATGTAGAACTCTATTATTACTATTTTGCTTCAATTATCATTGTTGTACCCTAAAATTTATAATTTAAATCAAATTTCAACTCTAAAAGGGGGATACAACCTACAAGTATATTTAACTGGTAGTTTATCCCTTGGCTAGATCTATTGAATTTACCCCTACTTTTCAATGTGGTGAGATTAGTGTCTTTATTATCTTAATTGGTGAAGCACTAATTTTCCACCTACCTTACATTTTGGTGAACCTCACTTGCTTCATTATTATTGCTAATTTTTTTTGTCTTAGAACTAATTTTTGCACACTTAAGAATTCATATGTATTCATAGATCATATATGAAATTGACTTACAAAAATTTAAAGGTTAAATTCATAAAAACCCTACTTTATTCTTCTAAAATTGACTTGTGCGTTGCATAATTTTTTAATTGTATTTTTAGATCTATTTTCTATGACATGTTATTTTAAACTTAGATGCATCTAGTTTTCAATATCATAATTCACATTGTTTAATTCATTGGTTACTCAATAATTTTATAAACAAGTTGAATTGTTTAATCATAGTTTATATTTACAATCTTTTCATTCAATTTTCCCTCTTTGAGCATGTGTTTTTTTACCCTTAGTACTACATACAATATTCCAATGAGAATAATTTGTATACTTAGGGCTTACCAAGGTTTAAATAATAAGGATATGGAGCCCTAGTTGACTAACCTATTCCATGTGAATGTCGGTGATTCCTCTAATCTAACAAGTGACATACAAAATATTATATATATTTATTCCCATCATACTTCTTATGATGAAAATGAATCACTAATGAGGGTTACTATTGACATATTTGAGAATATTGACAATGAGTTTGAAAATATTCAACAATGGATGGGTCAAAAATACCCAGATAGTGAGGCAATTCCCTTGATTAAAGGATTTAAGGGAATGGTTCAAAGCAATAAGTTATGTGTGGATGTGCTATGTGTCCTTTCTCATATTGTTTAGACTAAAGTACTAAAGTTCTTGGTTATTATCAACCCACTAGTCAAGTTAACCATTTCATTCCTTTGCCTACATCCTTCCCTAGTGTGCCTACATTTACATATTCTATCATCACTACTTCCACACAAAATGTTAATCCTACACATGTTATTCATAGGGTAATCTTATTAATCAATATTCTTAAAAACTTACTATGTGTCTTCCATTTGTTTCACAACCATCTCCCATACCAACATATCATCGTGTTCCCCATCCTTATTCTCAACCTCCACTTACTTACAACAATATTAATCATCCATCACAATCCAATGTGTCCAATTCCATTCCATTCACGAAAGCAATTGTTAATACCTTAGAGCTCCAATTGTTTTATCCTTACAACACCAATTGGTTTGTTTAACTCAATCCAAAGCCAATTTGTGTGGTCTAATTGGGATGGTAAAGTTGGTTTTAAAGAAAATACATGGATGCACTACACAAAACCCAAAAGAAAATGTGGTTTGGAACTTTTGGATCCTAGGACATTGGATTTGTATTTCTACAAAATGGATAGTTAGGATTATTTAGGGATGCGAACCTTGGAAAGGTTTGGTTAGACATAAAATTAACTTGGCTGGTGTAAAAAGGAAATAGTGTGAGGTTAGATGGGTTGAAAGCTTACTTCTTACTCCCTTCTTCTACACGAGAGTTTCATTCCCTCTACAATCCGTTTGGAAGGCTTGGGAACTAGTTTGCAAAATTTTAAACTACAAAAACTCCCTGCAACATGGGTTTAGATTTACTTCCTCATCTATTTGGTGGAATGTGATAATTCAATATAATCAATATCCTCTTTCCATTGCATTTCTTAGAGAAGCATACTATTTTCTTAGCAAAGGAGTGAAAATGTTCAATGATATATGAGATTTTTATACTTCAGATTTGGCCTCTTAGTAGAAATCATAGAGTATTTTTTAATTAAAAATAGGTTTGAAGGGCTCTTGATTTTGTTAGATCTCTGGTGATAATTGAATCGGCTATGAAGCTTTTCACCCCATTACAATACAATTTTTTGGAAATATTGTTTGTGTTTTTATAAGTTCCCCTTCTATTACATTACTCTAATGAAAACTTATTTGAGCCTCCTTCCATATATGCCATTAAACCCAAAAAATAACTACAAATGGAACTATAGGTCTTATGAAAAGACATGGATGAAGTTGAGTTCCCAATTATGGTGATCTAAAGCAAAGGATAATGCACAAATATTGGCTTTAAAAAATCTTATATTTCAAACTACTGGTCGAGGGTATGTTGAAATGTACAATGGTTCAACCAATCAAATGCCCTTTTGTTAGCACAATGATAGTCTTAAACACATTTATTGGGATTTTTTATATGCTAAAAAATAGAAGGATATTTTCAATCATTTCCCTCTTATTTTTTAATCATGGTTTGAGTTGGATAGATATCATTTTGCATTATGATCTTCATAATAATACGATGGTATATTTCTTAGGGCATATTATTTTGCTTAGCATTTGAAAAAGTAGGTGTTTGGTTTTGTTTTCTACTCAATTCATCTAGAAGCATAAATGCTAAATTTTAATGCTGACATATTTTTTAAAATCGTCTCACTTTATTTTAAATTAGAGGGGTCACCAAGGATTGAGATAACAACAACTTCATTTTGGACAAGATTAAATACCAAATCCTTCAACTACATAAAGAGAATGCCACATTTCTATATAGCTACAAAGTTATTAAAAATTTAGATTTTAATTTATCTCATTGTCTAGTTTTGAAAATCTCTTTCTATAGGCCTTTGGCTGGTTGTAACATTCATTTCAATTTGAAGGCTTGTTATATAATTTTGGGCAGCCTTTAGTGATATGGTTGAGTCTTCTTGTTTGGCCATTTATTAAAAACCCTCTTCCTTTGTAATGTACTTCTTTGGTTGTTTCAAAAATAGAAAGATTAGCTAAAATTTTGAGTTGGAGTAGTGCTAGTAACAAACAGGCAAGTGAGGTTCTAATGTGTTACCACCTAAACCTTTGTATATTTTTAAAATGGTTTTCTAGGTATTGTCTTTGTAGGAAAATTAAGAATTCTTTATTTTGAAGCAAATTCCATGATTAAATGCATTTTAGTCAAAGTACTACTACTAATGGAAGGGTAAAAAATGTTTGAATGCTTGTCTCATTTAAACATCACCTAAAATTTTGTACTACATTTTCTTAATTGATATGGCAGGTTTTGTTAGTAGATAAAAGTTGAAGCGTTCTTTATTTTGAAGGAAAATCCATTATTAGACATGATTGAATCAAAATTGTACCAATAATAAATGGGCAACCAATTTTCAATGCTTGACCATTGTAAACATTACCTAAAATATTGCACTACATTGAAAAAAATTGTTTAATAGATTTTGTCTTTAGAGAAAGGTTAAGTGTTCTTGATTTTGAAAGCAACTCCATAACTAATTCCATTTCAGTTGAAAAGTTCCAATCCTTGACCAATATAAATTTAACGTTAAATTTTAATTTGTAGTATTAGTAATGGATGGGTAAGAAATTTTCCAATGCTTCCAATCCAACAAACATCACCTACAAATTTGAGGCAATGTAGTACTAGTACTAGTACTAGTTGAGTGAGGAAAGTTTCAATGTTTCCCACCTATAAGCATTACATCAAATTTTGTACTACTTTTTTAATGTAAACATCACCTAAAATTTTGTATTATATTTTCCATAAATAATTTGGTAAGTTTTGTCTTTAGAAGAAATAAAATGTTTTTTATTTTGAAAGAAAACTCCATCACTAAATAGATTTGAATTAAAATAATACTTATAGTAAATAAATAAGAAAAGAAATCTAATATTTCATCTTATTAAACATAAAACACTACTTCCTAAAATATAAATGAATATAGTGGACTCAAAAGCTACTAAATTAAAACCTGGTAAAACATTATTTTTCTTATCATTCCCTTTCTTTATCGTTGAGACGAATTGAACTGTTCATCACCTGGCATTCTTATACTCCTATTCTGTTCTTTCCGTATTATTTTCGTATCATTTTCTTTCATCACACGGTCCTCCTTAAGACTGTTGTTTTGATTTTTTATTATTATTCACGCGGACAGTCACATCGGCTTACAATCAATCACAGTCAATTTGCGTGAAATGAATACCACAATGTTGAATATGAGCCATACAATACGCGCATCATCTCTTCCACCGCCCAAATGGTGTTGTCGAAAGGCGCTCATTTCCGCTATGACTTTTGAATTTTCATCATCTTATATCTTTCAGCAATATTGAATGCACAAGATAAGTATGTGGAAAGAATGCCAAAACCATCTAAAGGCGCCTCTGTCTACTATGACTCTGAATTTTCGCTTTGTGCTTGACAGAACCCATGTCATACGGCAATGGAAAAAGGATTGTGACCCATAAAATCAAATCATGTACTATGATGAAATTTCTAGGAAACGTATTTTCTTAACATAAAAAATATCATACTTTGAAGAGTCTACCATTAGAATTCTAATTTACAACTACTCTTTCTGAAATACGAAGTGGTTTCAAAATTATTGCAAATGGGTAATGTGCATATTTGAAGATAAATGACAAACAATATTTTAAAAATAATACAAAATATTCTAGATGATTGAATGAACATCTTGTAGTAATAATTAAAAAATAGTTAAATATATAAATAAATCATTATATTATATTATTATAAATAATAAAAAATAATTTGGCATATTACAATTAACTTATTTTCCACTGACTAACTGATTGTAACTATTACTCACTGACATGTGAACATTCAATATTATGAGAAAGTCGGTTTGCTTTAAAGAAATTGTGTCTGTTTGTTTAAAAGAAATTGTGTAAGTTTGCTTCAAAATAACTGTGTCAGCTTGCTATGGGCAACAAACAATAATAGCTGAGGACCTGAATGAAGTGAAGAAGAAGCTGGAGAATCTCGAGTCCCATGTCGATAAAATTGGGAAATTTGCCATAAAGGTAATGCACTCCTCGGCTACTACTATGACCCTATTGCATTAGGAGAAATTGGATCAGGGCGGGCTGGATGACGATACCACAAAGGAACTGTTTAAGTTCCTTGCTGAAGATTGGACTGGACTCATGCTCTCACAGCACTTGGGAGCTTGTAAACATGTTTAATGGTGGAAACTGTTCCTTTTTGTTATAGTTTTATTTTCTGGATCGGTTGGATACCTTTTAAGTTTAAGACTCTCGCTACTTTCCACAGTTATTATACTATGAACAATATGTTGTGTATCTTCTGTTTAAGGGGCTATTTGGACGAGATTGGTTTCAATCTTGGGTTATCCAATAGCCATAGGTGGTTTTTGTTTTTGATGTTTAAGGTAGGGATTGGGTGTTGACTGTTGTGTGTCTACTAGTTTAGCTCTCTTTTGAGGCTTGTTGTATTCCGGGTCAACCCCCTGTTTCGGCTGCTTTATTATAAAAAACAAACAATAATAGCTTTCTAAGTACTGATCACTTGCAGTCAAGTTACGATTTGACTTGATTCGAAAAGCCAACTAGAAAACGTCCTCAACACGTGCTGAACAGTCCACTACTTTGTAAGGATTCATCACTAAGTGCTTAAATCAATTATTTGTCTTATTTCTGACAACGATAGGAATTCGCAAATGGCATCATTGAATTTAATTTATTTGAATTTTTAAAGAATTTGGAATTAATTTGTGTATCATCTATGTCTTGCTGTCCGCCATTTTAACAGTTGGAGATAATATAATTTAGAATTATTGTTGTTATTTTCACCCCCATAAAAAATTGGCCCAAACTTATCCCTATTCCTTGAAAGTAGTTGTTAGTTGTTGACATAAGCATGGAAATATGATTTGCACATTATACTGTTGCATGGAAAGGTAAACCCTAAGTCATTTTTTGTCATTAAATATATTAAGTTTGATTGAAACTAATCTATACTAAAATCTAATCAAGTATATCAATACAATATTACTATCACATAATTATCTTAAGATTATATTAACATTTATTAAAATTAGTACATATTAGCATATTGCAAGACTTTTTATGCTTTTAATTTATAATCAAAATGTACCAACGTGAAATTTCATCAGTGTCAAAACTTGCCAACATCAAATTTGATCACAAGATAGATTTCAACCTCAAAACACTCATATTTCAATTACTATTGCAATTGATTAATCTATAACTAATTTATTGCCACTATATAATTTGTTGCATTAGCCTAAATTATTGTTTTTATTGGATTAAGAATAAGAATTACTAAAAACAATATTTGAAGTAGCAGTCAACAACAAAAAGACAACATAGGGACACTGTCTTTTCTGTCTAAAGTGAGTTTGTAGTAATAGAGAAAACTATACTCAACTACAGGAGACATGCAATAAGTAGTTCATGTTAGCCCAATGCACTTGCAAACTAGAAAATAATAGATATACATAAATTATGTCTACTACCCAAAAAATAGTAGATACTCCCATATTCTAGATAACAAAAACTATACTCCATCTCAATAAATATTGTTGTTGTCTTTGCATGTTCCTTCCTACAAACATAAGTTGTTCTAACTTTTCCATTGGGGAAGAAATTCATCTCTTTTTTTATGTAGCCTTCACAATCCATAAAAGCTCCAAGTGTAGAGCATTGCAAGATTTTTTTAAATGTGTATTTCATCCTTATTCAAACCATTAAATTCACTCTAGGGGTTTGAATAAGAAGAATAATCCCTACACAATAAACTCTCACTATCTCTATACATACCACGATTTTAGATAGCAAAGTTGAATATAATGTTATAGTTCAGAGGCATGTAGGTTGTTTCCATAGATTTAGATTAAAATCTCACTTGTGGAGATTAATTTTGTTAGTACTAATTAAATTGGGAGATGAGAGATATCATCTTGTAGTTTATTAAAGTATTATTATTGCACATTTTTTGCACACTGATTCCAAAATTTTATTTTTATTAATAGGCAAATAGATAAAATAATTAAGTATGTTGTAGATCATTCTTATAATGGTTATTGCACACTCTACATTAGGAGGTAGAGACCTTCGTGTTTTAGTAATATTTTTGAATCAATGGGATTTGAGACCCATAAGCCAAAAATATATCAAGGATCTTTTATAAAATTGGAGGACAAATATGCCTAACAATTGTCCTAAATGGGAGAGTTAGGCATGAAGATTAATAGGCACTGAGATTATGTTCTTTTATCGCAAAGGAAAGAGATAGTGATGTGTGTAGGTATGCAATCAAGGCTAACAAGGACAAAATTATTAAATTTAATAGTATACAATAGATAAAGGATGAAACTTCAAACAACAAGGTAGATCTAAGATAATAATACAAATAGGAACCATGATCTAAAATTTAAATGATAGAAGATGTTATTTATAGAGGGATTACAAGGTTCTTTCGAATGAAGATCGATAAATAGCAATCAAATGCAAAGATCAATTAGACCATATCACTAATAATGAAGATCAAACCTTCTAATATTTAAAATTTGGGACTCTTATGGAGGGGCTAAGGAATTGAGGACCAAGTCCACTTACAAAATAACCTTCAAGAGGGAAAGAAAAGTGTAAGGACCCTAAACATAAGGCCTAGTATCAGATTTTATATTTGACGATGATTAAGTTAGAGGTTTAGAATTAAAATTATAGGGTACCATAAAACATAAATTGGATTAAAATGATCTTGGAGAAACCACACTAAAGTAGGTGAAAATAGAGTTTTAAATTATTAAGGTAAATAATTTATGACACTATATTTAGCCCCCACTTTAGTGGGATAATGATCTTATGCTCATACTCACGATGGAGAAATAGTGTAGCTAAAAGCAAGGCACTTTAGGGATAGGATAACACTAAGTTCAGGGATGTGTGAAACCCCAAGCCTATGATCATATCAACTCACACAAGAATACTCAAAGCATGATATGCTCACCAAGAACACACAAGGAACACAAAGCATAAAACAATCATTTAAAATAAAAAATTTCAATCACACAAAGAAAATGGAAAGAGAACAAAAAAGGATATTTGTACTAAGCAAAAGAAAGGCTCCAAGTGACCTAGCTAAAGAGAGTTTCAATGTAAAGTTTGTCTCGAACACTTAGTATAATCTACAAAATGTTATTTTAAACAAATGTGGACTTTTAGAAAGAGATACAAGCATACATCATTAATAATATATTTTGTGGTCTACAACCCAACGAGTGTTCTATGTTGGGTCCAGACACATTCCAAGTTACATGTGAATTTCAGTAGCTAACAAGTTCTGTTATTTTCTATACAATATGGATTCCACTAGCCAACAAGTTGTAAAACTATGGAGCCATTACTTAATACTGGTCATCGATTTTCATATTGTAAAAATAGAATTGTAAGCATAAAAAGATGAAATATTACACATTGAATCCCAACGTTTTCAAATTGCATAGTGAGCTATGTCTTGATGAACATGTACATAAGATATATGAAAATGTACATCTATAACATAAGTAAATAATACCAAGCATACAGTTAGACATAAGGAAACTACAAAGGAAGGGGGGAAATACAAACATTTATCTTCCTTAGAGTATACTATGTACACAACATGTAGCTTAATAAAATATTTTATTCTATTTTTTTATATTCTCATCAATTAAAACCTTTGTCTCTATATTGCTTCAACATTCATACATCACATATACATCCTTGGTTAGAGTTTTATCTCTTGGACCACCTAGGATCTAGATCATTGGTATCAAAATGATTCATCTTACATCCTACAATGTTGCAATGGTTTTAAGGATTGTGATAGTTTGGTAGATATTATTGTTATCATTATAAGGTACAAGCAAGTTCCCTTTTGTTTTTATTCTATGAAAAATATTATTTTCTTTTGATTCCTCTATCTTGTTTGTATTTTTTTAGGTTGTAGAAATTGAGTAGCCACCTATCAAGAGGTTAAGATGAAATTGTGGTGTAGTGACGGTAGGAGTAAGTCCTCAAAGAGAATAGTCTTGACCATGTAGAAAATGAAACACAACACAAACAACTTCGATGGAGGCAATGCAAAAAATAGGATTTATTATATCAAGAATTCAAATACAACTGACCACCAACATGTGAGCTTAAAATATTTGACACACAAGACTAATTACAAACATGCTCAAAAGACAGTATGTAGGCTCAAGAAAGAATCCAAGCTAACCCGAGATCTCCTAAACTTATGATTAATCTTCTTTATCTATCTTACTTCCCAAAAACTATGTCTAACTGCTTGATTACATTGATTAATATGATATTCATATCTCATGGATGATTTGTGTTGCTCCAAGATGAAACAATTTCCAATGAATAAGATGTAATGTGTAAAACAACAAGGTCGACCTCTGCTAAAGGAATCCTTCTAGAAAATACATAGAATGAGATGCAGACCCCAAGGAAGGTCGACCACATGACAAGGAACGTTGG
Source organism: Cryptomeria japonica (assembly GCF_030272615.1). Classification (NCBI taxonomy): domain Eukaryota; kingdom Viridiplantae; phylum Streptophyta; class Pinopsida; order Cupressales; family Cupressaceae; genus Cryptomeria; species Cryptomeria japonica. Next base: position 633,225,464 of record NC_081412.1, read on the forward strand.
AAGAAACAAAATTAGGTTTTGTAAGCTACATAAATGATTCACAAGATTCTTCATTAGAAAAATAGGTCAAAGTGGTTTTGGTGCTTTGATTATCAAAACACACATATTCCGGAAGTGATAACTTGCTAGAAAAAAAATCCAAACGTCTTGCACAATTGGGCATGGGGGATTCACTTAGTCTACTTGGGTTATAGCGCATATGTTCATGGAATACTAAAGAATCCTCTTATTTTAAAAAAATATTTCCCTAAACTCCCTTTTTGTCATCCCCTCCCAATACAAATCCTGAATTAAAAGCCCCCCTATTTTCATGAAATATTGTATTTTTTTATAAACAATTAAAAACCCCGCTATTTTCACCGATAGGAAATATATTGCACCCTCCTTTTTTGGATATTAAACCCCCCAATGTGAATGCACGTGGTATAATATTGCCTATGTAGTGAAGCCCCTATGGACTTGGGATAAAGTAGATGAACATGTCCAAAAGAAAGATACAACTCTGCAAGATTTGGTGTACAATTGCAAAGAAACACAAAAAGAAATGTTAAAATTGCAAAACAAAAAGAAAATGATTTTGGTTGATGGAACATTTCCAATAACTGGGGATGCTCCTACATCGAACATCTGAGGTTGATGAAAAAGTGAGTCCCTCACTTTGTAGGGGTCAGAGGAAAACCAAGACGGTCTACGTCTACCTGAGAAATCCATGATGAGTCTTCAAGTGGTTTGCCCTTCCAGTTCACAAGATACTCTCTATATTGTTTGCCTTGGGTGATATGCCCAATTCTACTATTCAAAATGTCTTCAATATGGTCCGGTACCCTCTAGGGTATCTACTTCTCCAAGTTTGATGTGCCATCTTCACTAAATTCTACCACATGATACTGATGTAGGTCCAAAATATTAAATATAGGTGAAATACCCAAAGTGTTAGGTAACTCAACTTCTTAAGCATCTCTAGGACTAAATTTTTTGAAGATCTTACAAGATTCAAACTTCCTCATCTTCAACTTATTGTAGATTCCAACTGGAAATATTTCTTTTCTCAGATATACCATCACTTCATCTTCAACTTCAAATTCCTTGTGTCTTCGCGTTTCATTTTCTTTCTCCTAATACTTATTGTTCATGTCCTCCAAATGCTGCTTGACTTGAGTATGTACTAACTTCATATGTTCTGCAAATTCTTCCACTTTTGCACTCCTTTTATCTTCGTTACTAATGTCTCTTAACTCTAATATGCATCTAGGGTGTATTCCAGTCACAATCTCAAAGGGTGTTCTTCTGTTACTCCTATTCATGTAATTGTTGTAGCTGAACTCTACTTGTGCAAGGATCAAGTCCCAACTTCTATTTTTCTCTCCAACTAAACATTTCAACAAGTTTTCCAAACTCTTATCTACTGCTTATGTATATCCATTAGTATGTGGGTGAAAAGTAGAACTGAATTTCAAATCTGTCTTCATCTTCTTCCAAAGAGTCCTCCAAAAATATCCAATAAATTTAGTGTTTCTATCATAAACTATGCTCTTAGGTAATCCATGTAGTCTCACCACCTCTTTGAAAAATAGGCCAGCTATATGCATGGAATCTGTTGTCTTCTTATAGGGTATGAAATGTGTCATTTTGGAAAATCTATCCACCACCACAAATATGGAATCATTTCCTCTCCTTGTCTTAGGCAGTCCAAGTATATAATCCATGGTTAGGTCTTCCCAAGGTCTCTCTAAAACTGTCAAAGGCTTATACAATCCCATATTCAGACTGCTACCTTTTGCAAGTTGACAAATTCGACAATTCTACACAAATTTCCTAACATCCTTATTAATATGAGGCCAAAATTAATTCTCACTAATCAAGGCTATTGTCTTATCAACACCAAAGTGTCCTCTCAATCCTCCAATATGCTTCTCTTTTATCAGATTCTCCCTCATAGAGCTCATAGGTATACACAACTGAGTTCCTCTGAACAAAATCTCATCTTGAATGAAATATTCTAGCCACTTGCTCCTATCCACCATAAATGGTTCTTTACAAGTTTTTTAAGGTTCTACAAAATTCGGGTCATCTTGATACAAATTCTTCAACCCCTCAAAACCCAATACCTCCACTCTAATCTCTATCAGCAAGTTCCTCCTTCTACTCAAGGCATCAACAACTTTATTTGACTTTTCACTTCTAATATTCAAAAGAAAGGTATAACGAGTTGGAAGAACTCCACCCATCTCATGTGTCTTTGATTCATCTTACCTTGACTGTTCAAGTACCGCAAAGCTTGATTATCAGTATACAACACAAACTCTTTAGGTAACAAATAATGTCTCTACTTCTTTAATTCTTTAATTATGCAATAAAACTCTTGATCATACACATAATATCTCCTTCTAACATCATTTAATTTTTCACTAAAATAATCCATTGGTCTTCCTTCCTAACTTAAAAATTCTCTAATTACATTCCCACTTGCATCACAATCCACTTGAAATACTTTGCTAAAATCTGGTAAAGCCAACACAAGCTACTCGGTCACCTTCTACTTGAACAACTCAAAACTCTTATTTTCTCTAGATGTCCACTTGAAATCCATCCTATCTCCCCTCATTTATTTTTTCATAGGACTACAAATTGAACTAAAATTTCTAATGAATTTTGAGTCTAGCCAAGCCATGAAATGATCTTACCTCCCTAATTCTTTTGGTGTAGGTCATTCAACAATTACTCTTACCTTTTCAGGATCCATCCATAGATATCACAAATCCCAAATAGACTAACTCTTCTTTCATGAAACAGCACTTCTTAATATTTATCAACAACTTCTCTTCTCTCAATCTTTGCAAAACTTGTCTCAAATGCAACATATGTTCTTCCTTTGTCCTACTTAATATCAAGATGTCATCTAAGTACATAATAAAAATATTACCCAAGAATTTCAAGTTATTACCTCATTCATTAGCCTCATGAAATTACTCGATGTATTAGTTAGTCCAAAAGGCATCACCAACCATTCATACAGTCCTTCATTTCTCTTGAATTTTGTCTTCCACTCATCTCCTTCTCTGATACTGATATGATGGTATCCACTTTTCAATTCTATCTTTGTGTAGCATCTAGCTCCACTTAAGTAATCCTTTATGTCATCCATCCTAGACAAAGGAAATCTATATTTCACTGCGATCTTGATTATTACTCTAGAGTTAGTACACATCCTCCATTCTCCATTCTTCTTAGGTGCTAACACTGTTAGAACTACACAAGGGCTCAAACTTTCTCTGATCAAACCTTTCTTCCACAACTCCTGCACTTGTCTATTCAACTCCTCATTTTCTGCTGGTGTCATCTGGTGTGCTACTTTATTAGGCAAACTAGCTTTGGGGATCAGATCCATGCAATGACTGATACTTATCATAGGTGGTAATACATAAGGTACATTATCTGAACTGATGTCTTCATATTCTATCAGCAACTCTTTGATCTCCTCCAGATGTTCTTCTTCATGCTTTGTATTTTCAATCTTCTTTGGAACTAAAGAAAAACTCAGATTCTCATGTCTCATCCCATCCAAGAATTTCCTTTCGTATACCAAAAAAATCCTAGAACTTGTAAAAACTTCACTCTTAAGAGGCTCCTCCAAGGGCAAAAAGGTCTATTTCACCCATTTGCAATAATAGTGTATATGTTCTTCCTTCCATCATGTATTGGTTGTCTATCATACTGCCAAGGTCTACGCAACAAGATATGATATATATTCATAGACATAATATCACATAAACCTTCATCATGATAAGATCCAATCTTCAATTTGACCAAACATTGTTCACTTACAAGTATCTTATGATCATCCTAAATCCATGCTATCTGATAGGGCTTAGGATGCTTCAATCTCTCCAATTTCAGCTTATTCACCATCTCCTCTGAAACAAGGTTATTTAAACTACCACTATCAATTATGATTTTATAACAATTACAGGATAATTTACATATCATCTTGAACAAATTCCTCCTTTGTAAGGGCTCTTGATCATCTCTAGTGTGAGACAACATTCTCCTCATCACCAATAATTAGCCATATTTCGGTCTATTAGCTAATATGATAGGTTCTTCTTCCACCAATGCTTCTTCTCTACTATTCTCTACCTTCTTACATTCAAAAGAATGATAACCTTCTCCTCCACACTTAAAGAAGGTTCCTCTAAAGGCTCTCTTATCCTATCTTTTATCTTCCTTTACATAACCCTCATTCCAGTAACCATCAAGTTATCTTCTCTGGTAAAAGTTTATGTCATCCCTCTGGTATGAACTATCATCTCTGATAGCTTCCTTGTCTTTGATTTGATCTACATAGGGTCCTCTTCCTTTAGTATAGATCCTTCCTCCTTGAAATCTTCCTCCTCTACCTCTTTTCTTTTGCTCATGTCTTTTGTTCAGCTTCTCTTATGCTTTCAGGGCATATTGATAGGCTTCCTCAACGCTCTACAACTTGATTAGGCCGAGATCATCTTGTATAGACATCCGTAACCCATTCAAGTATCTAGAGCTTCCTCTATTTACTTCTTTTAGAGCTTCCTCTATTTCTGTATTTTTTTTTAGAGATTGCCAAACTGATCTATGTTCCAAGCTATTAGATTTTGTTTTACTATTTTTAATTTAGTGACTAATTTGAAAGGTTTAGAGCCTACCACTCTAGATTCCGTCCACCATTTTTCTATTAATTTTAAGATGTTTTCGTCTCTCAGCCACATTAATTCAAATCTAAAACTAAAAGGGCTTTTAGTAGAGGGAATGGTTTCAAAGATAGAAAGTTGGACCGGGAAATGGCCTAAACCTGAGAGAGGGCGGATTTTTTCTTCAAAAGGTGTTTGAGACGTTGGCCAAATTTCCTCACATGAAAAATCTATCCAACTTTTTTGCAATGTTACAGAATCCTTTCCTTCTGTTGTTCCATGTGAAAGAGTTTATTTCTGATTTAACCTCCATGAGGTCACAATTGAATATCCATTCTCTGAGATCAATGGTGGCCTGGTTGACTTTTTTGTATGCCCGCTCATTTTTTTGATGGGTCAACAATGTCGTTGAAGTCACCTCCAATGATACATATCTGATCTGGGATAGAGGTAAGTAATTATTCTATCTCATCCTTGGTTTTAATTTTTTCTTTATTCTGGATAGGTCCATAGATATTAAACAAGACAAAATTTATATTGCTCTTAATATTATTGACCCTACCACACATCGAGTTAGGGGACTTATAAAGTAGTTTAAAGGCCATTATCCTAGGGTCCCATATTACTGCTATTCCTCTGGATGCCCCCATGGCAGGGAAGCCTTCCATTCTCCTTATTCCCATTTTTTTGTCAAATATTTCTAACTCATCTTTACTTAATTTGGACTGTTGTATCATAATTATATCTGGGTTAAATTTAGTTATGTAGCATTTTAAAATATGCTATTTGTTAGGGGCATTCAAGCCCCTAACATTCCATGTAAAGAGATTCATTTTTCATTGGAAAGGACCTTCCCCTTCCCTCCATAAAAGAGATTTGTTAATGTAGTTTGGCCCTTAGCCTTTCCTGCTCTATTAATGAGTTTTGATATTGATTTCCTTCCTCTTCTTTTTACCTCTCTTGCACAATCTAGGGATTCCATATTGTTCAGTGTTTTAGCTAATCCCAACTCCTCTTCTTCTTTATCCATAGAAGACTCTACTTCTAAAATTTTAGCCTTTGTAATTTTCCCTTCCAAGCGATCTAACATTAGTAGTCTTCTTTGATATGCAAGTTCCTCATCATCAGCCACTTCAGTTATGATGGAGTCGGTCAAGTCATTAACTATTTCATTGCCCACATACTTCAAAATGATTTTATTCTCCTTTGTGATCCTCATGGCATACTCCTCCTCTATTTCCACTATATCTAATATAAGGGGACTAATGGGTGATGGCTCAAAGCCATCGTTTTCATGTGTGGTATCTGGTTGGGTATCCTTTTCCAATTTTTGTTTAATTTCTTTAGGACAATCCATAAGTGTTTTCTCTTTTGAATGATCCTCCATACTCCATTTTAAGAGGGTTTGTTCTCCCATGGGAGGCATCGGGATGTCTTGGTCCATTAGTGAGGGAATTTTGGATATGCCCTCAATGCTACTATCAATTTCCCCTTCCTCAAATTTTAGGGTTGGGATTTCTCTAGGTGTTGGTTTTGGAACTAGTTTGCACTTTGAATTCATATCCTTTTCTTTTGAATCTATGTTGGTAGATTTTATCTCCCCCAATGTTTCTATAATAAATCGGCTTCTAGCCGGGTTCAGGGTGATGTTTACCATATCCTCAGAGGGTATTTTTTGATCTTTTTTGTGTTGTTTAGGGTTGGGAAGGGTTGGGCATGGTAAGATTACTTCAATTTGTTCCACCATGCCCTTATATATCTCTAGTCTTAGCACATACATCGAATGGTTAGTTATTATTTTAATAGGTTCCAAGCTTAAGTCCTTTATATGCAGTTTTGCCATGATTCTGGTTGTTGCAGAATCTCTATAATTTTCTTCTAAACCTTCAAAAACTCCAAGTGAATCCCCTATTCTAACCAAGCAATTCTCATTAAGAAGTTCTACTAGGAGATTTGGTAATTCTACCCATCTAGGAACTAAGCAATTTTCAAACATTTTAGGGGAAAATTTTTGCCTCCATTTAAAAAAAGAAAAACGGTAACCTTTAAAGAAACAAGGTTGATTGTTAAGTATATTCCCCCTTAATTCTGATGAATTATAGTGAATAAACAGATAATCATCCTCTAAGGTTGTGATACTTACCTGTTCTTTGGTGGCAGATACCAGCCACTAGATAATTTCTGAGGTGGAGGCACCATATCCGCACCATTTTCCAAAGAGCCTCCGACTCATATATTCTTCCCATAGGCTACTTATGTATTTATTGTTGATAATAATTGTTTTTTGGCTCGATTTGGAATAAATTGTTTCTTGTTGCTCCCCTTCATTTTTCTGTCTTTTATTTTCAGGGATGATAACCTGAGGAGGGTTCATTGGAGACTTTGCTAGAGACTCAACCCTATTCCGCCTTTCACCTAATTTTGTCAAATTTGCTCCAGTGGTGACAAAATTTCCATGAGGAGATGAATTTTGTGGAGGCCACCTATTGACCTTCCCCATTCCTACATTATTTTGGTTACCTTGATCTAGTCTAGGGTTCCTTTGTTTCCCGAACCAACCAGAATCTCCTATGGCAAATGCAGGGATTAATTTATTTTTTTGAGATTTCAAGATCTCAATACTGATTGGAGGACCCCTTGGAACCCTAGCCACCTCCTTGCATCTTTGATTCAGAGAAACCAAGATGGAATTTGCTCCTGTGGCGCAGGTATTTAGGGCTTCGAATATGTTTGTAGACCCTGCCTTATTACTGTGGGTGAATTTTTCAGGTTGTTCTGCTTGCCATGGGGAGTGCTTAGTGAGTCCATGATTTTTCTTTTGCCTTGTTACTTTTAAATTCGCAATCGCATTTTTTTGTTTTCCACTTTTCCAGGATCCGAAATTTTGCAGAGCCATTATCTATTATAGTTTTGTAAAATTGAGGTATCTATTCTTTTGTTATTCATTTAATCACTTATTTATTTTTGTTACACTCTAATTAATGTGAATCTGAAAAGTAATAATAAGATCCTTTTAATATTTAGGAAATACTAATTCACCTCCCACACTCTTAGTATTATAGTTGTTCAACAACAGATATTTTCCCCTCTTGGTAGATACCTTTCCATGTCAAGACAAAAGACATGAATATGAAAAATGAATAGTAAACATGGCACTAGATTTAAAGATAGGTTCTTCTCAAAACCCTACTTTCTTATGTTTTACTTATCATCTCATATCTTGAGCTAGAGAACTCTAATTTTAGTGTCGTTTGTTGCATTGGAATCATGATTTATCAATTATTTTCTATTTTGTATCAGACATTATTAAGAAATTTTTTCATCACCAAGTTTTCATTATTTTATGTGGTAAACATGATACCCTATTTCTACCTCCTTATTAGTAGTCAAAAATGGGGGGCATATAGCTACACTCAAATTTCATCACTATTAGTATTAATTCCAGGAGATTTTTATTTCAACTAATAGTGTGATTTTGTAGATTGTGTTTCCTAATATTGTACTATAGATACTATTGGGGCTTCGCTCAACACTTATGGAAATATCCTTTTGAATCATGAATGAATACTTTTCCATACTTTAGCTTGCATACGCATGTAGTGGTCTATGATCGCTAAAGTGGGGGCTAAGTGCATCATCATAAATTGTATACCTTTAATTAGGGTGTCCAATTCCATGCTTCATTAGCACTTATTTTTTATATCTCATTATACTATGCATTATAGTACTATCATATAAGCTTAATTAATAATTGATTCAAAATATGAGTCCTTTCTTGATTCTCACATCATTAAACTCTCATTTGGGCCCTTAATTTTAGGTGTTCCCTTTTAATGTATGCAATAAATTGAGTGCACTTTTTGGTCTAAAAGTGTAAGTGTTTTCCCTAGCTTTCAGATTTTGCCACGTTTGCCCCAAAAAATTTGAAGCTCTTAGAAATTGAATCCTAAAAAGAGTCAATGATCTATAAATTTAGTACTCAGAGTCTAGTTTCCAAATATGTAGAACTCCTTTATTACTATTTTGCTTCAATTATCATTGTTGTACCCTAAACTTTACAATTTAAATCAAATTTCAACTGTAAACGGGGGATACAACCTACAAGTATATTTAATTGGTAGTTTATCCCTTGGCTAGATCTATTGAATTTACCCCTACTTTTCAATGTAATGGTTAATATGGTGAGATTAGTGGTTTTATTATCTTAATTGGTGAAGCCCTAATTTTCCACCTACCTCACATTTTGGTGAACCGGACTTGCTTCATTATTATTAATAATTTATTGTCCTAGAACTAGTTTGTGTGCACTTAAGAATCCATATTTGTATTCATAAATCATAGATGAAATTGACTTAAAAAAATTTAGAGTTTAAATTCATAAAAAACCTAATTTATTCTTCTAAAATTGACTTATGGATTGCATAATTATTCAATTGTATTTTTAGCTCTATTTTTTATGACATGTTATTTTATACTTAGATGCATCTTGTGTTCAATATCATAATTCACATTGTTTACTTCGTTTGTTACTCAATAATTTTATAAAGAAGTTGAATTGTTTAATCATAGTTTACATTTACAATCTTTGCATTCAATTTTTCCTCTTTTAGCATGAGTTTTGTTTCCCTTAGTACTACATAAAATATTCCAATGGGAATAATTTATATACCTAGGGCTTACCAAGGTTTAAATAATAAGGATATGGATCCCTAGTTGACTAACCTATTGCAAGTGAATGTTGGTCCTTCCTCTAATCCAACAAATGACATACATAATATTATATATATTTATTCCCCTCATACTTCTCATGATGAAAATGAATCGCTAACGAATACTATTGACCAATTTGTGAAGATTGATAATGAGTTTGAAAATATTCAACAATGAATGTGTCAAAAATACCCAGATAGTGAGGCAATCCCCTTGATTAAAGGATTGAAGGGAATGGTTCAAAGCAATAAGTTAGGCATTGATGTGCTATGTGTCCTTGATCATATTGTTTAGACTAAAATTATACCAATCAAAACTTGTACTAAAGTTCTTGGTTATTCTCAACCAACTAGTCAAGTTAACCATTCCAATCCTTTGACTACATCCTTGCCTAGTGTGCCTACATTTACATATTCTATCACAACTACTTCCACACAAAATGTTAATCCTCACATGTTAGTCATGGGGGTAATCCTATTAATCAATATTCTTACAAACATACTATGTGACTTCCATTTGTTCCACAACCATCTCCCATACCAACATATCGTCATGTTGCACATCCTTATTCTCAACCTCCACTTACTTACAACAATATTAATCATCCATCACAATCCAATGTGTCCAACTCCAACCCATTCACGAAAGAAATTGTTAATACCTTAGAGCTCAAATTGTTTTATCCTTAAAACACCAATTGGTTTGTTTAACTCAATCCAAAGCCAATTTGTGTGGTCTAATTGGGATGGTAAAGCTGGTTTTAAAGCTACTTCATGAATTCACTACATAAAACCCAAAAGAAAATGTGGTTTGGAACTTTTGGATCCTAGGACACTGGATTTGTATTTTTGCAAAATGGATAGTTAGGATTATTTAGGGATGAAAACCTTGGAAAGGTTTGGTTAGACATAAAATTAACTTGGCTGGTGTAAAAGGGAAATAGTCTGAGGTTAGATGGGTTGAAAGCTTACTTCTTACTCCCTTCTTCTACATGAGAGTTTCATTCCCTCTGCTATCTGTTTGGAAGGCTTGGGAACTAGTTTGCAAAATTTTAAACTAGAAAAACTCCCTACAACATGGGTTTAGATTTGCTTCCTCATCCATTTGGTGGAACATGATAATTCAATATAATCAATATCCTCTTTCCATTGCATTTCTTAGACAAGCATACTATTTTCTTAGCAAAGGAGTTTAAATGTTCGATGATATATGAGATTTTTATACTTCAAATTTGGCCTCTTAGTAGAAATCATAAGGTATTTTTTAATTAAAAATAGGTTTGAAGGGCTCTTGATTTTGTTATATCTCTAGTGATAATTGAATCGACTACGAAGCTTTTCACCCCATTACAATACAATTTTTTGGAAATATTGTTTGTGTTTTTATAAGTTCCCCTTCTATTACATTACTCTAATGAAAACTTATTTGGGCCTCCTTCCATATATGTCATTAAACCCAAAAAAGAAGTAGAAATGGAACTATAGGTCTTCTGAAAAGACATGGATGAAGTTGAGTTCCCAAATATGGAGATCTAAAGCTAAGGATAATGCACAAATATTGGCTTTAAAAAATCTTATATTTCAAACTACTGGTCAAGGGTGTGTTGAAATGAACAATAGTTCAACCAATCAAATGTCCTTTTGTTAGCATAATGATAGTCTTAAACACATTTATTGGGATTTTTTATGTGCTCAAAAATAGAAGGATATTTTCAATCATTTCCCTCTTATTTTTTAATCATGGTTTGAGTTGGATAGATATCATTTTGGGTTGTGATCTTCATAATAATATGGTGGTATATTTTTTAGGGCATATTATTTTGCTTAGCATTTGAAAAAGTGGGTGCTTGGTTGTGTTTTCTACTCAATTCATCTAGAAGCATAAATGCTAAATTTTAATGCTGACATATTGTTTAAAATTGTCTCACTTTATTTTAAATTAGAGGGGTCACCAAGGATTGAGATAACAACAACCTCATTTTGGACAAGACTAAATACCAAATCCTTCAACTACATAAAGAGAATGTCTCATTGTCTAGTTTTGAAAATCTCTTTCTATAGGCCTTTGGCTGGTTGTAACATTCATTTCAATTTGAAGGCTTGTTATATAATTTTGGGCAGCCTTTAGTGATATGGTTGAGTCTTCTTGTTTGGCCATTTATTAAAAACCCTCTTCCTTTGTAATGTACTTCTTTGGTTGTTTCAAAAATAGAAAGATTAGCTAAAATTTTGAGTTGGAGTAGTGCTAGTAACAAATAGGCAAGTGAGGTTCTAATGTGTTACCACCTAAACCTTTGTATATTTTTAAAATGGTTTTCTAGGTATTGTCTTTGTAGGAAAATTAAGAATTCTTTATTTTGAAGCAAATTCCATGATTAAATGCATTTTAGTCAAAGTACTACTACTAATGGAAGGGTAAAAAATGTTTGAATGCTTGTCTCATTTAAACATCACCTAAAATTTTGTACTACATTTTCTTAATTGATATGGCAGGTTTTGTTAGTAGATAAAAGTTGAAGCGTTCTTTATTTTGAAGGAAAATCCATTATTAGACATGATTGAATCAAAATTGTACCAATAATAAATGGGCAACCAATTTTCAATGCTTGACCATTGTAAACATTACCTAAAATATTGCACTACATTGAAAAAAATTGTTTAATAGATTTTGTCTTTAGAGAAAGGTTAAGTGTTCTTGATTTTGAAAGCAACTCCATAACTAATTCCATTTCAGTTGAAAAGTTCCAATCCTTGACCAATATAAATTTAACGTTAAATTTTAATTTGTAGTATTAGTAATGGATGGGTAAGAAATTTTCCAATGCTTCCAATCCAACAAACATCACCTACAAATTTGAGGCAATGTAGTACTAGTACTAGTACTAGTTGAGTGAGGAAAGTTTCAATGTTTCACACCTATAAGCATTACATCAAATTTTGTACTACTTTTCTTAATGTAAACATCACCTAAAATTTTGTATTATATTTTTCATAAATAATTTGATAAGTTTTGTCTTTAGAAAAAATAAAATATTTTTTATTTTGAAAAAAAACTCTATCACTAAATAGATTTGAATTAAAATAATACTTATAGTAAATAAATAAGAAAAAAAATCTAATATTTCATCTTATTAAACATAAAACACTACTCCTAAAATATAAATGAATATAGTGGACTCAAAAGCTACTAAATTAAAACCTGGTAAAACATTATTTTTCTTACCATTTTCTTTCTTTATCGTTGAGACAAATAGAACTGTTCATCACCTGGCATTCTTATACTCCTATTCTGTTCTTTCCGTATTATTTTCGTATCATTTTCTTTCCTCACACGGTCCTCCTTACACTGTTGTTTTGTTTTTTTATTATTATTCACGCGGACAGTCACATCGCCTTACAATCAATCACAGTTAATTTCCACAATGTTGAAATGAATACAAGACGCGCATCATCTCTTGCACCGGCCAAATGGTGTTGTCGAAAGGCGCCCATTTCCACGATGACTTGGAATTTTCTTCATCTTATATTTTTGTGCAATGAATGCACAGGATAAGTATGTGGAAAGAATATTCCAAGAAGATTCCACATACTTATCCCCGCCCAAGAAGATTCCACAAAAGCAAAAAATAAAGGACCATCGAAAGGCACCTTTGTCTACTATGACTATGAATATTTGCTGTGTGCTTGACTGAACCCATGTCATACGGCAATGGAAAAAGGATTGTTACCCATAAAATCAAATCATGTACTATGATGAAATTTGTAGCAAACGTATTTTCTTAACATAAAAAATATCATACTTTGAAGAGTCTACCATTAGAATTCTAATTTACAACTACTCTTTCTGAAATTCGAAGTGGTTTCACAATTATTGCAAATGGGTAATGTGCATATTTGAAGATAAATGCATGTAAGCTCAATGACAAACAATATTTAAAAAATAATACAAAATATTTTAGATGATAGAACGAACATCTTGTAGTAATAATTAAAAAATAGTTAAATATATAAATAAATCATTATATTATATTATTATAAATAATAAAAAATAATTTGGCATATTACAATTATCTTCTTTTCCACTGACTAACTGATTGTAACTATTATTGACTGACATGTGAACATTCAATATTATGAGAAAGTCGGTTTGCTTTAAAGAAATTGTGTCAGTTTGTTTAAAAGAAACTATGTAAGTTTGCTTTAAAGAAACTGTGTCAGTTTGCTATGGGCAACAAACAATAATAGCTGAGGACCCGAATGAAGTGAAGAAGAAGCTGGAGAATCTCGAGTCCCATGTCGATAAAATTAGGAAATTTGCCATAAAGGTAATGCACTCCTCGGCTACTACTATGACCCTGTTGCATCAGGAGAAATTGGATCAGGGCGGGCTAGATGATGATACCACAAATGAACTGTTTGAGTTCCTTGCTAAACATTGGACTGGACTCATGCTCTCACAACACTTGGGAGCTTGAAAACATGTTTAATGGTGGAAGGTGTTCCTTTTTGTTATAGTTTTATTTTCTAGATCGGTTGGATCCCTTTTAGTTTAAGACTCTCGCTACTTTCCGCAGTTATTATACTATGAACAATATGTTGTGTATCTTCTGTTTAAGGGGCTATTTGGACGAGATTGGTTTCAATCTTGGGTTATCTAATAGCCATAGGTGGTTTTTGTTTTTGATGTTTAAGGTAGGGATTGGGTGCTAACTGTTGTTTGTCTGCTAGTTTACCTCTCTTTTGAGGCTTGTTGTATTCCGGGTCAACCCCCTGTTTTGGCTGCTTTATTATAAAAAACAAACAATAATAGCTTTCTAAGTACTGATCACTTGTAGTCAAGTTACGATTTGACTTGATTCAAAAAGCCAACTAGAAAACATCCTCAACGTGCGCTGAACAATCCGCTACTTTGTAAGGATTCATCAATGAGTGCTTAAATCAATTATCTGTCCTATTTCTGACAATGATAGGAATTCGCAAATGGCATCATTGAATTTAATTTATTTGAATTTTTAAAGAATTTGGAATTAATTTGTGTATCATCTATGTCTTGATGTCCCCCATTTTAACAGGTGGAGATAATATAATTTAGAATTATTGTTGTTATTTTCACCCCCTTAACAAATTGGCCCCAACTTATCCCTATTCCTTGAAAGTAGTTGTTAGTTGTTGAGATAAGCATGGAAATATGATTTGCACATTATACTGTTGCATGGAAAGGTAAACCCTAAGTCATTTTTTTCATTAAATATATTAAGTTTGATTGAAACTAATCTATACTAAAATCTAATCAAGTATATCAATACGATATTACTATCACATAATTATCTTAAGATTATATTAATATTTATTAAAATTAGTACATATTAGCATATTGCAAGACTTTTTATGCTTTTAATTTATAATCAAAATGTACCAATGTGAAATTTCATCAGTGTCAAAACTTGCCAACATCAAATTTGATCACAAGATAGATTTCAACCTCAAAACACTCACATTTCAATTACTATTGCAATTGATTAATCTATAACTAATTTATTGCCACTATAGAATTATTTGCATTAGCCTAAATTATTGTTTTTATTGGATTAAGAATAAGAATTACTAAAACCAATATTTGAAGTAGCAATCAACAATAAAAAGACAACATAGGGACACTATATTTTCTCTCTAAAGTGAGTTTGTAGTAATAGAGAAAACTATACTCAACTACAAGAGACATGCAATAAGTAGTTCATGCTAGCCCAATGCACTTGCAACCCAGAAAACAATAGCTATACATAAATTATGTCTATTGCCCAAAAAATAGTAGATACTCCCATATTCTAGATAACAAAAACTATACTCCTTCTCAATAAATATTGTTGTTGTCTTTGCATGTTCCTTCCTACAAACATAAGTTGTTCTAACTTTTCCATTGGGGAAGAAATTCATCTCTTTTTTTATGTAGCCTTCACAATCCATAAAAGCTCCAAGTGTAGAGCATTGCAAGATTTTTTTAAACATGTATTTCATCCTTATTCAAACCATTAAATTCACTCTAGGGGTTTGAATAAGAAAAATAATCCCTACACAATAAACTCTCACTATCTCTATACATACCACGATTTTAGATAGAAAAGGTGAATATAATGTTATAGTTCAGAGGCATGTAGGTTGTTTCCATAGATTTATATTAAAATCTCACTTCTGGAGATTAATTTTGTCGCTACTAATTAAATTGTGACATGAGAGATATCATCTTGTAGTTTATTAAAGTATTATTATTGCACATTTTTTGCTCACTAATTCCAAAATTTTATTTTTATTAATAGGCAAATAGATCAAATAATTAAGTATGTTGTAGGTCATTCTTATAATGGTTATTGCACACTCTACATTAGGAGGTAGAGACCTTCGTGTTTTAGTAATATTTTTGAAACAATGGGATTTGAGATCTATAAGCCAAAAATATATTAAGGTTCTTTTGCAACATTGGAGGACAAATAGGCCTAACTATTGTCCTAAATGGGAGAGTTAGGCATGCAGATTACTAGGCACTGAGATTATGTTCTTTTATCGCAAAGGAAAGAGATAGTGATGTGTGTAGGTATGCAAACAAGGTTAACAAAGACAAAATGATTAAATTTAATAGTATACAATAGATAAAGGATGAAAGTTCAAACAACAAGGTAGATCTAAGATAACAATACAAAGAGGAACCATGATCTTAAATTTAAATGATAGAAGATGTTATTTATAGAGGGATTACAAGGTTCTTTCGAATGAAGATCGATAAATAGAAATCAAATGCAAAGATCGATTAGACCATATCACTAATAATGAAGATCAAAACTTCTAATATTTAAAATTTGGGACTCTTTTGGAGGGGCTAAGGAATTGAGGACCAAGTCCACTTAAAAAATAACCTTCGAGAGGGGAAGAAAAGTGTTAGGGCCCTAAACATAAGGCCTAGTATCACATTTTATATTTGATGATGATTAAGTTATAGGTTTAGAATTAAAATTATAGGGTACCATAAAACATAAATTGGATTAAAATGATCTTGGAGAAACCACACTAAAGTAGGTGAAAATAGAGTTTTAAATTATTAAGGTAAATAATTTATGACACTATATTTAGCCCCCACTTTAGTGGGATAATGATCTTATGCTCATACTCACGATGGAGAAATAGTGTAGCTAAAAGCAAGGCACTTTAGGGATAGGATAACACTAAGTTCAGGGATGTGTGAAACCCTAAGCCTATGATCATATCAACTCACACAAGAATACTCAAAGCATGATACGCTCACCAAGAACACACAAGGAACACAAAGCATAAAACAATCATTTAAATTAAAAAATTTCAATCACACAAAGAAAATGGAAAGAGAACAAAAAAGGATATTTGTACTAAGCAAAAGAAAGGCTCCAAGTGACCTAGCTGAAGAGAGTTTCAATGTAAAGTTTGTCTCGAACACTTAGTATAATCTACAAAATGTTATTTTAAACAAATGTGGAATTTTAGAAAGAGATACAAGCATACATCCTTAATAATATATTTTGTGGTCTACAAACCAATGAGTGTTTTATGTTGGGGTCCAGACACATTCCAAGCTACATGAATTTCACTAGCTAACAAGTTCTGTTATTTTCTATACAATATGGATTCCACTAGCCAACAAGTTGTATTATGTTGGATGATCCATATATTGCTACAAAATATGCCATAGCTATAAAAAATGCTACATACATGGCAATATGTCTCAAAGAGGCATTTCTTGTGAAAATTATTTTTCCTAATATTAGTCTAAGTTTGAGTTTTTCTTTTTGGGGTATCAAGTGTGACCAAATCTAATTTTTGAATGATTTTTATTTCAAGAAATTACTATGAACAAGAAGAAACAATGGTTGTTGTGTGATTAATGCTAACAAGGGTATGGCCTAGGATCCTCAAAGCCCAAATTTTCAATCAGCTTATCACAAAAGAACACATGCCAAACACTTCCTATGGTTAAGGTTAATGTCCAGTGGTAACTAGCTTAGGCCCACACTTGGAATCTCCTTTGACTCAATAGATCAACACCTTAAGAAGTGTGTTGAAATCTTGTCTTTATGAGAGAGAATGGGTAGAGGCCTATGGGATTGGAAGAATGATCCAATCACCCTCACTCTGCAAAGCTACGTATAGCTTATGCAAAACTAGGGATTTATATCTCATCTCAACGGAGCCATATGGTGAGTAAGTTTGAGGTGAAATCCACGTCCCTTGCGTTAAGAAAGACACCAAAAAACATCAATCAATAGGGTGGGCCTCTAAAATAAAGTTTCTAGTCACTATTTGATGGACTTTTATACTCACACGTTCTAGTAAGCTACTTAAGGCTTTAGTGAAGCCTTTGTGACACTAGTAATATACACCCCTAAGTTAGGCTCTATGTTTCACCTTTACCTTTTATATAGCAGATTGAAGGAAAAACCACTTTGGGTCATTCCCCTTAGAGTGACCACTTCTCTAAAGGCAAACCCTTTACAAAATAAAAAGAAGATGTTTAGTGATTTCTCTTTCACCCAGGATCTACGAATGAAAGGGATGATGATACTTTCACAAAAACCTTAGGTTTCTACAATACAATGCATGCTAGCGCACAAGACACTTCAAACAGGGGTTCTTTTAAATATTCCAAATCCAAATGTGAGACAATATATGAAATCACAAAGAAACACCTAGCTACCTATGTAAAACCACAGATTAGTAGTTTCAAAAATAGCCCAAACCTTCAACACAAGTATTAGAATTAGGTTAATAAAAGCAGGAAAGGAAAAGGGGGCCTCCTACAATTGAATGAATAGCTACATCAATTCCAAAAATGCATACAAAATAAATCGGTAACTAACAAAACTAGAAAATCACACATGAGACAATGCCTACCACACATGTTAGAATATACCATATACGTGACAATATATAACACCAAACATGGTAGAACAAACTATGGACATGGCATACACTACCATACAGACAATTAAAAAGATTTTAACAAAAAATATTTAATATGTAACAAAAGATGTGACTCTATTGACCACAAATGTGACAATAGACACCGTATATGCAACAATTAAAATCCAGTATCTGCTAAAACAAAAAAGTTTTCAGACCTACAAAAATCCTAATCAATCATAGATTTGGCAAAAACTACCACAAACACATCAAAAAAGACCATAGACACGCCAACAACAACCAAGTACACAACAATGGGAAATTTCAACAGAAAACACATATATTCAGCAAAAACTGTTGAAAATGCTAATTCATCAAATATCCAACCTGCGACTTCCAAAAACTGCTACAAAACTACAACAAATGACTAGAAATAAAAAAGGACAAGTGTTGCATCGATTGTGCCAAATTATCTATAAAACACTATTAACATAATTAATTTAGTTAATGTGTTATGCATTTTGAGATTCAAATTTAAGTGACTATATTATTTAAGAGAATCATAATTATGCTTGCATAAGTCGATTTGAGGTTCAAAATATATTTTCATTTTCTTCTATGATTTTTTTAATATACGAGAACAATATTTTGACATAAAAAGAAGATATCATATAAAAAAAAATAATGAACTTTTCTTAAGCTTTAAAATGTAACATCATAAGAAAGTAAGGCAAAGGTAGGTTGCAGTACACTAAAGAGTAATCTAATAAAGAGTAGCCTTAGCAATTAGTGGTGTACTCACATTTAAAATTTAGAACATAATTCATGATAAATTCCACATGCATGGAATAAAACATACAATTGATATTTTGAGACTTTCCATTAAACTTTTTAATAATGAGGAATATAGAATTGAGCATTAACCTTTTACGTGTTGTCAAATCACTACAAATAACTTTTAGTAGTAGTATTAAAATTAAATCATTATTTCTTTAAAATTATTATATAAAATGTTATAGTTTTTACATATTTATTTTAACGGACGTTAGATATTATAATTCTCATAGAAGATATAATGATCCATAAGTTTCAATTTGAGTTGATTGATTATATTGTACTACACATCTTTTCATGTGTTGTGATATATTTATTGAGTAAATTTAAATGATCATAATTATATGTAATCAAAATGTGTAATTTAAATAAGAATATAATTTAATAGTCGATAAATGATATTTAAAGAGTCTAAGATAAATCAAATATCTTGAAACTAGAAATAATAAATTGTCTTTAGAATATAATATTTAGCTAATAAAAGCCTTATCGTGTTAGTCATTTCTATTAAGAGAATCATATAAATTTGGTTTTAATGTATGTAGGAAATTTAGATAAAACAAGTCAAGAGAAATGATTAGGTTCTTTATACCTAATAAATACTATCCTTTACAAATTGATTGTCACAATAGATGATTATCATGATTTTTTTTCTTATTATTTTAGAATAACTAAATTAAATTTTTAATTATAGATTACTATTGAATGTCAGGGGCTTCCATGAGATGTTGGCTAAAATTTATTAGTTACCTTAGAAATATTTATTAGAATCTTCAAATTACAGGAAAATGTGACTACAAAATTGAATTGTGATTTTGTTAGAGATTCTACCATTTGAATAATTATATCAAATAACAACTATATTGTCAAAAGATTAGCATCAATACAAAATATTTAATTTTTAATATAAACAGACTAGATTGTACTAAGTGACCTAGTCCATGTACTAGATTGTATTATATAAATCAACACAAAAATTAAGTTACATCATACAATATATGTTCACTTAACAAAAAACTCTTATTAGTGATGATAAGAGTTTAGATTATTAATAATATTGAATAATTGATGATTCAAAATAAGAATTAAATAATATTTAAATAAAAATAATTAAATACACAAAATAAAATATCATCAAAGAAAATTATCAAATATAAAATACACAAATTTATCTCTTACAATCACATATTACATGTTAGATTGATTATAAAAACTAAAATGAAAGATGCATATCAAATTAAGTATGTTGCACATCGAAATGTTTACATGCTCAATAACATGAGCAACTAGGGGAAAGGACCCAGTAGTTGTGCACCCTAACTTCGCGCTTCTCAAAATCTTACATGGAAATTTCAAATCACTCTGATTTTTTTACAGCAGCTTACTTGGAAAGTCCCCTACTTATAACTAAGGTTTTGGGGCCACATCAGCATGCTTTTTGCCAAGGTGTCCAAAACAGCCCCCAAAAAAAGTGAAACCAATAGGTGTGCAAAAGGGCCCCAATACTTGTGCAGCTAATGTGGCATCACATGATTGGTTACTTTTCACAACAAATGGTATATTTCATTCAATTATTGGCACTTGTCATACAACCATTGGTGCAATGTTGTACAAAAGTTGGACATTTAATCAACAAGTATAGAGGTATTTAATCAACAACTTCTATCACAAAAATTGAAATGAGCTCAACTACCCTAATCGTTATAATTTCCATTTCCCATATACTAATAGTAAAACACATCTATACGATGGTTTGTTGATCTGTAAACGGATCTAGACTAATTGCAGTATTGAATGCTTAAATAAAATCAAATTAGCGGAAGTCTTAATACATGCATACATTAACAAAATTATGCATCAAACTTAAGGTGAGAAACAGAACGGAGAGAAAAGAAGATAGAAAGTGCAAACAGAGTTTGATTACGGAGTTCGTCACAACATGACTACGTCTCCGGGTCGGCTCCAATAGAGTACGACCGATCCGATTAATCTCCAAAATCAAATTACAAATGCACCAAGTCCATTCCTTCGAGCACTTCGGCAGCAACAAAACTCCGACGTACAAGAATGGCTCAAAAATCTCCTTACAAGACCTCTCTATTCTTTCAAAACTTCACCAAGACCAATTTCTCTACAAGTCTCCTTCAAGAATTACAATAATTCTCCAACTTTTTGATTGCCCCTCCAAATACAAAATCACCTCCTTTTATACATAATTTTGACCAAAAATGGCTTAAAACCATATAACCAACATAATAATTACATAGCCCCATTTTCAAATAACAAAATAACCTATTTTGGCTTTTATAATTATAAGCCTTACAAATAAAACTAATCCCCCTAACAAAATAAATTTGTTTGGTTAATAAAAATTTGGTTACTAACCAAATAACCACCATAATAATCCCCTTGGATATTCTTTAAAATAGACCCTTTAAATATGAGAAAGGTGGTTAAAGGGGTTATTTTGTTGAACTGTAAGTTTACGGGATTTTTTTCCTCTCCTTGTTTTATGGGCAAGGGAAGAGAATTTTAAGGGATAAAATCCCACCAAATCCTCCTTAAAATCACAAAAATCTTTTAATTTTTAAACCATACGTATTTTCTTTTAACAATATGGTTTAATCCATATTTCTTTTTCCACCAAACATGCTGACATCATCATGTACGGATGCTGACGTCATCATTGTGCTCTTGAGTCAACCAAACTTTGACTGCTTATAACTCGAGCATACGAACTCTGTTTTTGACAAATAGCATATCGTTGGAATCGTCTTGAAGAGCTCTACGCGATGATGCCAATTTTGACAAATTTTGATGACATCATTTTTTTCGCTTTTTGGACGCCCCTTGTACTAGGTTTGACCCAACTTTGACCGACCATAACTTGCACAAACGGACTCCGTTTTGCTCCGTTCAAGTTGCGTTGGAATCAGGACGCTGAGATCTTTCTGATGGTGCAAAAATTTGGAGATTTAGAGACACTTCAATTTTCACTGAAAATATCCACCGGATCAGGCCTCCCCACTGAAGACCTTTTGGACCTCCAAAAGTGACATTTACTTTGACATTAAGTGAGGACCTGACCTCCCCACTTGTCCTGTATCATGTGTACATCTGAATACCTGGCTCACAAGCACAATAAAGACTGCAACAACATTGTTGAACATAAACATTATTCTATCACTTCCATAAGCATCTACATCAACTGTCGTAGCCACTAACCAACAAACATTGACTAGCATCAAGCTGAACAATAATGCAGAAATGAAAGAGAATAAATCAATAACATATCGATCCTTCACAACAGGAACAATTTTACCCAAGGAACCATCAATGCTTTCAATCATCATTCCCTCATGTTGTACTATGGGTGCATCCTGCAACATCTGACCCTGGTTTGCTACTCCAAGTTCAAGTGTAGAACCACCTGTACTGATAGACATAAGAGTTAACTCTTTACTTGCATTAATTACCCTCTTTAACTGCCCTGTGTTTGCAAAAAAATGATCAGTCTTAATCCTGTGAGAATGTACAATATACTGGATGCCATCTTTAAATAAGTGGTAATGATTCTTCTCCCTGTAGAAAATTGCTTTTCTGTCATAAAGATAAGGGCTACCAAGCACTATCCCACAGATATCTAGTGGAACCACATCAAACTAAACTTCATCCACAAATTTACTAGTGATTGCGAATCTTAAGGTGCATTGTCTTGTTACTTGCAACTTTTCATTTTCACAAATCCAGCCTAGTGGATAAGGTTTCTTATGTAATGTAGTTTTCAATCCCAAGTTTCTTACAATACTTTCAGAAATCAGATTAACCTGAGATCCACTATCTATGAGTGCATCAATTTTAGTGTTCTTAGCAACAACCCTTAAATGAAATAACTCATTCCTTTTCTTATCTTCAGAGAAATCATTTACTGTAGAAGTAGAAGCAAAACTAGCAACAGAAACACCAGAAATAGGAGCTTTACCTTTCAAACCCATGGCTGTTATCTTAGTCTCATCATCTGAATCTGAACCAAGATCCATAACAACATTTGCGGCTTTCTCCTTACCTTTCTGTTTCTGACTCTGTCTCTGAGCCCACTTAGGCTTCAGTTCAGGATGCAGCTGCCAACAATGTTCTTCATCATGACCCTTCCTGTCACAATGAGTGCAAGAAAGTTTCTCATCCTTTTTTACTGTAGCTGCCTTCTTTCCTTTCCCTGTCTCTGCAACCTTGGAAGATTTCTTTACATCATTATCAAACTTATCAATAAAAGATCCTTTACCCCTTGACTCTAAGTGCGTAGCTTGAACCGACACTTCATCCAAATTACAAGGGTTCAAAACCAAAATAGAATGCCTAAGGTAGGAATGAAGACCTCCTATGTACTTCAACAAAATGTCCTGGGTGTACAAAGGAATATTCAAAGCAATAGCCCTTTTCCTAAATTCATGGGTGTACTCTTGGACAGTTTGATCTTTCCCTTGCCTAAACATTTGCCAGTCCATCATTAACAGTTGCATATGTCCTAGGGGATAAAACTGCTTCTTAAGAGCATTAACAAACTCTGCCCAAGTTAAACTAACTCTACCATGTTGTGAAACTTCTGCCTTAGTCTTACTCTCCCACCAGGTTAAGGCGGTACCTCCTAACCGAAGAGTAGCTAATTGGATCCTATCAACATCATCTAATAGGTTCTGGACTCTACAGTAGACTTCTACTTGTTGAATCCAATCATCCAATTTTTCAGCATTAAGTTCACCACAATACTTTGGCAAGTCAAATTTTACATCCAATTTAATCTTAGGCTTATTCCCACTCTTGAAAGGATTAGAAGAAGTAGAATGAGGAGAAGATGGAGGAGAAGGAGAAGAGGGAGGAGAAGAAGAAAAGGGTGGATCTGGTTTCTTGTCACCATCCCCATGATGTTTCCCTTTCTTGTCTTCACGTTCTTTCCGCTCTTGTCTCTCTTGAAAAAGTATGTCCACCTTAGCCTTCATCTCAAGGAATGCTCTTCGAAAATCTTGCTCACTGATCTCATCAGGAACCTCCATTCCAGAAATAGACATCTTTGGAAAAATTCTTTGCTTCCCGATCTCAGGATCAAAGTCTGTAAGCTTGCCTTCACCCTTCTGAATCCTGGATCTCGTTAGCATTCAAAAAACAAATAACTGCAATAATAGTCAACTGAGCTCTGATACCACTTGATCTGTAAACGGATCTAGACTAATTGCAGTATTGAATGCTTAAATAAAATCAAATTAGCGGAAGTCTTAATACATGCATACATTAACAAAATTATGCATCAAACTTAAGGTGAGAAACAGAACGGAGAGAAAAGAAGATAGAAAGTGCAAACAGAGTTTGATTACGGAGTTCGTCACAACGTGACTACGTCTCCGGGTCGGCTCCAATAGAGTACGACCGATCCGATTAATCTCCAAAATCAAATTACAAATGCACCAAGTCCATTCCTTCGAGCACTTCGGCAGCAACAAAACTTCGACGTACAAGAATGGCTCAAAAATCTCCTTACAAGACCTCTCTATTCTTTCAAAACTTCACCAAGACCAATTTCTCTACAAGTCTCCTTCAAGAATTACAATAATTCTCCAACTTTTTGATTGCCCCTCCAAATACAAAATCACCTCCTTTTATACATAATTTTGACCAAAAATGGCTTAAAACCATATAATCAACATAATAATTACATAGCCCCATTTTTAAATAACAAAATAACCTATTTTGGCTTTTATAATTATAAGCCTTACAAATAAAACTAATCCCCCTAACAAAATAAATTTGTTTGGTTAATAAAAATTTGGTTACTAACCAAATAACCACCATAATAATCCCCTTGGATATTCTTTAAAATAGACCCTTTAAATATGAGAAAGGTGGTTAAAGGGGTTATTTTGTTGAACTGTAAGTTTACGGGATTTTTTTCCTCTCCTTGTTTTATGGGCAAGGGAAGAGAATTTTAAGGGATAAAATCCCACCAAATCCTCCTTAAAATCACAAAAATCTTTTAATTTTTAAACCATACGTATTTTCTTTTAACAATATGGTTTAATCCATATTTCTTTTTCCACCAAACATGCTGACATCATCATGTACGGATGCTGACGTCATCATTGTGCTCTTGAGTCAACCAAACTTTGACTGCTTATAACTCGAGCATACGAACTCTGTTTTTGACAAATAGCATATCGTTGGAATCGTCTTGACGAGCTCTACGCGATGATGCCAATTTTGACAAATTTTGATGACATCATTTTTTTCGCTTTTTGGACGCCCCTTGTACTAGGTTTGACCCAACTTTGACCGACCATAACTTGCACAAACGGACTCCATTTTGCTCCGTTCAAGTTGCGTTGGAATCAGGACGCTGAGATCTTTCTGATGGTGCAAAAATTTGGAGATTTAGAGACACTTCAATTTTCACTGAAAATATCCACTGGATCATTTGTACATCCACTTTGTTGCCTCGCATACATCGATCAATAGCTAAAATCAGGCCTGGCTTAACCGGCACACTCGAAGCTTTGACTGCTTCGGTGTGCCGGGCCCACTAAGCAGACATTTCCCGTCCACAGCGTTCCGTTTTCAATTTTTTGGTTTCCACCATTGCTTTCGTAACGTCTCTTCTTGTCCGTCTGGTTCCAATAATAGTCGGCGTTAACATTTGAATTTGAGAACTTCCCGCGCAGAAGTCTGAAAGTGTTAGATGGCATTAAAGAAGCTGGCACTCCCATTGTTTCACCGCTGTCATGGGAGACTTTTGTCAGTTGCAAAGATTTCCATCCCTGCTAGAATGCTTATGCGAGTGGTTTCTTCAGCAAACAGAGGACATGGGCATGCTGAGGATGCTGTTGATAAATGGGAGTTTTGGAACAGGGTATACGCAACCGTCAAAGCATAACAAAAGGGCAAATATTGTCAGATCTTACAATGGGAAATACTCTGGTAGACATGTATCCAAACTGTGGAAGCATAGACAGGGCATATGAACTGTTTGACCAGATGCCTCAAAGAAATGTGGTATCATGGAACTTGTTTGATTGCAGGATATGCACAAAACGCATTTCTTGAAAAGGATTCAAGATATCTCAACCAAATGCATTTGGTAGTTGTAAACCCAGACGCTGCAACCTTTGCCAGTATCTTCCCAGGCCATATGAAAATGAGAGCTTTACGTATGGACATCCACCATGGGACACTAGAAATGAATTTTGTCAGATGTAGTTGCAGCTACCCTGATAGACATGTATGCAAAATGTGTAAGCTTCAACAAGGTACGTGAGCTATTTGACAAAATGGTTTGAAGAATTTTTTGACAGAGTGCCATGGTTCAAGATATGCAAAAGGTCAAAGCATAGGTAAGGCACGTGAACTGTTTGACAAAAATGCGTCAAAGAAATATGTCCTCGTGGAATACCCTAACTGTAGGCTGAGGATGTCTTCTTAGGTTTACGGCGTGCCAAAGCAATTTTTGAGAATTTTAAATATTTAAAATTTTTATTCAATATCATGAATCTAGTCTTAGTGTCACAAAGAATATCAATCGAAGCAGATCTATGACATCCTCCTTTGAGAGGAAGAGTAACCACATGAGTAATGTTGTTAACAATTGTTTCAATGCTATCATACTCTTCTTCAATTATAACCTTGGTAAGTTCCTTGCCACTAATGAGGGTGTAGATATTACACACAAACATGAAAGAGATGTCAATGTTGACATCTTGTCAAATAAATCCTTTGATGAGATCCATACCAAGCATTTCCAAAATGATAGCCAAGATATCACCACCTAGGAAGAAGGATTTTTTTCTCAATCTAAGTTTATTGATCTCCATAGGGATGACCATCTATTATAATTCACCACCAAAGTGAATTAACAACTCCATTGTGAGTTCATAGGACCACAACTTGAGCCTAGAAAGGAGAGAAACAATGAAGTAATTGATTATCATATAGCTAAGGAGTGAGAAGCATCTAACAAAAAAATAAGTAGGCCAAAACCCTCTTTAGCTAAACCAAAAGTGTGAGAAGTATCACTCGAACATAGGTATTGATTTGTCCATGATGCCAAGGAATGCTCACAAAAGGTGGAATGATTGTACCAACATCAAGATTAAATATGTTATTAGTACCATATCTTGCCAAGTCTATGCCAACCATTGATAGCAACATGTGAAATTGAAGATGTTAAACTACCTAGCATAACACAAACTTCATTCAAAGTGATGCTTATTCTCTAATTAAGTGAGCATATTTTTTATATATACATAGAATGCTTACCATGAAATGTCATACAAAAGAGTTTCAACTTCTACTTCATTCTAAGATTGATTCCCTCAATTATCATGTAGAAGCCAACTTTTTCTAATATTTTAATGAGGAACCTCCAATTACTTCATCATGTGATTTGCTAATATTAATCTCGATTATTATAATTTTTTAGTTGTATTGGAAATTGGGTAATCGATTCCATGTCTAATGTTGCTACCTTCAATGATGGATCTTTTTAGATTAAGGTACTTTATTCTTGGGAATTTAGAAAAAGGGAGCATTATTTTTAGATTGTTCTTTCTCGACTTCAAGAGGATTCTATGTAGAGTGTTACAAAGGGATATTTTTCAAAATTCTATAAAAGGCTCAAGGGAAGCATTCTTGGAGATTAGTATAATAAAAGTAAAATTGAGTTGTTTTAGCACCTTTATATCTTTGGGCTTCACCACAAGCCACCACAACTTATTTTTTAATGACATAACAAAATTCCTAGAAGACAACGTGAAATCCAATAGACTTTAGGGCTTTATTTGAGCTCACTTACATGGAATCCAAATTGATCTCCTTAGTGAAAGGTGCTATTAAGATTTGACAATCTTCACTTGTAATAATGATGGGAATGAATTATGAGAAGTCTCTTATCTCCTAAAAGTTTGATTCCTCCTTACTTCCAAGTAATTCACTAAAAAAGAATATTTATTCAACCCTAATGAGTTTAGGCTCAGTGAGAGATTCTCTTCTAGAATATTTGATAGAAGTGATTTTTTAGCTCCCTCTTTCCCTATTTAAGTTATGAAAATATTTTATGTTTTTTTCACCTTTAGCTAGCTAAATTTCTCATGATTGTTTGACAATCTACCTATTTAGTCCTTGCCTTACCTCTTTGTTGACCTTCCTTTGATATAAAACATAGTTTATATAACATCAACACATTTTCCAATTATCAATGTTAGCCACAATATAGTATAAAGCCCAATACCACATGTAACATGTCATGAACAAAAAATAACATACTTGCAATTTCAAAGCATTAAATAATGGAGAAACCTCCATGTGGTACTCAAAACTTATCGTCAAGGGCTCAATAAATCCATATAAATATTATTTTATTCAGTTCAAGATATAAATCGCTTGTCACATGCATGAAAATAATCCCAACTATACACAGTTATCCACATGATAAGTTCTCTCAAACTAGGTGGCTGTCTTCTTTCTTGTGAAATTCTTCTCAAATTTTCATATGACACTAAAAAATCATAACTTAAACTATTCCCAGAAGTATAAAACCTAATTTCAAGTTTCCCCATAGATTAATAACTATGACTAACAAACAAACAATTGATTAAACTAAAAATTCCACTTTTTCATAATGATTCAATATTACCACAATGTGTAGGGATTCTCTTATATTAGTTTTTTTTAGAGGCAATGAGGCCCATAACATTCAAAGTTAGGATCGTCATTGTAGTAGTGGGGAGCTACTTCCTTGTACTTCGATATTTTTTTATGAAAATTTGGTGTAGACTGAGAACTAGGTTTGATCTCTTCAACTCGGACATCTTGAACTATCTTACAACTCTTTCTTATTTTTGTTGAGAAACAGAGTGGATAAAGCTCACAATATTAAATTTCTTATGTGATTACAAATTTGAAAAGATTACCAAATTTGAAATCAACATGTGATTGCACCATTTAACATAAATATAAAAACCATACCAAAAGAGACACTAGATTCACTTAGAGAAACCCTTTCAAGAAAAAAAATCCATCAAAGAGCGAGGGAAAATATATTATTAATCTTCAAAAGAGAGAACACCACAATAATACAATTTACTTCACTTTTCTAAATGATCTTGAAACTACTTGGAAACAATGACCAAGAGAATGTCTGCCACATATGCCTGTATTCCATGGTACTTGTTTACTAATGATTCAATTTCCAGTTCAAGAGGAATTTTCCTTAAGTTTTTCACTACACTAGGAGAGCAAGTCATCTAGATGGAAATAGCTCAACTAATTTTGGCACAATAGTTATAATCTCCCCATTTCCTAAAATATTTTTTATCGTGTGATTTTTTATGTGAGGATTTATTAGGCTAAACTAATGTTATTATTGATTAAAGCAAGAGAGGGCCCAAACCCTTGACATAATAGGGAGGAACTCACAAGTAGTGAGACTACCAATGCCAAAAAAGAGGAAACCCCTTTTTTGAAAGAGAGGCTTTTGATTGGAGCACCCAACCAGTGGGAACAAGGGTCTTGAATCCTCAAAATGCTTACTTTTTTAGAACAAAGGGGTTTAGGAGAGCACCCTCAACCATAATCCAAACAAAAACCCTTTCACTGACAATAAACCAATAAATGAAATAGAAAGCTATAGGTGGGTTTTGAAAGGATTCTTGCAACATTTTTATTGAGGGACCTCCATGAACAAAAGAATTCTCTCAAATGGGAGGAGACACAAAGGTAACTAATGTTTAAGGATATGGTTTGGTTCCTATTTACTTTTTGAGCAATATTTTTATTCTAGTTATGTTGTAAAAACTATTGAAGAAGTTGAGCTTAATATGTTATCCAAAGAGTCATCTAAATTATATTGGTACTAATCTCTTAAATATACAAAGGAAATAAATTTTTCCATATAACCAACTAGCTTAATTTCAACAAGATCTTATGTCATTGACTTACTTAAATTTTTAGCTCTCCATTGAGCTTGTTACCTCCTTGTATTAGCAAAAAACTCCTCTTATTTGTGTTAATATTTGAATATTATTCCGGTTTCCATTTCTAATTGTCTATTTATATTTCGTTTATAGGTCTAATGTTGAACAAATTCACCATTCTCTAAACTGGGAAAGCCAATATTTCTTTACCGGTTAATATCTTTAAATAATCACTTAAGGATAGTGACTTTTTTTGCTGCGTTGGGTTTCATTAACTAGTGTCTCAAAATAATTTTCAAGTTTTTATACTTAGCAAAAATATTAATTTGTTGGTGATAAAAAGTATGCCTCAAATACCTAAAGGTAAGACTCTTTATTAAAATGTAAGGGCGATGAAACTCAAGAAAAAATTTCAATCTTAAGATCAAATAGGGAAGCTTGGACCAACTATTAAGGTAAATAAAACCTTCTTCACTTCTAGCTCTACTAAAACAAGGGGATTTTCTTAATACATTATAGTAGAATGAAATCATAAAATATAAATAGTTTCACAGTTGTAGATCATACCCAATGTATAGTCTATCCCTATTTTGACTGTCCCAATATACTTTTATGCTAGTTTGATCATGAAAGATCAAACACCTTTACTTGAATCGATGAGGGATACCTTAGGTAGTGTTTGAAGATATGAATGTTACAACCTCTATTGTTATTATACACTTGAATATATGGAAGTTGATAAATATTAAACATTACACAAATAAATAATCAATAAAATGTTTCATTTGTTTTAGTGGGTTAATAGGTTGATGGAATATAGAGAAAATAATAGAATGAGGTTTCTATTCAACTAGGGATAAATTTATTGAACTTACTTAAATGATGCAACTATAGAAACCAAAATTGATATCTTAATAATGATCCCACAAAGGACTATACAATTTTATTTACATACAAGAAAACTAAGTTCTATAGATATGTTTTAAATATATGGATTTTTAAGCTATTAGAAGAGAAATACTTAGTAATCCCTACATAACATGAAGATTTAATTTATTATTTTGAAAAGATACTTCATAAAACATTGTGCATATTTTACAATCTTCTAGTTGATTAACTAATCACAAATACATCTATAAATGAATATGCTACAATTAAATACACTATATCAAGGTTGAATTAGCACTTTACATTTAATATTTAGAGGTTACGAGGAATTTATTACAAGATTGAAATGAACCCACATGAACATACTCTCAAAATATAATACTCGAAATTGAACTTGAAACTTGATGGGTTCATATGAATACTTTCTTCCTTCTATTGGTTTTGTAAACACTCTTTATCTTTTATTTTCATTCCCTTTATAAATGAGATTTTTAACCTTAGGTATCCCCAAAACATTGCTACCAACTCAAAAGGGGCATGCAAATTAGCATTAAACTCATAGGTTTGATTATTATTTTACAATAGTTGTCTACATCTTTTAGACATTTCTTCTCCTTGGATCACTCTTACAATAATGTTGAAAATAATTCAATTTACGTGCAATTAAAAAACAATACCTTTTCACTAATTTTCAACCATTATCAATATTAATGGGGATCATATTGGAGTACCTAGCATGCTAAATTACCCATAAAATCTATAAAAAAATATCCTAGTCTAGGTTATGAGGCATTACTCTTAAAGGCTAAAAATGTCTTAGGATAGGAGAGTTATATGAAATAGTAGAGTATTCCTATATTTTAGATGTTTTCAAGGAAGGTTGTATTCTTCTTGTGTATATTTCTCTTAAATAACATAATTTCATGACCTTACAACATTTTTCCATACAAGAACAAACACCTCTCTATGTTGAGGGATCCTTTTAAACTTAGGGATTTTGACAAAGGGGTCCAAGATTAAAGAATTGTATTATTGATTAATTTCATATGAGATTAAAGGTATTTACCTAGACCTTTCAAGGTTTTTGATGATTTCAACAATGCGGGCCCATAAAAAATATTATTTAATCTAATATAATTGTTGGACTAAGATAAATCAAGGCTAACAAAGGAGATAAAACTTAAACCAATTATTAAATTTAGGGGCCTCACAAATATTCATACCAACACTCCTTAGGTATGCAAAAATTTGGATACCATAATTCTCTAATGCTAATTTTTCTTCCCATATTATTATATCAATTTTGGTTCATTGATCCTCGATATCAATGATCATTTTCTCTTCTTTTGGCTATATACCCAACCTCTATAAATTTCTCCAAACCTTAGAATACCCACTTGATAACCATGGAGAAACTCATCTTCACTACAAAATACTAGTCATCACACAACACATTTGCTAGAAGAATATATGTTACCACACCTTGCAACTTTCCCTATTCCACTAATGACTTCAGCCATTGGCATTATTCTTCTTGCTAATTTCTTCCAATTACATACCACATGATTCACTAAATCAAACTTATTGTTTTCTCTCTAGTTTCAACATTAGCAATATTATTAATATTTTGTCTTTCTTGACTAGTCATTTGTTGCATATAAGGCATCTTATTCTTCACACTATTTAGATTTGGTTTTTTAATATACCTTAATTGTTCTTTAGAACAATCAATTGTTTCCTATACTGAAATTGATTTTTCATTTCATTTGATGTTAGTTGTGTTACCATACATCTATAAGCGCATAATGCACTATTGATCCCTTTTCAAATTGTCTTAAAAATATAAATTCAGTTTGCAAAAGTGTTCATGGGTTCTCTTGTTTCTCAAACATGTTACATCACTTTTATCTAGTTTTCTAAGTCACCAATTTAGGGAAATATGTTTTTCATGATCTCTATCAGCTTTTCATATTATTTTCAATTTTCTTCTTCATGAGTCTCTCTAAGCTAGAATGTATACCTCTAACCATGCCAATGCTCTAGTCAACATCTTGACAAAAAGCCACCCCAAGTTACTTCTTAGTTCAAATCACCCTTGACATGAAATTTATTTATATACCTCTTGAAAATTGCTTCAAGTTTGGTGCTTCTATTTGCTCACCTTTCTCACAAGTCAAACTTGCAAAAAATGATGTTACTCTTAAAATTTGCAAATTGGTGCTCGATTTGATAGTTCTCATTTTTTAAAAACTATATCTAATGTCAATTAGTGTTGATTGTTTCACCTTTAGTGCTTTGTTAACAACCCTATTCAAATACCCTGGTACTAGAGGATATTTTATCCTTTCTCTCAAATGCATTTATTCCAATCTAACGGAACCTCTACCAAACACACTTGTTGGAGGATGTTCACACGTGCATATACTCTACCTAACATTTTAGTACTAAAAGACACTTGCACGCTCTTTTCTTGTGAACAACCTCTTTGCTGGGTCACCTATGAAGTCATGCTCATAAGATTTCTTTATGAGATTTCTATGGATCATTCATATTGCAACACACAATATTTCTATTGTGAGGTTATTGCTTTCTTTCATAATAACTCAAACTCTTATAATATTTGATGTTGTCATACTTAAGAAGTCGATTAAAATATTATCCAAATACACAACTCTAACAAATAGATAAACACACTAACAAAAATCAAATATAAAACAAATACATAAAAAAAAATATCTTTATTTCTATTCATAATATATACATGAAGCTGCCAAACATCATTACAATAATAACATCTTCCTGTCTAAATGTTAGGAATTGCTGTTTTTAATATTGTAACGAATCGAAAAATCAGTTACAAGTTCTGTTAGCTGTAGAACCAAACACGGACTTGAAAAATGATGTTGCTTCCAATCTGTTTGTAAAGAACTTACAATATCATGTATCATAAATTTAAGCTACTTTTGTGTTTCTTGCTAATTAAATACAAGAGCAAATGCTATGGGGAAACACGTTATAAGGTAACTTTGAATAAGATGAACCGCTTCTTCCATTCCTCATAAATGGTAAGATTCCAATATAGACTGTCTTTAATAATAAGGTCGACTCATCTACACACAGAAAACCCCAGATTTTATTGAAGTCTAATTTGTCAGAGCGGAGTCTGGGTTTACAACCACCAATCGCATTTGGTTGAGATTTGCAGAATCATTTTCAAGAAATGCATTTCGTGCCTATCCTGCAATCAAATAGGTTCCATACGTAAAGCCACTTTCGTACGTCCTGGGAATATACTGGCAAAAGTTGCAGCGTCTGGGTTTACAACTACCAAATGCATTTGGCTGTTTTTTTTTTGCAGAAATGCATTTTGTGCATATCCTACAATCAAATTACTTCCACTCTACCACATTTATTTGAGGCATCTAGTCAAACAGTTAATATGCCCTGTCTATGCTTCCACAATTTGGATACGTCTACCAGAGTATTTCCCATTGTAAGATCTGACAGTATTTGACCTTTTGTTATGCTTTGATGGATGCGTATACCCTGTTCCAAAACTCCCATTTATCAACAGCATCCTCAGCATGCCCATGTCTTCTGTCTACTGAAGAAACCACTCGCATAAGCATTCTAGCAGGGATGGAAATCTTTGCACATGACAAAAGTGCCCGCTTTTTTTAATGCGATCCAACGCTTTCAAATTTCTACGCGGGAATTTCTCAAATTCAAATGTTAACGCCGACTATTATTGGAACCGGACGGACTAGAGGGAACGGACGTTACGAAAGCAACGGTGGAAACCAAAAATCTGAAAACGGAACATTATGGATGGGAAATGTCAGCTCAGTGAGCCCGGCATACCGAAGCAGTCAAAGCTTCGAGTGTGCCGGTTAAACCAGGCCCTAAAATCATAGCATCATATACATTGAAGACTCTCTTTCTCACCCTGTTATTGAAAGTCAATATTCCAATCACAGTAGAGAATCCCAAACCATAACTCAATCCAAGTCCGACTGCCCATCCTATCATTTTAGCATCTCATTCCTTTGCTTCACCAATTGTCTCAATACTTGTGCGGTTACTATAGACAGAAGAGTTGTTGCAGACCGTTGTATTGGTAAATGGAATCCCACTTAGCTTATGATTGCCTAAGTAGGATGACTCCCCAAACATTAGAAACTGCCATCCGTGGGGTACTTTTCCATCAAGCATGTTGTAAGATAGATTCAAGAACTCCAAATAACTCAGCAACTCAAGTTCTAACGGAATGCTTTCATTCAACCTGTTTAGCGATATTAGTTTTTAGGATCAGACTGTAGCAAATAACAGATAGACAATTCAATGCACACAAAGAACACCTAACTACCCTGGGAAAACCTCTCTCTTGAAGGTGAGAAACCCGGCAACAAATCTCAGATTTTTATTAATCAATAACCAGAAGTAATTTACTATATGCTTCAGCACTTGAAGCAATCAGCAGAGAGATGAATCACAGTAGAATCATTCCTTCACACAAGAGCTTATCTGCAATAAGAGTGCATGCTGACACAAGAATGAGGCATGCTGATTCTAAGGTTAAGTTCGCTTAGCCTTGAATGGAGTTCGCTCAGTCTTGAATGGAATTCGCTGACCTCCAAAGGATGTTCGTTGCCCCTGCAGTCACTCAGTGATGTTCGTTGTCATCTAGATAAGGTTCGCTGTGCTCTCAATGATGATTGCTGCCTTTAGATGAGATTCACTGAGCACTGAAGATAATTTGGTGATCACTGAAGACAATCGCTGCACTCTGATGTAATTCGCTTGATGGCAGATAGAAAGTATTCACTAAATTGTATATGTTAACAATGATGTTGGTATTACATATATATGAGACTCTTGCCTTCCAATTTACCTTTGCTCGGCCTTACAATGTAAGAAATTTATTACAATACAAAACTTAAAGTTGGCGTCAATATGAATAGGTCAAGGTTAACCACAAGTTACACATGCCGCCCCACTTAGGGCACAGTTAACACAAATATCTCAGCCCTAGAAGGGATCCGACCTAGCTGCAAATATCTCCAGCTGATCCATGCGTCCCAATGTTCCTGGGATTCCGCCACTGAGATGATTCCTTGAAAGGTTAAGGGCTATCAAACCTTGAAGGTATCCCATTTTGGGAGGAATACTCCCCGATAAGAAGTTGTTTGAAAGATCAATACATTTTAGAATAAAAAGAACTTTCACAAATTCAACATCCCTACCTTCCCAGGAAATTGTAATCTTATTTGTATACGTACCATATTGAATTTATTCATCCAGATGAATTGGATTACTCTATGATGCATTTACCACTGCAAGCAAGTTTGCAAGGTTCCTTGGAATAGGTCCTAAAAGATGGTTCCCAGAAAGATCCAGAATTTGAAGATTTGGAAGGCCGATTAACTTGTTTGGGATGCTGCCATAAAATTGGTTGGACCTTAACACCAACACATGCAGTACTTATTATTTCCCAAATCCAGTACTTGAAGATATCTGCATTTTGAAATGGAAGGAGGAATAACACCTCTAAAGTTATTACCATTGAGCTTCAATGTATGAATCTCTTTCAGGTTTCCCCATTCTGCTGGCATATTACCTTCCAAATTATTTTCTGCCAAATCTAGAACAAAAATGAATAATAGAATGAGTGGGCATAAAAAAATGAATAAAAGAAGTTGAGAGGATTTATAGTCAAATAATGGATATCAATTATAATACAAGAATAATGGATATCAATTATAAAAATATTGTATTTCTTAAAAAGTTGACAAAACAAAATTTTTATTTTAATAAATAAATGAAGAAGTAGAATTTAAGGATGTGTTCAATAAAAAATATTATATTTCAATGAGCAAACATGTACGTGTGATATATGAGCAATAGATAAGATGGTTAAGATAAATAGCTTGCCCTAGACATATGAAAGGGATATTCCAAGGAAGGAAATAAGGATTCTTGACTCCCATGATACCTTTGAGACACAAAAATTTTGATATTTTTTTTTCAAGGAGCTAAATATGGACATGACGAATGAAATATTTATAGGATTGATTATAAATGTAAGAAGGTTGATAATGAAGATGGAGCTTTCTAATCTAGACCCTAATCCTTTTGCTCAAGTTATAGTGTTACATTCTTTTCTTTGAAAATTACATGTTTCAAAAAGCTTATATTTTTCAAAATGTAGATTTGAAGAATAGAAATTGCATCAAGTAACATCTTTTACGCAATATTGCTTAATGCTGAGATCTCTTGAAAGTTGTAAGTTTTTTGAATTTAAGGATTTCATGTTTATTGATAATAGACATTTGAGATGAATATGGACCCTAAAATTTAGCATTTTTTTTGGTATTAAAAATTGTTAGTTAAAGCAAAGAGCACATCTGGGGAGGCCAGGCCTCATCCAAAAAAGAGAGTCAGAGTGTTAAGCCTGAGCCAAAACAGTTGCATCACACGCCTACCTTGGCTATACCACAAATATCCATAGGTATCATACATAATCAGAAAAGATATAGTGCTATAGCAAAAATAGCTCATTGAAGGATCTCATGATGAGACTCTACCCACACAGTCCAACCTTGCACTCCCTCTATCCAAACAATCTTCTTGCAGACCTGAAGCTGCAACAACAACTCCACATGAGCATAGGAGGGTCCTCTGTTGCTCTTTATCCCCTCCAGTAGCTTGGAAAGGGCATGTTCGAAGGCAGCCTAGTTCTCCGCAATCCTTCTCCATTCATACCCATCATCTCGTAGACGAGCATAGTGTCGTAGCCATCTCTAAGGAATTGAAGGAGCTTGTTCCTTTCAACATTCATAGTAAAACAGATCTGCACAACATTTTTATAAAAAGTGAGCCTACAGAAAGACTCAATAATTATTTTGTCATTACCCTGGAATTTTTCTTCATTTCTAATTTTCCAAATATAACATAGAATATGAGCTGAGAGAATAAACCAAAATAAATTAGCATCTTTTTTGAGCCCATGGATAGTACCAAAAATAATATCTAGAACATCCACAGTCACAGGAATGTATATACCAAAAAGTAACCATACCTGTTTAGCCACAGAGCAATCAAAAAATATGTGTCTACTGGTCTCAGGGAATCTACAGATAGAGTAGAGTTCAATACTCTTGGTAACCTTCTTAGTTGGAAGTCTAAGAAAAGTTACCATTTGAAGCATTCGATTTTGGGAGGGATAGGGCTCTTCCAAAATCTACCAAAAAATTTCTGCCAGGAAGATTCGTTCAAATTAGAGTACCAGTTCAGATTAGCATGTTTAACAATAGAAGCATCATAGGTGAGTAAATTGTATATAGAGAGGGTCTTGAATTTATTCAGGAGAGAGCCATCCTGACACTTGAAGTAAAGAAACTTGTGAGAATCCACATGGAAAATAATAGGCAAGGAGAGGACAACACAAGCGCTTTTGATCATGTTATAGGTTCATTTTTGGGAAGCAAGAAGATCAAATTTAGAGCTGAGGTCCTCCCAACTTATTAATTCATTGCATTCAAGAATGTCCATAAGGTATTTTATGCCTTTTTTGGACCAAAGTTTGGTAGAATAGCCTTGAGTAAGCACCAGAGGTTTAGAAGTATGGTAGAGGTTCCACCAAATTGACCTTTCCCCATGCAAGAAATTATTGTTGTTAACATTAGTATTAACAATAAGCCTCCTAACATGCTCCCATGCTTTCTAGATAGATTTGAAGACATAAGTACCTTGGACCAAGATAGGGAAGGTGCCAACCACAAGGTCACTAAAGGGAAGACCCTTCCACGACTTAGCTTTCTTAGTAACCGTATTCTAAATATTATTTCTAACTAGGATCTTCCAAGGTTCCTGTCCCTCCAATGCATGGAATATATCACATGGTCAGGTGGTAGTGCCACTTCCCATCGGATGTTCTAGATTCTATCTTCAGGTGAGGAAAGGCTTCACTGGTGTTTCTTGGTTCGTGGTTCATGTACCAGCTCTTGTTTGTGATCATTGTTCAGTTGAGACCTTGTGGTCATTGTATCAAACTTTTATGTAACCTTGATATTGTAACTTTTGGATTCCGTGGTATTTTTGGAAGCCATGTATTTATGGATATTGTAATATTATGTTAGTGGAATGTATGTTAATTCAGTTGCTTTAATCTTTTGTATAAATGGTTTATGGATAAATAAATGCATTAGATTGCTTTGATTCTTTCATTATGAAATTTAGATGTATTTGTAGGTTTAATCTTAAGCATTTAATTTATCTAATTAAATGGACAATTGGATTAACCATGGTGTTAATATAATTTGTGAATTAATCTTATTAAAATGTTCAAAGATTAAATACAATTAATATAATGATAAGTATTGTAGGTTAAAAACAAACACCATGGACACTCGGCGAGAGGGAGTCATCTCTTAATAGATAGAATAAGGCATCCGAGGCAATAACAAACAGGGCAGGGGCAAGGGGACAACCCTGCTTATTGGATCTAGTAAGCTTAATAGGTCGGGAAAGAGTCCCATTGATTTCAATGTGAGCAAAAGCATCTTTGAGAAGGACTTTGACATATTTACAAAACTCAGTAGGGAAACCAAAGGCTTCAAGCATCATAATGATGAATTCCCACTCAACTCTGTCATAGGCTTTCTCAAAGTCTAAAAAGAACATAGCAGAGTCTTGTCCAGAAGTTTTAGACCATTCCATGGCCTCCCAACTAGTTATAAGGTTTTCAAGGATGTATCTCCCTTTAATGAATCCGGTTTGGATAGGGCATATGAACTTAGGAAGGATTTTCTCAAGCTAGTGGGCCAAGGTTTTAGCAAGAATTTTGTAGGAGACATTCAGAAGGGTGATGGGCCTCCAATTTTTAATGAGGGCCTTGTCACTATCCTTGGGAATAAGTTTAATAATGTTTTTATTAATGGATTCGCCCAAAGTACCAGAGTCAAAGGCTTCATAGTATATGTCCTGCAGGTCCTTAACAAGCCAATCAAGGTTGGCTTTGTAAAACTCAATAGGGATTCCATTCGGACCTGGAGTTTTGTCATTTTTAAGGGCTTTGATGGTAGATTTAATCTCTTCCAGAGAAACTTTTTGTTTAAGGAGGAGGGAGTCTTGTTCAAAGATTCTACAGGGGATGATAGATCGACATTTATGTCTCATGTCTTTGACCGAGTCCTTATCCTCCGAGGTGAAGAGGGCTTTATAAAACATCTCAAAAGCATCTTTAATATTATTTAGGTCAATGATTTCTTCGTTATCCACAACAAGTCTGTCAATTTTTTCTTGATTTTGTTTCTATTTGAGCAAGTTGAAAAAGAACTTTGATCCTTTATCCCCAAATTTCAGCCATTGGTTGTGAGCCCTAATCATGCCCCCCTAGATTTTAACCTGTTGATGCTTCCTAAGGGCATCACGAGCTTGGGAAACTTGGGTAGCAAGGTAAATGGAGGAGGGGTTGCGTTGGACATCCTGTTCAACTTTATGCAGGTGATTAGTTAAAAAAAATTCTAAAAACTTGTAGTCCTTAGCTTTCTTTTAGCCAATAATCTGGAGGATGTTTTGCTAAGAATTAACATTGTAATTCCATTTGTCAATGTGGGAGGAGAGGTGTTTGTTTTGTATATTAAGGAGCCTAACCAGATTTATAGCCACCAAGGCATCTTGATCCAAAAGCAGGCTAGTGTTGAGGATAAACTTTTTATTAGTGGTCCTGTAATTAGCCAAGGAATTCCTAATGCTAAGGTAAGTAACTATACGATGGTGATAAGATAAAGTCATGGGACACACAACCACAGTATTACCATAATCATTCGGCGAGAAGGAAAAATAATCTTTGTTGGCATAGAAGAGATCAAGTCTAGAATAAATCATATTAGCACCCTTTTGGTAGTTGCACCAGGTGTACAATAACCTAGAAGTATCATTTTTAGTACCCTCCAAAGGATCAAATAGCAATTTTTGGTGTTTCATTCTATCCCAATGTAACTTTTCAGAGCTCTTCCATTCAAATGGAATTCCCCTGATTTTATCATCCTTGTTCTCAATCATATTAAAGTCTCTAGCAATGATCCAGGGTATATCAGGAAGGGTCCCTAACCAAGTCTAGAGAGTAATCCTATCCTTTTAATCATTTGGAGCATATATAGAACAAATGCCAAAAAGAGTGCCTTTTAGGTCAACAGAAATCCAGATAGCTTTGTTACATAGGGAGGTTCCTTTGTTAGTTATGTGATTAGTCCATTTAGGATTAATAAGCAGGCCAACCCCACCCTTACCTCTGGGGTGGTTTGAGCATATTTTGATAGCATCTTTCCAAATGAAGTCAAGAGTGACCTCAAGAGCGAAGTTGACAGCTTTCAGCTCCTGCAACATTAAAAAATCCATGTCCCTATGAGAGTCAAGGAACCTTTTAACAACCTATTTTCCGTCTGGTGTCTCCAGAGCTCTAACATTCGAAGATATGCACTTCATGGGGAACAAGATAGTTAAAAGTTACCGCTTCGGAGACCATTCAGCTCTCCCATCTTCTTTTTATTCAATGGACCCTTGTTTTTGGCCTCTTTAGGTCTTCCTTTCCATTTGGCATTGGAAGTGTTCTCATTGAGATCATCCTCTTCCTCACTAGATTCAAGTTGGTACTCATGTTCAGTTCCTAAAGTAAGATTTGAATGAGTGGCAACTTCCCTACTACTCATCCAAGATAGTTGTGCCCTAGGAAAACAGGGGAGCGAGGAGCCTAAAATATTATTAATATCCATAGTGTTAGTAGGAATAACTTCAATCATGCAGTTATCATCGATTTTTTAAAATAATTTAGGAGATAGGTTCAGGGTCAAGGGAGTAGTGGTGACAATACTAGGGGGGTCTTGAACAAGAATCCTTCCCAATAGATATCTTAGGGGTATCAGACCTGAGAGACATCCTTGTAGGGCCATTACTAGTATTGCAATCACTAGTGCCTCGATCGGAACCTTCAAAGTTCTTAATCATTGTTTTGACCAATGAATTACTCGAGGTTTGGAAAGAAGATGACTGAAGATCATCCATAGAGAAAAGTTCATTCCTAATGATCATGCTCTGGTTGACAGATCTAATTTTATCAATGGCAAGTTGTTGGGCATTTTTATGTCTCCACTTTTTTGCGGTTAACCAATTGGAAACTGTCATTCTATGAGGTTTTGATCATCTTTGTAGCAGAGAAGATCGGGGTCTTATTGAAGTTTTCAGCCAAAATGGTCAAGGGAGCAAAGCAAGCAGGCTCAAGGTTATAAACCCCTAGAATGGCTTGTTTGTCGCGAGGGTGCCCAAGCTTTGGGTTAGCCACAATGGTCAACGAGGCATATTTAGAAAGATCATGGTAAGATGAACCTAACTTGGTTTGTTCAATGGTAGGATGCCCTATATTCGGGTTGGCGACAGAGTTAATTTTTGACTTATCAATAGGGGCATTAGGGGTCAAGGATTCAACCATTTTAGGGTTGGAAAAAACATTAGAAAGATTAGCTTTTGCACCATTGTCATCAATAGTGACATTTGGAACCGAAGATTCAACCAATTTAGGGTTGGCAAAGACATTATTAGAAAAGGATTTCACATTATTTGCCTCAGATCTAGGCTTCTTCTTGTTAATTATCGAACATTCCTTACAACGGTGTCCTTCCTTTTTACATAAAAAGAAAGCATTTAATCCACCGAGCACCTCTGTAGGGCAGGAGAAAATTTCCCCTTCAATTTTAAGATTTAGGGTAGCTGGGATATCAACTCCTGGTTTTATTGAGATTAGTATTCTAGTGTTGAGGTGCGGAATGATTCTAGTGGATTCATCCATGCGAATAATTTTACCGATGGGTTCCATCATTTGGGGTAAAAAATGCCACAAAAATGGAGGAAATTTTTTTAGCACAATCCATCTAGGGCATGATAATGCCAAGATTTTTTCATTTATCACTTCAGGTGTCCATCCAAGGGCCCGAAATGATGTTCTACCAACAGCTCAATGTTGTTTCTTAAGGACTTTGACTTGTGTTTCATGATTGTTGAAGAAAATAACAAAGAGTCCTTTTTGTATTTGCCTACAAAAAGTAATTCTAAACCCTACCTTTAAATTCTAGAAATTGTATAACCAGTCATCCATGAACTTACGGGGAGGGCACTTTTCCAAATCAACAGAGGCAAAGAATATAGAAGAATCTTTTAACCTATCTTTTTCTAAAGGTATTTCTTTAACCATTGCTTCATTGTGATAAATGGAGAAAAATTCCAGATTAAAGTTAGAATCCTTACCTTCTGGATTGGGTTGTCCATTTTCGGGTGTTGTAAGAAATTTGGCATCATTCGCCACTCCATTCGTAGAGTTCGCCACTATCTCAGAGAAATATTTCTTGTGTTGTGGAGACGGATGCAAAGGTGGAGTGAGAACAAGGTTTGGTTGGGTTAAATGAGGTACATTTCATGCACCATCAGACTCCGGCTCCATAAGGGGCCAAGTGTAGGATGAACGACCAAGTTAATGAAGCTTCGGGGGAAAGAAAAATTAAATGCAATGAAAGGAAATGCTACTAAAGTTGCATAAGTATAAAAGTAGTGAAAATAAGGATCAAACCCCATGGAGGAGGGACGCCTCCTCCACCAAACACATGTATCGAGCCTCCCACGTTAGCGAGGTCTCCTTTCACATGCCCAGCTCAGCAAAAAAATTTGCATCATTCACCAAGCGAAAAAATGCAGCCTAGAAGTTCAAATATAATAGTCAAATCGAATATTCAAAATTTAGCATTATTGAAAATAATAATATAATGAATTATTGAGCTATCCGACATGTCAATACATAACTATCATGGTTTTACGATAGTCATTTTTTATTTTTCAATTAGATTTCCTATTAGGAGATGTGTGTGTTCGTCTTGAATTTTTCCTCAAATGAGACATGTATAAAAATACTTATCAAGAAATACAAAATCATCTATATTATGAAATTATAGCCTATTGTCAAGTTCTAAATTTAGTTTTTATGAATTTGGTAAAATATTATATTTCTATACCATAGTTTGACTCTAGGTGGACTATAATTTCTAATAAAAATAAACATTGAAGAAATAATTAGTTTTTAATGTATAAAATTCTTCAAAATGAATAGTACATATATATGGTTGATGTCTAAAACTTTGACCATTAAATTTGCTTTCAACATTTTACTCCTCGCATCCTTTTCCAAATTTATATCACAAATTAAAAAATCAAGAAGTTGAATGAACTATCTTCAAAAAAAAAAAAAACAATATCTTAATTTTACTTATGAGATCCTGGATATAATAAATGACATTTTATACATAATAACTGAGCTTAGGTGAACTATTTTGATATTTTAGAAAGTGTCTGCACTAAAAGTTCTCTATAAATATTAAATCAACATATAACTTCCCT
Source organism: Cryptomeria japonica (assembly GCF_030272615.1). Classification (NCBI taxonomy): domain Eukaryota; kingdom Viridiplantae; phylum Streptophyta; class Pinopsida; order Cupressales; family Cupressaceae; genus Cryptomeria; species Cryptomeria japonica. The sequence continues at coordinate 633,269,873 of NC_081412.1, forward strand.
TTATATGACTTCTTGACTTCATGCATATCTTGTTGTCATGTTGTTACTTGCAATCTAACATAACAATTACAAAAGCTACAATCTATACTTCACTTGGTAAATTTTGATACTATGATACTAAAATTTATTGATATTTTAATTAGTAAGTTTTCATCTTTCTAGTTTCCTAGATTCATAAATGTGAAAAAATAAAGAATTATTGCATATTCATATCAATTAACAAACTTTATTTAAATGCAATAATTAAAAGAATGGAAAGTTCAATTCAACATATTAAAAATATCACTAAGAAACATAGCTAAGATATGAACAAAAATAATATAAGATAAATTTACTCGCTCTAAAACCCCACTATCGTACCATGGAAAGTCAATAACACGAATTTAGTCATGCATCATAGACCGACTGTGATTTTTCGAAGAAGTCAATAACACGAAGTTTATAATACGATTTTGAAACTAATTTAACTACATCCCTAGATATCCGGCCCGTGGGCCCCACTTTGTTTGACCTGTTTTCGTTCCCTCTCATTCCACGTTTTCGTTTCTGCAACATGTTTCCATTAGCCGTTTCTATTCCCGCTTGCCTTTCCCAGTCCTCGAGCAATTCGTTTCCTTCGTTTTGAACGCTTCTCCTCTATATTAAATTACATGGCAGAAAACTAAAACAAAATCCTTTAAATTAAATTGTGAATGAAAACAAAAAGGTGAACTGTGTAGAAAAGAAACTCCAAAATGGCTGTTTGTGTTGTGTCGTAGAAATTTCTATTTAGTCTTTTGTTTCCTTCACTTCCCACATGCAATACGAGACTTAGTTAAGTGGATTGTTAAGTGGATTGAATATTTGTTGGAGGCTTTACTATGTTAAAATTAAAATTAAATTAAATTAAAGTTGGCGCCAATATGATTAGGTCAAGGTTAACCACAAATACAAAACTTAAAGTTGGGGCCAATATGAATAGGTCAAGGTTAACCACAAGTTACACATGCCGCCTCACTTAGGTCACAGTTAACACGAATTGTTTAGGCTGGCAGGGCCATACACATGCTAAATGTGCTAGGTCAGCCCTAGAAGGGATCCGACCTGATCCATGCGTCCCAATGTTCCTGGGATTCGGCCACTGAGATTATTCCTTGAAAGGTTAAGGGCTATCAAACCTTGAAGGTATCCCATTTTGGGAGGAATACTCCCCGATAAGAAGTTGTTTGAAAGATCAATACATTTAAGAGAAATTCACAAATTCGTTTCCTTCGTTTTGAACGCTTCTCCTCTATAGAAAATTACATGGCAAAAAACTAAAACAAAATCCTTAAATTTAAATTGTGAATGAAAACAAAAAGGTGAACTGTGTAGAAAAGAAACTCCAAAATGGTTGTTTGTGTTGTGTCATGGAAGCGCATCGTAGAAATTTCTATTTAGTCTTTTGTTTCGTTTACTTCCCACATGCAATACGAGACTTAGTTAAGTGGATTGAATATCCTATAAATATCTTAACCGAATATGCTTAAAACCAAAGATGATAAACCTTACCTATAGAGTGGAGGCCTCAAATGCTAAACCAAAAGATTTGTTGGAGGCTTTACTATGTTAAAATTAAACTTCCTTTTAAAGTTATGAATGGACCTCTAATCAGAATTATAATTTTAAACAAAAATATTATAATTTTAATTTGTTTGAAATATATTTGATTATGTTTAGAAATGTTTTTTTATAATACAAAATTAATTCTATTCTATAACAAATGCTATTGTTAATACAAAATTAATTCTATTCTATAACAAATGCTATTGTTGTCTAGATAATCAAGTTTCAATATCCATTATTATGTATAATTATTATTAAACTATTTTAAAAAATTCTTATTTCAGTGCCTTTTATTATATTCTTAAAATTTTTATAAAGCATATAATAACAAAATACATTTTGTTGATAAAACAATACTTTCAATATCCTTTACTATTATATATTTATTATTAAACTATTTTAATAATATATATTATTTCAATACATTTTATTATATTCTATAAAAATTTCATAAAACATATAATAATAAAATATATTTTGTTGATGGGGATGATCCCACAATGCAAATGCAGCGGTTAGCTAGCCTCTTACATGGGAGGACTTGGGTTTGAGTCTACTCGAGTCCCATGTTGTTGGCATAATTGATGGTGTTGGCACAATCAATTGATCAGTTAGTACAGTCATTGATGACAAACACTTATCGGTGAATAAGGCCAAGTTCACAGGAAAGGAGGTGTGGTAAACCTCAATGGTTTAATCATGGCTACAAACAGTATGGAGGATTCCATGGTTCCCTAATATGCATTATTGACACACTTAAGCAGTGTGTTAGTCAAAGACTAATCAGTTGAAGGATAAACAGAGTAGCTGGCTAGCCAGCCAAGCATCCAATAGGTGTTGAGATTAGTTTCTCAAACTGGTAGTTGAAATGATGATGCGGTCATAGGAGGTGACTCAGACTGTAGTTTAATAGTCTTATGTATGACCAAAACACTCTGGACAGACAGGTGATCAGTTTGCTTGATGATCAGTGACCGGTGGAAAAAGATGAAGAGTTACACCAGTGAACTGATGATACAACTTGAAGGATGCTTTCCATCGAGAATATCAGAGCGATGACCGATAAGTTGGATGTGATGACCAAAGGTTAGTCAGCCAGGGTGAGATATTATAAAAGAAAATCCTAGTGAAGTCTACAACAGTTAACAACCAGTTAAGGCATGATTTGTGGGGATTTTCTAGTTCACATTAAAAAGTCAGAACATGACCCAAAATTTGCTAAAATTACAAGTTGCAGTGGCAAATAAGGATGAGTTGTTGGTGAGAATGATGGAGAGAGTGCAAAGAAAGTGCAAGAAGATTTGAATTTCAAATTTATCGAGTTTTAGGTTTGAACTCATTTAGGAAACAACAGTTATGTGTTGGCAAAACATGGTATAAAGGTTTTTGGCATAGACGAAAAAAGTTTGATTGTGAAATTGCTAAGTGCAATCTAAAAGAGAGGCGATCTAGCAAGGTGAGAAGAGTTTAGAACTACTAAGTGAATAGTAGAGTGGTGAAGAGAGTGTGCAGAGATCGGATAATGTGAAGAGCAGAGAAAGAGTGCAAAGTAAGTGTAACTAGTGGTCATAACAAAGAGCTTCAATTGGATCTAATTAAGCTAAGAGTAGCTATAATAGCATATCATTCTCTCTATTGTTTTCTAATAACTACAATAGTAAAATCCCTTAACCGGGTGGACTTTAACAAGTCCCTTTGTAAAATCCCTTAACTAGGTGGCACCTAACAATGTCTTTGTAATCTCCTAATAGGGATGGCTCCTCACTAGGCATACTCCAGAAGAGTGCAAATTTTGTGAGTTTCTACTCACACCGTGGTTTTCTCCCATTTGGGTTTCCATGTGATAAACCTTGGTGTTCATGTGTGATTGATTTTTTGTGTGCATGTTTCTTATTAATGTTGCTTATACTGATAAGTGTTAAGTTTGATTAGAAATCTTGATTAAGATTAAATCTGGCAGAACCCGTATAGTGTTGATTCACCCCTCCCCTCTCAACACTGGTTGGGACCAACAATTGGTATCGAAGTCTTGGTCCTTAGATTCAGAAGATCTTGATAGCTTAAGGAAAGATCCAAGATGTTACGAAAGGAAGGCCACAAGTTCTCAAAGGAGAATTACACATTATGGTGTGATAGAATGAAGCTCTACCTAAGAACCCTAGGAGATCAATACTAGAATCATGTAAGCATAGAGTACAATAAACCTACAGGGGTTCTCATTGAAGATTAGATCAAAGAGAAGAAAGATAACATTACAACTATGGATATGATTGCTAGTACTCTATCTAATAATGAGTATGCTGAGGTTCAAGATCTAAAAATAGCCTATGAGATATTGAATAAGCTGAAGACTGTTTATGGAGGAGATCCTCATGTAGAAAAGGATAAGGTGGACAATTGGAGAGGCAAATTTGATGAGATGAGGATGCAAGAAGGATAGAATATAGAATAGTATAGAAAAAGAATAAAGGATGTGGTAAATTCCATCAGAAATGTTGGAGGAAAACTTGAGGAAGATGATGTGGTTAGCAAAATCTTGAGAACCTTGCTACCACAATATGCCATAAGGGTTTTTGTAATGCAGTAAATCAGATATTTGAGAACACTTAATGTTACACTTGACTCCCTGATCGGTAAGTTGACTTCCTTTGAACTGAGCAACTATGATAATAGTATGCCAAAGATTGGTGCTACCTTCAAATCTTCCATGACATTTGCACCAACAAGGAGAAGAAAAGAAACTAAAAGTAGTTCTACTACAAGAACCAGTCATTCTCATGAACATGACAACTTGTTATCTAAAGAACAGGAACAAGATGATCTTGAAGCTCTAATAACAAGAAGGTTTCCAAGAGGAAAAGGAAAGTACAAAGGTAAACTACCCTTCAAGTGTTTCTCTTGCAATAAAATAGGTCATATTGCATCTAGATGTCCTGACAATGATAGGAAGGATGACTCTAGAAGATACAAAGAGAAGAGCAAGAAGGAGTGCTATCTTGTAGAAGAAGGGGTTACTGATGAAGAATCAAAAGGATCTAATGGAGAAGGGATTGCATTTGTAGTGGTTAAGGAAGATAGAATAGAGGAAAGTGATATGGCACTGATCTCCAGTTCAAACTGGTGTGGAGACTGGGTAATTGATAGTGGTTGCACTCACCACATAATCGGTGATAGGAACAAATTCCTCAACATGGCGGACTGTGATGGAGTATTAGTGAGATTCTCTAATGATTCTCCCTGTGCAGTAAAAGGTAAGGGATCTATAGCCCTAAATGTTAAAACCAATTTTGAAGATATTTACTAGGTAGAAGGGCTAAAGTATAGTCTGTTAAGTGTTGCACAACTTAACAATAAAGTTACCCGTTAGAGTTTAATGGAGGAATATGCAAAATAAGTGATAAATTAGGAGGTTTGATTTCTACTGGTAAACAAAGTAGAGGTAATATGTTCTACCTAGACACCACTATAGGAAGTTGCCTAATGGTAAAGGTAGAAGACAGTTGGTTGTGGCACAAAAGATTGTGTCATGTTAAGTTTGATAGAATAGCAAAGGTTAGCAAAATGAAGTCTGTCAGAGGTATGCCTGACATTTTGAAAGCTGAGAATGCTACATGTAAAGAATGTCAATTAGGAAAGTTGACTAAATCTAGTTTCACCAGCAAATCTTATTCATCTGAGAATGTGCTAGACTTAGTGCATACAGATTTGTGTGGTCCTATGAGGACTAAGAGTTTCTATGGGGACCGATACTTCATTTTGTTTGTAGATGATTTCTCAAGAATGATGTGGGTTGTATTCTTGAAAGGAAAAATATGAAGCCTTTCCCATGTTTAAGGTCTTTAAGGCTCGAGTGGAGAGAGAAACCGGTAAGAGTCTGAAATTTTTGAGATCGGATAGAGGAGGAGAGTTCACCTCTCAAGAGTTCATAAATTACTGTGAATAATAGGAGTATGAGGTAGATGTCTACACCCAAGATATCTCAGTAGAATGGGGTTGTTGAAAGAAGAAACAAAACTCTAATTGATTTTGCGAGGACTCTAATGATTTAGAAGGATATTCCACATGTCTTCTAGAGAGAAGCAGTGAGTATTGTTGTGTATACCTTGAACTTAATACAGGTGAAGAAGGGGAAAAATAAGACTCCCTATGAATTATGGTATCGATACTCACCCAATGTGAGTTACTTCAAGGTGTTTGGAAGAAGGGGCTACATCAAGAGGGATGAGTACTCTAGAAAGTTCAATCCTAATAGTGATGAAGGAATATTATTAGGTTACTCCATAAAGAGTAAAGCATACTAATGTTTGAATGAAAGGACCAGTAAGATTGTGGAAAGTACAAATGTCAGAGTAGATGAGTTTTTTGAGAAAAATGAATAGGACAACAAGAGTGAGCCAGAGGATTATCAAGGATCCGATTTCACTATACTGGCTGAACCTTCTGCAGAGAATCCTAGTGTATCTATAAATGAGGAAGCAAGTGAAGTAGAACCTGCACAACCGGTAGTAGAAGCTCCAAGAAATGAACCAACACTACCAAGGTATGTCAGAAACAATCATTCTGCTAACAATATTATTGGTAAAAAAAATGCAGGAGTATTGACTAGAAGAAAAGCAAGGGAGAGTACCTATTTGCTCTCTAAAATTGAGCCCAAAACAACAAAGGAGGCTCTAAAAGATGAATATTGGATGAAATCTATGGAGGAAGAACTGGAGCAGATTGAGAAAAATGAAACTTTGACCCTTGTGCCCAGATTAGAAAATGAAAATGTGATAGGCACCAAGTGGTTGTTTAGAAACAAAATGGATGAAACTGGTCAAGTAGTAAGAAACAAAGCAAGGTTAGTCTGCAAAGGGTATGCATGTGAAGAAGGTTTGGATTACGGAGAGACCTTTACACTGGTGGCCAGACTAGAAGGGGTCAAAATCTTGCTTTCTTATGTTGCCTACAAAAAGTTCAAGGTTTACCAAATGGATGTCAAATCAGCATTCTTGAATGGTGTTCTAAAGGAAGAAGTGTACATTGAGCAACTAGAAGGGTTTGCTTCAGAAGATGGAAGATATATGGTATGTAAGCTGAATAAGGCTCTGTATGGGCTAAAACAAGCACCAAGATCTTGGTATGAGAGGTTGCACTCATACCTGATAAGTATAGGGTTCATGAGAACCAATGACAATAGTAGCTTGTATTTCAAGACTAGAGAAGAAGGAAAACATTTGATTATAGAGAGTTTTGTAGATAACATCATCTTTGTAGGAGATGATTAAATGAGAAAAGGTTTTGTAGAAGAAATGAAGAAAGAATTTGAAATGTCCATGATCGGTAAAATAAAATTCTTCATCGGTCTAGAAGTATCTCAGCTAAAGAATGGTATATTCATTAGCTAGACCAAATATATAAGGGAAATATTGAAGACCTTTGGAATGGAAGATTTCAAACCTGTTGGAACTCTGATGGTTACAGGTTGCAATCTCTCCAAAGATGATGAGGCTAATTAAGTGAACGAGACACTATACTGATCCATGATTGGTAAGTTGCAATATGCAGTGCATAGTAGACCAGATATAGCACAAGAAGTTTTCTTGGTTGCTAGATTTGCTACAAATCCAAAAGAGACTCATATGGTGGTGGTTAAGAGGATATTCAGATACCTTAAAGGGACTAATGAGTATGGTCTCTGGTATTCACATAAGGGAGATTTCAACTTAAGTGTCTTCACCGATGTAGATTGGGCAGGGAACATTGACGACAGAAAGAGCACTAGTGGAGGTCCATTCTTTCTTGGAGATAGGATTGTGTCATGGACAAACAAGAAACAAAAAATATATCTCTCAATCCATGGCTAACGCGAAGTATGTGGCTACTGCAATCAATTGTACACAAGTAGTATGGATTAAGAAGATCTTGGAAGGTATCCAAGAAAAGGTGACTGAACCTGTGGGGATACATTGTAACAATACAAGTGCCATCAACATGTCAAAAAACCCAATAATTCCCTCTAAAACGAAGCATATTGCAATAAAATATCATTATCTTAGGGAACAGGTACATGACAAAGAAGTTAGACTGGAATATGTGCCAACCAAGGAATAGGTTGCAGACATATTCACCAAGCCACTATGTAAGGATACGTTTGAGTATCTCAGAGGTAAGCAACGGGTAATTCCCCTTCATTCTCTAAGGCGAGTGAAGATTGGAACAACATCAATCCAGTGTGATTTTCCTAGAAAATTTATGTATTTGGATTGATGATTATGGACTAATCCTATTACGGGGAGCACTCATTATAGTATGTGAAATAGGATGTCTAGACTACACCTTTGGCATTGTTGTCAAAGGGGGAGTGAAGCCTAATGTAACATGAAGGAAGATGAAGTCAGATGTGACATGAATGGAATCCAGTGAAAAGGTGGAGTAAGATCATTACTGAAGATCAAACAGAGTAGCTGATCGATATAGCAGAAGCAGAAGTGACTGGTTGCTAAAGAGAAGTTTGAAGTGTTTCCATCAATGCCAAAGGGGGATATTGTTGACATAACTGATGGTGTTGGCACAACCAATTCATTAGTTAGTACTGTCATTAATGACAAACACTTACCAGTGAATAAGGCCAAGCTCATAGGAAAGGAGGTGTGGTAAACCCCAATAGTTTACTCATGGCTGCAAATAGTATGGAGGATTTAGTGCTTTGCTAATATGCATTATTGACACACTTAAGCAACGTCTTGGTTGAAGAATAATCGGTTGAAGGATAAACACAGTAGCTGACCGATCAGTCAAGCATCTGATAGGTGTTGAGATTAGTTTCTCAAGATGGTAGTTGAAATGATGTTGCGGTCACAGGAGGTGACTTCGATTACAGTTTAGTAGTCTTATGTATGATTGGAACACTCTGGACAGACAGGTGATCAGTCTGCTTGATGATCAGTGACCGGTGGCAAAAGATGAAGAGTTACACCAGTGAACTGGTGATATAGGTTGAAGGATGCTTTCCACCGAGAATCTTAGAGCGGTGACCGGTAAGTTGGATGCGATGACCAAAGGTGAGTCAGTCAGGGTGAGATATCATCAACAAACTGCTAGTGAAATCTACAAGAGTTAACAACCAGTTAAGGTGAGATTTGTGCAAATTTTTCTATTCGCATTAAAAAGTCAGAACACGACCTATAATTTGCAAAAGTTATGAGTTGTGGTGGCAGATAAGGATGCGTTGCTGGCGAGAATGATGGAGAGTATGTAGAGAAAGTGCGGGAAGATTTGAATTTCCAATTTATGAAGTTTTAGGTTTGAACTCATTTAGGAAATAGCAGTTATGTGGTTGCAAACCATGGCATAAATATTTTTGGCGAAAACCAAAAAGTTTGATCTTGAAATTGCTAAGTGCAGTCTAGAAGAGAGGTGATCCAAGAAGGTGAGAAGAGTGTAGAACTACTAAGTGAATAGAAGAGTGGTGAAGAGAGTGTGCAAAGATCGGATAGTGTGAAGAGTAGAGAAAGAGTGCAGAGCACGAGTAGAGTGCAAAGTAAGTGTAATCGGTGGTCAAAACAAAGAGCTTCAATTGGATCTGATTAAGCTAAGAGTATCTATTCTAGCATATAATTCTCTTTGTTTTTTTCTAATAAATACAATAGTAAAATCACTTAACTGGGTGGACTTTAATAGGTCCCTTTGTAAAATCCCTTAACCGAGTGATATCTTAATTGATGATCCTAAATCCTTAAACAAGGCTACCTCTAACAGGGTAAAGTTTCTAATAGGTCTTGAAGAAAATCCCTTAACTGGGTGGCACCTAACAGGGGTGGCTCCCCACCGGATGTACTCTAGAAGAGTGCAGATTTTGTGAGTTTCTACTCACAACATGGTTCTCTCCCATTTGGGTTTCCACGTGATAAACCTTGGTGTTCATGTGCGATTGATTTTTTGTGTGCATGTTTCTAATAATGCTTCTTATACTGATAAGTGTTAATTTTGATTCGAAACCTTGATTAAGGTTAAACCTAGCAGAACCGGTATAGTGTTGATTCACCCCTCCCCTCTCAGCACCGATTGGGACCAACACATGTGTCCCACACACAAGAAATGGAGAGATAAGGTGAAGCCCAAACACAAAAGACAAGAGGATACAAGGAGATATAAGGGTTTTATTTCCGAACAACTAAGAAGATGAGGCCCCTAAAAAATGTGGTCTCACTAGTTCATAGCTCCAGTCAAAAGCGATTCGGCTTCAACCCATTACCAAACAAAAGAGTATATATTGTAGACACCTAAAATTGTCCTGTCATAATTAAATCAATATTTTATTTATTTAATTATTTTATCTTAAGTCTTCTATTAATTAAATAGATTTTTATTTATTTAAATTATAATTTTCCTAAATTAAATAAATATTTTATTTATTTAGTTGGTCATGCTTCCTCTTTTAATTAAATAGATCTTTATTTATTTAAATAATCGATTAGTTTTTTCCCTCCATAACACATGTCATTTATCTCTTAATTTTCCTCTAACTACCTCTCTCATTATATTCTCTACCTACCCTTTAATCCTAGCGGACCATTTATCCTTTCACCTCTTAATTATATCTCTCCATTTTCTAAGGTTTTCTCTATATAAGAGAATTCCTTCATCCTTTCACAACCCTAATGACATATGCAATCAAGCCTTCTTGCGATCAAGTGACTTTACAACCACAATTGGTTCTTTCTTGAGCTCTTGTGCGCATAAAAAATCTGAGAGCAAATATACCAAACAAGATCAATGGAGATAGGAGAGAATGGAGATCAAACCCTACTTGGCATGTGAATGGTATAATCATTACAATTTGTTGATTTTCATGTTCTTAGGTTTCTTCATTAGTGTATGGTGAACATTTTATTATGGAACTAGGGTTTATTTGTACATATATATGTATATGTATGTGTATGTGTATGTGTATGTGTATGTGTATGTGTATGTGTATGTGTATGTATATGTATATGTATATGTAGATGTAGATGTAGATGTGGGTATGTATGTATGTACATACACACACACACACACACACACACACACACACACACACACACACACACAAATTTCATAAACCATATAAAATAAAATACATTATATAAGATTTCAGGTTACCACTATTTCAGTAAAGAATTTATATCTATACAATTTTTTTTATTATAGCGGGCTCTTTCTAAGAAGTTATTACATGGTGTTTGAATCGTATAGTGAATGTGGGATTAAACAAAGAACCCTTTGAAATGGTATAAACTACTACTATGAAAATAAGAACGGCTAACAAATACAAAGGAAGGAAATGGGTTATAGGAATAGAATCCCTCCAAACCTAGAACACGGAATGATAGGAAACAGAAAAAAGTGGACAAAGTGTGGTCCATAGGCCAAACAACCTAAATAGTCAATGTGTAGGGTGCATTCTCATGGGAGGCTTAAGCTCCTATTTTTTAGGAAGAGGAGGTCCAATGAAAAAAAAAGTGCTATGGGATTATTTGGGATCTTTTCCTAGAAAATAGAAGTCCCTACTTTTTAGGCTTGCATATTTAAGTGGGTGAAAAAGAGGTGGGGCTACAAATTGCCCCACCAACTTAAGGATGTTATCTGCCATTTTTCAAACATCTAAGTTTAGCTTTCTATTAATAAATAATTTTGGAGGGAAAATGATTTTTTATCACAACACACTTTAGAAGACAATTATTATCTTCATGGGACAATCACCTTCCCTAAGTTTTGGAGCTTAAAATTATAAGATGAGATACATTAAAAAATTTATGGGACCAACAACTTTAAAATATTCCTTTATAAAAAATCTCGACAACTCCAATTATACCAGGAAACCCCGACAGGATTAAGCTAAAACACAAGAATAGAGTGCAAATAATATATATATTTAAAAATAAATAAAAAAATTAAACACATCATAAAAATACAATGAGTTATCATAAGTTCAGATACTACTGCTAAAGTCTAAAAACATCTAAAGAGTTTCCAAACGCGATTACTTAATTCAACATTTAACTCAACTCACGCTTAATTAATCCAATTAAGCTAATTAACTTAATGACAAGATAATACTTAAGCAAATGATAATTTATTTCAGTAAATTAATATTATAGATAACATGATAATGTTCATCCATTACAATTAACCATACATTATGTTCAAACTCTCATTTAAACTTAATTTATGCATCTAAATTCATTACATACTTTAATTTCGTTATAAACTAATGAATACTTCCCATGCATACTTTAATTGCATAATCATTAACTGAATATATTCCATTATTCAAATCTACATTCTTTCATGATTCAAATTACTGCATTTTAATAAGATGACTACATACATGCTTTTAAGATTAACTTCATCTCATCCACATCATACATTCTAACATAATGCCATCCATACATGCTAAATTAATAGGAAACATAAGAATGTAAAACACCACATAACACCGAAATGATCTCAGAATTCACACCTAGTGGGCTACATCTCTGGGTCTGCTCAATTGCAAGGTCCCTCTGATAATTATATAATAGTGAAGAATACATAAGCTTCACATCATTACAATCTTGCCATCAAGGTGAACATAACCAATAATACATATGACCACATCGTTCAAATAAATACATGAATGATCCCTGAATAGGAAATGATCCAACTGAACATAGTAAGAAGCAAATGCATAGATCGAATGGAGAATCTGCAAAACTAAATCTTCACAACCCATGGTCTAACATGAATATTAGGTTCTCACAAGGGCATAAGCCAGAGGACAACTCCACAATAGTTCTCCTATCAAGACAACACAACAACGCACTAGCGAACATAAGGGACAAGTGTCCTCGCATAACCTAGTATGGTTATCATGGCAGGTCTTCATTGTTTCCGACCCCATCCACGAGGTTACCCTAGAAACCTATTTCGAACCTCCGGCCCATCCAAGATTCATGTGGACCCAAAACAACCTTTCATGAAGACAAGGTTGATGGTTTGCCATTTCAGGCCTTCTCACTGCATGTCGAGTCTGTACTAGCACTCATCTCACATGTGAGGCACAATTAACTTAGTGATTTATTAACTAACTCTCAAATATGTTATTAGGTTATCACTTATTTAGACACACTTTCAATAGGTTACCCAGCAACCACTTTGGGTGCGGTCCCTAATCGAAAGCCACTTTCCCAAATGACACTAGACTATGCTCAAATGAACTCATAAACCAAGGAATACACAAGGTCAAGCAAATAGAGTTCAAAACAATAGGAATACCCACTTGGTCAAACAAGACTTCATACGAGGTGCACTGACTGACGATACTTTGACTAGAGACCTGACCAACTATGGTCAACCACAAATCAACTTTCAACACCCACATAAAGGACATGACCAGATACAAACCATCACATGAAAACAGTAAAAACTCGAGATCAAGGACATAAGAAGGTACCCAGATCAACCAATGACAAATACCAACAATCACAATCTAGGACTTGCCATTTCATAAGCAAATACAAATACATAAATTTAAACATGCATAGGCATAAACCAGAAAGGACAACCATTTCCCTTATTGTCTAAACTTTAAAAATCAATCCAGCTTTCTAAAGGATCTAAGTTTGATTGTAGGTATCTACCTCATCTAGGTATAGATCGTTCATGGTTATCTAACTCACTAAATCCATATGCATCATAACATAACATAACTACTTCATCATGAGTTTTTAAACCAAATTCACATTAACTTAAATATTCTATATGCAGAACACCCAATGATATAAAATCAAATATTCAGATTAATCAACTAACATATGATATTTATTGTTCAAAATAAATCATCATTCTTATTCTTTTTTGAAATAAATAAACCACTCTCATATCTCCAAAACCAATATATACTTTCCAAAAAATGGAAATATACATATAAAGGAACAAAAGAAATAGATAAACATTTCCCAATGAATTATAATTTCCCTTGCATATATTAAAAGAAATACACGATCTAAAGATATTAATTAGTATATATATATATCTCTATATATATATACCTAAATTAATAAATTAATGATTGAACAATAATTATTATATATTTAAAAATATATGCTAATTAAGAATCTGCAATTAATATATAATTAATAATATATATTAATATATAAATTATCACAATTAACATATATTTAATAATATACATTAATTAATAAGTAAAAATTAATATACAACTAATAAAATATATTAATAAAAATTTAATAATAATAAAACATTTTTTTTTAAAACAAAATTTAAATTTAATAAAAAAATAAATTTATTTTAACAGCCACCCAGTGGCACCCACAACCGTGGTCACCACAGGCTATGGTTTTAATGGGTTGTGGTCTCTAGAACCGTGGAGAACACGGATTGTAGTCTCCACAATGTGGAACCACAGCCGTGGCCTCCATGATGTGGAATCACCGCACGTGGAACTCCACGGTCTGTGGTCTCCATAGCATGGAGCCATAGGCCATGGGTAGAGCAAAAGCTCCCCAGGCAAAAATGCCATCCCATAAAATTTAATTTAAATTTAATGTTTTTTTTTAAATAAATAGTTTCCAAAAAATAAAAAATAAAAAATAAACAAATCCCCGATACAACACACACAATCTCATACAAAAACTTAAAACAGTTTCCAGCAACCCCATTGTTTTCAAAATGATAAAATTTTGTTGAATAACCTTCCAAATAAGCAATTTCCTTTCAATCAAAACCATATTTGGGCACAAAATCATTTCTTACAAATCTATTCGACCAATCTGCCAAATTCTAGACTGATTTTCAATTTCAAACTTAATCCAAAATATTCAATATAGATTTAAACAAGAGTTCATCATGAACAGCGAAACCCAATTTTATTTTATTTTTGAAAACCAATTTGTATAAGCAAAAATGACATCTGGAGGTTTACAAAGGAAGCAAGGAGGGTTTTAGATTCAGAAACTCAAACTACAATTCCTTCTTTCCCAAATACATAAGATTTTTAATCTGTACAACTAGATTTCTACAAAAACACCAAAAACAATTTCTTTAATAAACTAGAGACCTACCTGATTCAGCAATCCTGGAAGAGATTTGAAGGAGAGCCCAACCTACAAGCTCTAGAAATCCTTCTTCCTCCAAAAATATTCTCCCAGAAAAATTTTCCAAAATGTTCCCCGGGAAATATTTTTCCAAAAATCATTCTCCCCAAAATATTTTCCAACCCTAGGTTATATGGGAAAAGTTTTGACCAAAAATATCATTTTTGCATTTAAAATATTTTTATTTAAAATACCATCCCAAAATTCTTATTTTTGAATTTAAAATGCTTTTATACAATTTATTTCTAATTTAGAAAAAATCAAAATGCCTCTTCCTCAATTAAATTCTAATTTTCTTAATTTTAATAAAACTATCATTTATATTTCAAATTATTTAATGAGGGTAAAATATTTTTGATTAAAATAAAATTTCCAAATTCATTCTTTGAAAACTATATCAAATATAAATATTAAACTTGCTTTTCTAATTAAAATTGATCTTCTTTAAATAACTAAAATCAACCTTTCTATTTTTAAAAGGGCAAAGAAATTAAATTAATTCTATTTCAATTAAATTTAAATCTTTCCTTTCCAACAGTATAAGCAGAATAAATTAATCATTTAATCAAACTTGCTACCAATTTGAATTGAGTAATTCTAATTAATGATTAATCACATAAAGGGAACCTATTTAATTTAGTCCCTTAATTACTAATGCGTAAACACACATTAAATCAATTTAAACATTAAGGATAATTACACAATTTAACCACACACAAAACACGCAACCCAAGAAAGTCAACAGACAAACGACCTTCATACCCAAGCAAAGGGAATACTGATGACAACTAACGATGCTCACTTGAGCACGACAATGGTCAAACGAGGGTCTGACGACCGCCTAATTCAAACTCTAAGGGCCAAAGAGATACACTCAACCCTGAGAATCCAGGTGGAGACGAACCTCGCACCCATGTGGTACTGTACCTGAAATCTCCTGCAATCCAAGAGTCATACATGCATACATATATATACTTAATGAAAGTTTTAGCCTGAGATTAATAAAACGAAATAGGAGAACTAATAAACTTGAATACAAATTGGTGCGAAAACCCCATTAACAGGTAAACACAAAAATCAAAACATCTGACTATAGCATTATAACCTGATAAACTAACCAAGGTCAAACCAAGATTAGAATCTGATTAGGGTAGGCCTACTACATTCTCCCCCTGTAGGTTCTGACTTACTCCTGGCAGTCGTGAGGCTAGACTGAGAACATGTCGCATGCATTAGCCCTGAAACTCATTCAACAAATATCCAATTGCTCATAGGAATCTTTCCACAAATAAATGAAATATTATTTCTAAATCCTCTACGAATGCCATTATCCATTGACAAGATACATCTAAATCCATACATCTCTTAGAACATTCTAGGAATTACCCACAATCATAGCAGAGAAACAAGAATTTTCTTCCTTTCATTACACCAACTTAAAGCATTAGAAAGAGGTACACAACAGTTACCATACTCATCTAACAAATATGACAAGAAAAGCATGCCATCATGATCAATTTATTTTGCCAATCCATCTTCATCATAAAATTTTATCGCATAGAACTAGCTTCAAATATCAAATCCTACAACCAATTTAACATTCAATGAAAAAGAGCATCATATAGTACACAATTGTTTACACTTGCCAGCCATTTAAAAAACCTTTCCAATGACTATGTCCCATAACATAGTTACAAGATAAGACAATTTGCTCCATGATTACACATAATAACCATCCACTCAACTGGAATGCACAACTCAAAAGGCTACATGTGAGCATGTCTAATTCTTGGTCAAAGATAACATGCACGATCAGCATCTCTATGCCTCATCTTAGAACAATAACATGATCATAAATATCCAACATCTCACTCAAGGGATCGATGGTGCTAGGGCACACCATAGCGGTGCTACCTTCCATACAAGACCTCCGTGAACATCCCTTGTTGACTAAGGTGTTTAGCCTCCAAGAGATAGCCACCACAAATAGGTAGGTAGTGGATCCTAGCTGCGTCATAGCCTCACAAACCCCCATCCTCAAGGTTCGATACATCTACTTCCTCGTACACACTCTACCAAGACCGTCTCATACGTCCTTGGAGAGGAATTTCACATTTCAACACAAGACCAACATACAAAAATAATAAGGATAAATCAATTTATCCACCAAAGTACAAATGAATAAAGGTAATAAACCATCAATTTCAACAGTAAGGCAAGAAAATAATCCAGAATTTGCAACACCCAATCAAGTAAGCAAAAGACCGAAAGATCGTGGCTAAACCTTCAAAGTCAAAATAGAATAAATTTCTGGTCCACAAAGAAATAAATAAGAATATCACAACTGCACATAACATCACTATGTGACTAGCATCTAGCCTCCAATGAGGAATGATGGAACAAATGTCTAGCTATTGTAGTAGCTCATCATGTGGTACGGCCTAGTCACACATCCACACTGCATGGCAGTGTGCACCTCGGCATCACCTTGCATCACGTCGTCACATGGCATGGCAATACTCCAAGCGGAGAAGACACACAATGGATGTATCCCGCATGGTAGTGTACCTTGCTGAAAAAAGCACACGCGGGTCATATCCCGCATACCGACGTACCTCACAAGATACTCGCCGTAAACCAGAGGTATACATGGCTAAGGTCCACCCACATGTCTACCATCCTTACTAACTGGCAGCTCATGTGGACAAACCTACCTTTCATGAAGACAAGGCAAAATATCCTCCAAAATACACCATCGCTATGCTCAAGAACTACCATCAATATGCTCAAATAAAAGAGAGGAAAAGGCTGACACACATAAACCTTATAAATAGATTCATCAAAAGGGAAAGTATTGAGTACACCTTTAATACAATTTCATTGTATAACTATATTTTTCCTCGAAATAGAGAAGCTAAAGTTGCTAAGTGCCGACATTACTCGTACGTTGATCCATACTATTCAAAGAATGGTGACTTCTAATACTACCCCTTAACATACTGAATTACCAACAACTCGAGGTTTGGTACTCAATAGGGTAACAAATAAGCAATATCACACAAACAGTACGGTATCCCATACTCATAAGAAAACATATCCTCCATGGTTGATTACTTCACCAACCTATGGTACATATAGCAAGTACCGGTTTCTTACAACACACATGAAAATACCAGTACTGGTTTGTTCACATTTATGGAGATTACTTTTCAGTACACAATCATCTACTCAAGGAGGGTTTTAATCATGCTTCCCACATAATAACTGCATCAAGTTTACTCTAGATACAAGTACTTAAATTCTAAACATTTTAAAATAAAATAAGGAAATAACGTCATTCCTATATCTTTCACTAATTCCATTCAAATTCATAACCATGTTACTAACTATGCAAATTTCTTTTCCAAAGCGAAAGACTTCAATCTTTCAATATGAAGCCAAAATGCAAAAAATACGATTTCACATGTTTTATAAACATTCTATTTAAATCAATGCATCTTTTCTTTGAAAACCTAAGGTATGATAAGAAGGTGATGAGGAACTATCAACTAAATACTATATATTAATCCATGCACATCAAACAAGCTTTTTCATTTTGCACCATCTAGTCAAGCTAAGTCATTATATATATCCAAAAGCAAGTTTAGTGTAGCAATGTTAAAATAGGTCCTCAATCAAATAGGTATAATGAAACACATAAAAAAATCTTTCATGGAACACATTAATACTCACTTAGCCAAGTTATAACATGTTCCCTTTTTATACATCTTTTACGCACAAGGCAGTTTCACATAACAACTATTCACACATTAATACTCATTACTTAAGATAGAATTTAATTATGTTACTCCTATAATACACATGGATAATTCTTAATGAAAACATACAATTTTCCTGCCAATACCCATTATGATATTTTAAACCCATAACCCTTTTATATTATCTAGAAGCACAGAAGCATCATAGGTTCACACAAGGGTTCAAGAAGACACAACCTTTCTCTTGCAATAAGAAAACTCACATAACAGATAAATACATGTATAACAACCATTTTAATTTCTATAGACAAAGAGGAGGAAGGATGGTAAACATTCAATTTTCTAAATAATAAGCATTAAACCTCTACCATACAAGTCTTTCAAGTGGACAACACTAAGCTAGATCATAATCTTAATGAAACCACATTTCGTACTTTCATATTCAAGACAAGCACATATAATCACTCAAAAAGCACCAACATCAAGAAGGTGAAAGTAAGGTGTGAACACACACGTTACATGCAAAAGAATATGCAAAAGAATAGAACACGAGTCCTTAAGATCTTCAAGATCCTATGCCTCAATCACACACATACAAAAGGAGGACAAGCATACTACATAAGGTCAATACACCTCACACCAGCTAAGGCCACAAGCGAAACCAGAGATCCCAGTGTTTGCAACAAGGGCTTTGATACCAAAAGTAATGCCTTGCCAGGAAACCCCATAGGGATTAAGCTAAAACACAAGAATAGAGTGCAAATAATTTTTTATTTTATTTTTCAATTAAACACATCATAAAGATACAATGACATATCATAAGTTCAGATACTACAGCGGAAGACTAAAAACACCTAAAGAGTTTCCCAACATGATTACTTAATTCAACATTTAAAACAACTCATGCTTAATTAATCCAATTAAGCCGATTAAATTAATGACAAGATAATACTTAAACAAATGATAATTTCTTTCAGTAAATTAATATTATAGATAACATGATAAGGTTCATCCATTATAATTTTACCATACATTACGTTCAAACTTTCAATTAAACTTAAGGTATGCATCTAAATTCATTACAAACTTTAATTTCATTATAAACTAATGAATACTTCCCATGCATACTTTAATTGCATAATCATCAACTGAATATATTCCATTATTCAAATCTACATTCTTTCATGTTTCAAATTAGAGCATTTTAATAAGATGACTACATACATGCTCTTAAGATTAACTTCATCTAATCCACATCATATATTCTAACATAATGCCATCCATACATGCTAAATTAATAGGAAACTTAAGAATGTAAAACACCACATAACACCGAAATGATCTCGGAGTTCACCCCTAGTGGGCTACATCTCCAGTTTTGCTCAACTACAAGACCCCTCTAATAACTAAATAATAGTGAAGAATATATAAGGTTCACATCATTACAATCCTGCCATCAAGGCAAACATAACCAATAATACATACGACCACATCGGTCAAATAAATACATGAATGATCCCTGAATAGGAAAGGATCCAACTGAACATAATAAGAAGCAAATGCATAAATCAACTGGAGCATCCGTGAAACTAAATCTTCACAACCCATGGTCTAACATGAATATCGGGTTCTCACAAGGGCATAAGCCATAGGACGAATCCACGATAGTGCTCCTATCAAGACAACACAACAAGGCACTAGCGAACATAAGGGACAAGTGTCTTTGCATAACCTGGTATGGCTACCATGGCAGGTCTTCATAGGTTCCGGCCCCATCTACTAGGTTACTCTAGCAACCTATTCCAAACCTCCAACCCATCCAAGCCTCATGTGGACCCAACACAACCTTTTGTGAAGATAACATTGATGGTTTGCCATTTCAGGCCTTCTCACTGCATGCTGAGTCTGTACTAGCACTCATCTCACACATGAGGCACAATTAACTTACTTAGTGATTCATTAACTAACTCTCAAATATGCTATTAGGTTACCACTTATTTAGACACACTTTCGATAAGTTACGCAACAACCACTTTGGGCGTGGCCCCTAATCGAATGCCACTTTCCCAAATGACACTAGACTATACTCAAATGAACTCCTAAACCAAGGAATACACAAGGTCAATGAAACGGAGTTCAAAACTATGGGAATTCTCACTTGGTCAAACAAGACTTCATACGAGGTGCACTGACCGACGGTACTTTGGCTAGAGACCTGACCAACTATGGTCAACCACGAATCAACATTCAACACTAGCAGTAAAGGACATGATCGGATACAAACCATTACATGAAAGGAGTAAAAACTCGAGATCAAGGACATAAGCAAGCACCCAGATCAACAAACGATAAATACCAAAAATCACAATCTAGGACTTGCCATTTCATAAGAAAATGCGTATACAAAAATTTAAACATGCATGTACATAAACCAGAAAGGACAACCTTTTCCCATTTTGTCTAAACATTAAAAATCGATCCAGTTTTCTAAAGGATCTATGTTTGATTGTAGTTATCTACCTCATCTAGGTACAGATTGTTATTGTTATCTAACTCACTAAGTTCATATGCATCATAACATAACATAACTACTTCATCATGAGTTTTTAAACCAGATTCACATTAACTTAAATATTCTATACGTAGAACAACCAATGATATAAAATCAAATATTCAGATTAATCAACAAACATATGATATTTATTATTCAAAATAAATCATCATTCTTATTCTTTTTTGAAATAAATAAACCACTCTCATATTTCCAAAACCGACATATACTTTCCAAAAAATGAAAATATACATATAAAGGAACAAAAGAAATAGATAAAGATTTCCCAATGAATTATAATTTCCCTTGCATATATTAAAAGAAATACACGATCTAAAGATATTAATAAGTATACATATATATACTTAATTAATAAATTAATGATCAAACAATAATTATTATATATTTGAAAATCTACGCTAATTAAGAATCAACAATTAATATATAATTAATAATATATATTAATATATAAATTATCACAATTAACATATATTTAATAATATACATTAATTAATAATTAGTAATTAATATATAATTAATAAAATATATTAATTAAAATTTAATAACAATAAAATATTTTTGAAAAATAAATTTAATAAAAAAATAAATTTCTTTTAACAGCCACCCGGTCGCCCCCACAGCCTTGGTCACCATGGGCTGTGGTTTCCACAACTATGGTTTCCATGGGCTGTGGTCTCCACCGCCGCGGAGAACACGGACTGTGGTCTCCACAATGTGGAACAACAACCGTGGCCTCCACAATGTGGAGTCACAACACATGGAACTCCACTGTCTATGGTCTCCACAGCGTGGAGCCACAGGCCATGGGTAGAGCGAAAGCTCCCCAGGCAAAAAGGCCATCCGTAAAATTTAATTTAAATTTAATTTTATTTTATTTTTGTTTATAAATAGTTTCAAAAAACATAAAAAATAAACAAATCCCCAATACAACACACACAGTCTCATATAGAGACTTAAAACAGTTTCCAACAACCTCATTGTTTTCAAAATGATAAGATTTTGTTGAATAACCTTCCAAATAAGCAATTTCCTTTCAATCAAAACCATATTTGGGCATAGAATCATTTCTGACAAATCTATTCGACCAATCTACCAAATTCCAGACTGAATTTCGAATTAAAACTTAATCCAAAATATTCAATGGAGATTTAAACAAGACCTCATCATGAACAATGAAACCCAATTTTATTTTATTTTTGAAAAGCAATTTGTATAAGAAAAAATGACCTCTGGAGGTTTGGAAAGGAAGCAAGGAGGATTTTAGATTCAGAAATTCAAACTACAATTCCTTCATTTCCCAAATGCATAACATTTTTAATCTGTACAACCAGATTTCTACAAAAGCACCAAATACAATTTCTTTAAGCAAGAACCCAAGAAATAAATCAGAGACCTGCCTAATTCAGTAATCCTGGAGGAGATTTGAAGAAGAGCCCAACGTGCAAGCTCCAGAAAACCTTCTTCCTCCAGAAATACTCTCCCAGAAACATTTTCCAAAATGTTCTCCAGAAAATATTTTTCAAAAAATCATTCTCCCCAAAATATTTTCCAACCCTAGGTTATATGGGAAAAGTTTTGACCAAAAATCTTATTTATGCATTTAAAATATTTTGATTTAAAATACCATCCGAAAATTCTTATTTTTGAATTTACAATAATTTTACACAATTTATTTCTAATTTAGAAAAAATCAAAATGCCTCTTCCTCAATTAAATTCTAATTTTCTTAATTTTAAGAAAACTATCATTTATATTTCAAATTATTTAATGAGGGTAAAATATTTTTGATTAAAAAAAAATCTCCAAATTCATTTTTTCAAAAGTATATCAAATATGAATATAAAACTTGCTTTTCTAATTTAATTTGATCTTATTTAAATAACTAAAATCAACCTTTCTATTTTTAAAAGGGCAAAGAAATTAATTTAATTCTATTTCAATTAAATTTAAATTTTTCCTTCCCAAAAGCATAAGCAGAATAAATTAATCATTTAATCAAACTTGCTACCAATTTGAATTGAGTGATTCTAATTAACGATTAATCGCATAAAGGGAGCCTATTTAATTTAGTCCCTTAATTACTAATGCGTAAACACACATTAAATCAATTTAAACATTAAGGATAATTACACAATTTAACCACACACAAAAAAAGCAACCCAAGAAAGCCAATAGACAAACGACCTTCACACCCAACCAAAGGGAATACCGACAACAACTGACAATGCTCACTTGAGCACGACTATAGTCAAATGAGGGTCTTATGACCACCTAATCCAAACTCTAAGGGCCAAAGAGATACACTCAACCCTATGAATCCAAGTGGAGATGAACCTCGCACCCATGTGGTACTGTACCAGAAATCTCCTGCAATCCAAGAGTCATACATACATACATATATATACTTAATGAAAGTGTTAGCCCGAGATTAATAACACAAAATAGGAGAACTAATAAACTTGCATAGGAATTGGTGCGAAAACCCCATTAACAGGTAAACACAAAAATCAAAACATCTGACTATAGCATTATAACCTGATAAACTAACCAGGGCCAAACCAAGATTAGAATCTGATTAGGGCAGGGGTACTACATTCTCCCACCCTAGGTTCCTACTTACTCCTGGAAGTCATGAGGCTAGAGGGAGAACATGTCGCACGCATTAGCCCTAAAAATCATTCAACAAATATCAAATTGCACATAAGAATCTTTCCACAAATAAATAAAACATTATTGCTAAATCCTCTACGAATGCCATTATCCATTGGCAAGATACATCTAAATCCATACATCTCTGATAACATTCTAGGAATTACTCACAATCATAGCAGAGAAACAAGAATTTTCTTCCTTTCATTACACCAAATTAATGCATTACAAATAGGTACACAACAATTACCATACTCATCTATCAAATATGACAAGAAAAGCATGCCATCATGATCAATTTCTTTTACCAATCCATCTTCATCATAAAATTTTATCGCATAGAACTAGCTTCAAATATCAAATTCTACAACCAAGTTAACTTTCAATGAATAAGAGCAACATATAGTACACAATTGTTTACACTTACCAGGCATATAAAAAACCTTTCCAATGACTATGTCCCATAACAAAGTGACAAGATAACACAATTTTCTCCATGCTTACACATAATAACCATCCACATAACTGGAATGCACAACTCAAAAGGCCACATGTGAGCATGTGTAATGCTCGGTCAAAGATAACATGCACGATCAACATCTCTATGCCTCATCTCAGAACAATAACATGATCATAAATATCCAACATGTCCCTCAAGGGCTCGATGGTGCTAGGGCACACCATAGCGGTGCTACCTTCCATACAAGACCTCTGTGAACATCCCTTGTTGAGTAAGGTGGCTAGACCCCAAGAGATAGTCACCACACATAGGTAGGTAGTGGATACTAGTTGCGTCGTAGCCTCACAAACCACCATCCTCAAGATTCCCTACGTCTACTTCCTCATACACACTCTACCAAGACCATCTCATACATCCTTGGAGAGGAATTTCACATTTCAACACAAGACCAGCATACAAAAACAATAAGGATAAATAAGTTTAGCCACCAAAGTATAGATGAATAAAGATAATAAACCATCAATTTCAACAGTAAGGCAGGAAAATAATATGGAATTTTCAACACCAAATCAAGTAAGCAAAAGATCGAAAGATCATGGCTAAACCTTAAAAGTCAAAATATAATAAATTGCTCATCCACAAAGAAATAAATAAGAATATCACAACTGTACATAACATCACTATGTGACTAGCATCTAGCTAGCAACAAGGAAGGAAGGAACAAATGTCTAGCTATAGCAGTAGCTCATCATGTTGTGCGGCCTAGTCTCACATCCACACGGTATGGCAATCTCCACCTCGGCATCACCCCGCATCACGTCGTGACGCAGCATGGAAATACTCCAAGCGGAGAAGCCACACAATAGACGTATCCCGCATGGTAGTGTACCTCGCAAAAAAAAGCATGCGTAGGTCACATCTCGCATAGCGACGTACCTCACAAGATACTCGTCATAAGCCAGAGGTATACATAGATAAGGTCCACCCACATGTCTACCATCCCTACTAACTAGCAGCTCATGTGGACAAACCTACCTTTCATGAAGACAAGGCAAAAGATCCTCCAAAATACACCATCATTATGCTCAAGAACTGCCATCAATATGCTCAAATAAAAGAGAGGAAAAGGCTGGCACACACAAACCTTATAAATAGATTCATCAAAAGGGAAAGTATTGAGTGCACCTTTAATATAGTTTCATTGTATAACTATATTTTTCCTCGAAATAGAGAAGCTAAAGTTGCTTTGCACTGACATTACTCGTACGCCGATCCATACTATTCACAGAATGGTGACTTCTAATACTACCCCTTAACATACTGAATTACCAATGGCACAAGGTTTGGTACTGAGTAGGGTAACAAATAAGAAACATCACACAAACAATACGGTTTCCCATATGCATAAGAAAACATATCTTCCATGGTTGATTACTTCACCAACCTATGGCACATATACCAAGTACGGGTTTCTTACAATACACACGAAAACACCAGTACTTGTTTGTTCTGATTTACGGGGAGTAATTTTCAGTACACGATCATCTACTCAATGAGGGTTTTAATCATGCTTCCCATAGAGTAACTGAATCCAGTTTACTCTATATACAAGTACTTAAATTCTAAACAATTCAAAATTACATAAGAAAATAACGTCATTCCTATATCTTTCACTAATTCCACTAAGCATTCATAACCACATTACTAGCTATGCAAATTTCTTTTCCAAAGTGAAAGACTTCATCTTTCAATATGAAGCCAAAATGCAAAAAATATGATTTCACATGTTTTATAAACATTCTATTTAAATCAATGCATCCTTTCTTTGAAAACCTAAGGTACGATAAGAAGGTGATGAGGAACTATCAACTAAATAATATATATTAATGCATGCACATCAAACAAGCTTTTTAATTTTGCACTGTCAAGTCAATCTAAGTCATTATATATCCAAAAGCAAGTTCAATGTAGCAATGTTAAAAAAGGTCCTCAATCAAATAGGTATAATGAAACACATAAAACAATCTTTCATGGAACACATTAATACACACTTTGCCACTATAACATGTTCCCTTTTTATACCTCTTGTACCCACAAGGCAATTTCACATAACAACTATTCCCACATTAATGCTCATTACTTATGATATAATTTAATTATGTTACTCCTACAATACACATGGAGAATTCTTAATGAAAACATACAATTTTCCTCCCAATACCCATTATGATCTTTTAAACCCATAGCCCTTTTATATTATCTAGAAGCACAGAAGAATCATAGGTTCACACAAGGGTTCAAGAAGTCAAAATCTTTCTCTTGGAATAAGAAAACTCACATAAGAGATAAATACATGTATAACAACCATTTTAATTTCTATAGACAAAGAGGAGGAAGGATGGTAAACATTCAGCTTGCTAAATAATAAGCATTAAACCTCTACCATACAAGTCCTTCAAGTGGACAACACTAAGCTAGATCATAATCTTAATACAAGCACATTTTGCACTTTCAGATTCAAGACAAGCACATATAATCACTCAAAAAGATTTACCATCAAGAAGGTGAAAGCAAGGTGTGAACACACACATTACACACAATTAAGGTTTTCTCAAAAGAATACACAAAAGAATAGAACACGAGTCCTTAAGATCTTCAAGATCCTATGCCTCAATCACACACATACAAAAGGAGGACAAGCAGACAACATAAGGTCGATACACCTCACACCAACTAAGAGCACAAGCGAAACCAAAGATCCTAGTGTTTGCAACATGGGCTCTGATACCAAATGTAATGCCCCGCTAGGAAACCCCGTAGGGATTAAGCTAAAACACAAGAATAGAGTGCAAATAATTTTTATTTTTATTTTTTTCAATTAAACACATCATAAAGATACAATGACATATCATAAGTTTAGATACTACAATGGAAGACTAAAACCACCTAAAGAGTTTTCCAACGGGACTACTTAATTCAATATTTAACTCAACTCATGCTTAATTAATCCAATTAAGCTGATTAACTTAATGACAAGATACTACTTAAACAAATGATAATTTCTTTCGGTAAATTAATATTATAGATAACATGATAAGGTTCATCCATTACAATTTAACTATACATTACGTTCAAACTTTCATTTAAACTTAAGCTATGCATCTAAATTCATTACATACTTTAGTTTCATTATAAACTAATGACTACTTCCCATGCATACTTTAATTGCATAATCATCAACTGATTATATTCCATTATTCAAATCTTGATTCTTTCATGATTCAAATTACTGTATTTTAATAAGATGACTACATACATGCTTTTAATATTAACTTCATCTAATCCACATCATACATACTAACACAATCCCATCCATACATGCTAAATTAATAGGAAGCATAAGAATGTAAAACAAAACATAACAACGAAATGATCTCGGACTTCACCCCTAGTGGGCTACATCTCCGGGTCTGCTCAACTGCAAGACCCCTCTGATAATTAACTAATAGTGAAGAATACATAAGGTTCACATCATTACAATCCTGCCATCAAGGCGAACATAACCAATAATACATATGACCACATCAGTCAAATAAATACATGAATGATCCCTGAATATGAAAGGATTCAATTGAGCATAATAAGAAGCAAATGCATAGATCAATTGGAGCATCCGTGAAACTAAATCTTCACAACCCATGGTTTAACATGAATATCAGGTTCTCACAAGGGCATAAGCCACAGGACGATTCCACACCAGTGCTCCTATCAAGACAACACAACAATGCACTAGTGAACATAAGGGACAAGTGTCATAGGTTCCAGCCCCATCCACTGGGTTACCCTAGCAACCTATTCTGAACCTCCGACCCTTCCAAGCCTCATGTGCACCCAACACAACCTTTCATGAAGACAAGGTTGATGGTTTGCCATTTCAGGCCTTCTCACTGCATGCCGAGTCTATACTAGCACTCATCTCACACATGAGGCACGATTAACTTACTTAGTGATTCATTAACTAACTCTCAAATATGCTATTAGGTTATCACTTATTTAGACAAACTTTCAATAGGTTACCCACCAAACACTTTGGGTGCGGCCCCTAATTGAAAGCCACTTTCCCAAATGACACTAGAATACACTCAAATGAACTCCTAAACCAAGGAATACACAAGGTCAAGCAAATGGAGTTCAAAATGATGGGAATACCCACTTGGTCGAACAAGACTTCATACGAGGTGCACTGACTGATGGTACTCTGACTAGAGACCTGACTAGCTATGGTCAACCATGAATCAACATTCAACACCCGCATAAAGGACATGACCAGATACAAACCATCACATGAAAATAGTAAAAACTCAGAATCAAGGACATAAATAGGTACCCAAATCAACCAATGATAAATACCAACAATCACAATCTAGGACTTGCCATTTCATAAGTAAATGTGAATACAAAAATTTAAACATGCATAGGCATAAACCAGAAAGGACAACCTTTTCCCATATTGTCTACACTTTAAAAATTGATCCACTTTTCTAAAGGATCTAAGTTTGATTGCAGTTATATAACTCATCTAGGTACAGATCGTTCATGGTTGTCTAACTCACTAAGTTCATATGAATCATAACATAACATAACTACTTCATCGTGAGTTTTTAAACCAAATTCACATTAACTTAAATATTCTATACGCAGAACACCCAATGATATAAAATCAAATATTCAAATTAATCAACTAACATATAATATTTATTGTTCAAAATAAATCATATAAAGGAACAAAAGAAATAGATAAACATTTCCCAATAAATTATAATTTCCCTTGCATATATTAAAACAAATACGCGATCTAAAGATATTAATTAGTATATATCTCTATGTGTATACCTAAATTAATAAATTAATGATTGAACAATAATTATTATATATTTAAAAATATACGCTAATTAGGAATCAATAATTAATATATAATTATTAATATATATTAATATATAAATTATCACAATTAACATATATTAAATAATATACATTAATTAGTAATTAATAATTGATATATAATTAATAAAATATATAAATTAATTTAATAATAATAAAACATTTTAAAAAAAAAATTAATAAAAAATTAAATTTGTTTTAACAGCCACCCCGTGGTCCCCACAGCTGTGGTCACCATAGGATGTGGTTTCCACGGGCTGTGGTCTCCACAGCCGTGGAGAACACAAACTGTGGTCTCCACAATATGGAACCACAGTCGTGGCCTCCACGATGTGGAGTCATAGCATGTGGAACTCCACTATCTGTGGTCTCCACATCTTGGAGCCATAGGTCACGCATAGAGCGAAAGCTCCCTAGGCAAAAATGCCATCCCATAAAATTAAAAATAAAAAATTATTATTATTATTATTTTTAATAAATAGTTTCAAAAAAAATAAAAATAAACAAATGCCCAATACAACACACACAGTCTCATACAGAGACTTCATACAAAGACTTAAAACAGTTTCCAGCAACCTAATTGTTTTCAAAACGATAAAATTTTGTTGAATAAACTTCCAAATACGTAATTTCCTTTCAATCAAAACCATACTTGGGCACAAAATCATTTCTCACAAATCTATTTGACCAACCTGCCAAATTCGAGACTGATTTTCAATTTAAAACTTAATCCAAAATATTCAATGGAGATTTAAACAAGATTTCATCATGAACAGCCAGACCAAATTTTATTTTATTTTTGAAAACTAATTAGTACAAGAAAAAATGACATCTGGAGGTTTGGAAAGGAAGCAAGGAGGGTTTTAGATTTAGAAATTCAAACTACAATTGCTTCATTTCTAAAATACATAAGATTTTTAATCTGTACAAACATATTTCTACAAAAACACCAAAAACAATTTCTTTAAGCAAGAACCCAAGAAATAAACTAGAGACCTACCTGATTCAGTAATCCTGGAAGAGATTTGAAGGAGAGCCCAACCTGCAAGCTCCAGAAAACCTTCTTCCTCCAAAAATGTTCTCCCAGAAACATTTTCCAAAATGTTCTCCGGGAAATATTTTTCCAAAAATCATTCTCCCCAAAATATTTTTCAACCTTAGGTTATATGGGAAAAGTTTTGACCAAAAATCTCATTTTTGCATTTAAATATTTTTATTTAAAATACCATCCCAAAATTCTTATTTTTGAATTTAAAATACTTGTACACAATTTATTTCTAATTTAGAAAAAATCAAAATGCCTCTTCTTCAATTAAATTCTAATTTTCTTAATTTTAAGAAAACTATCATTTATATTTCAAATTATTTAATGAGGGTGAAATATTTTTTATTAAAATAAAATCTCCAAATTTATTCTTTCAAACCTATATCAAATATAAATATAAAACTTGATTTTCTAATTAAAATTGATCTTCTTTAAATAACTAAAATCAACCTTTCTATTTTTCAAAAGGGCAAAGAGATTAAACTAATTCTATTTCAATTAAATTTAAATCTTTCCTTTCCAAAAGAATAAGCAGAATAAATTAATCATTTAATCAAACTTGCTACCAATTTTAATTGAGCGATTCTATTTAACGATTAATTGCATAAAGGGAACCTATGTAATTTAGTCCCTTAATTACTAATGCGTAAACACACATTAAATCAATTTAAACATTAAGGATAATTACACAATTTAACCACACATAAAACACACAACCCAGGAAAGCCAATAGACAAACGACCTTCATACCCAACCAAAGGGAATACTGACAATGACTGATGACGCTCACTTGAGCATGACTATGGTCAAACGAGGGTCTTATGACCACCTAATCCAAACTCTAAGGGCCAAAGAGATACACTCAACCTTGCAAATCCAGGTGGAGACGAACCTCGCACCCATGTGGTACTGTACCTGAAATCTCCTGCAATCCAAGAGTCATACATGCATACATATATATACTTAATGAAAGTGTTAGCCTGAGATTAATAACACGAAATAGGAAAACTAATAAACTTGCATACGAACTGGTGCGAAAACCCCATTAACAGGTAAGCACAAAAATCAAAACATTTGACTATAACATTATAACCTAATCAACTAACCAAGGTCAAACCAAGATTAGAATCTGATTAGGGCAGGGGTACTACAAAGCACCCCTCCACGGGACCCCAGCCTTAGAGTGTGTTGGTTAAGGCTAATCCAAATTTTACTGACAGAATTCCTTAAAACGATAGCTTGCATATTTCATTGTTGCGTCTCTTCCATGATAAGGAGGTAACCCAAAGAAAGGAAAACTAAATTATTCTTTCAAAATCAATGGTTAGAGATGAAATTGTAAATATCAAACAGTTCATAAAGGAAAACAAAACTATTCTTTCAAAACCAACGGTTAGAGATGAAATTGTAAATATCAAACAACACATAACAAATCTAAAAGTTTACAGATTAATTTAATTCATTGTGTGATAATTTATAAGAAAAAATATGCATTTCCTGGTCGAAAATGACAAATTGAATGAAATCATAAAATTTTTTAAAAAAGGCTATATTCGGTATCTATGCAAATTGAATGTTGAAAACACTTATTCCAAGCGTTTTTTAGGTAGTCAAGTCATTGTTGTCCATATTTAATACAAACCCACTTTTAACATGGGAACAAAAGTCATTATTGGAGATGACATAGTAATTATTGAACAAATCATGAAAAATCTCAAAGAGTATAGATTAACAATTTGCTGTGTGATAATTTATATGGAAAAAACTGCATTTCTTGTTGAACATGTATAAATTGAATTGAATCATAGAAAGAAAGATTGTATTCAGTATCTAAGCAAATTGAATGCTCAAAATGCGTAGTCGAGTCGTTGTTGGCCACTAACTAAGTTATATGATTTTCTTATTAAATATTTTTCGATGTTGAGTTGTATGTGATAGTAGTGGTTCAACTTACAAAATCATTGAGAATCAAGAATGAGGGTTGGCTTAGCTATCCAATTATCTTCAGAATTGAGTGGCTATAACACCTCCACATTTAAAAGGATGCCTACTAATTGTTGATCTCATAGAGTTATAAATTTTAAATGAATTTAATTATAATGAATTTCAAGTGTAAATTTATTTTCATGGGTATATAAGTTTAAGTTGTTATTTCTTTCAAAGTAGATATTAATAGTTATTCATTTCATTAAAAAAAAAAATTCTTCTTATTAAATGTAGACAACTTTAATTAATAAAAATAAATTTCTCTTTAAAAAAATTGATGTCTTCTAAAAATATAGAAAAATTAAGAGTATGTAAAGCTTTGTAAATTATAAAATATTTTATTGTGAAATTTCAATCAATCAATCATCTAGCAATCCCTTCAAAATATTAAGAAAGTTTTGATTAGATAAAGATGGGATGGCTCGTTACTGACACATAACAGTCAAAAAGGCACACAAGGGGAGCTCACAAGTAGTGAGATCACCACACCCAAAAACACCAAAATAGAAGACAAGCTCTTTTTTGAAAGAGTTTTTGACCAGAACATCAAACCAATGAGAACAGGGTTCCCAATAAACCAAAATCATCTAATTAGAAACATAGGGGTTTAGGGAAGCATCCCGAACCATCTTCCTACTGAACCCCTTGAGCTTACACCAAAGAAGCCAAAGTTATAAACAACATCCAATGAATTTTGAAAGGTTTCCACAACTTTGAAACAAAAACCAAGCCTTTCCAGAAGAAAGTTACATAGTAAACGAGAGGAAAGGATAAGAACAAACATAAGGTTTTAAAAGGCCTCCCAAAATCTTATACTGAAAATAGTCCCTCTAGATGAAACATACTTGACCACCTTGATAGGTCCATTGTTAGTAATACCTAAGGACCTAAGCAAGTTTCAAAGCATCCCAACCAAAGAGAACAAGTGTCATTGCAGTAATGAAATCCAGGTAGGAGAGGAAACCAGGATAACCACTGGAAGGTCCACCACAAGATGCCCAAGAGCATCCCCCGCTAACTTGATCCACTCCACACGAAGTGCTTCCTCACTAGGTTCTTCAATAATAGTGCAGATCACAATGTCATTGAGAATGTTTCCAAAGAGATGATTAGGGATCAAAATAGTCCACCAAAATCAAATCCATACAAAAGAAATCATGCACAGGTTAGCTGAGGCAGAGAGACCAATAACAAAACCAAATCCACAAAAAATAGTGAGACCAGAGCAAAGGAGATAGAAGAACAGGGAACACAACCCCCACAAAACATACCCATTAGCAACACCAAAAATAGGAATCATCTACTTTGCAAAGAAAGAGCCCTGCCAAACAAAGCGCACCCTCTAGGAGCACAGAAGATGAATGCCACCATACACACCCCATAGGAGGCAAAAAGATGAATCATTAGTCCATTGTCGAACACTAGCCCAATGCAAGAGAACAAACCCCAAGCACATAGACAAGTACAAAGGACAGTAAGAACAAGGTAGTGACAAAAGAAATGCCATCCACAACAAATAAAAGGGCCTGAGAGCTAAGGCTAAGCAGATCAAACCAGGCCATAACAACCAAAGAGAACCTCTTATACACACAACGAGAGTAAAACCTATGAGTCAAACCCCAAAGAAAAGCAAGGGGTGGGCACCAGAAGAGAACCCTGCTCACAGAAAATCTCTCATAAGCACCAAACAAATACAACACAAGGAAATGGTCCTAAGTAAGGATCAAGTCCAATGGTGAAGAGGCACCCACATCACAGACATCAACAAACAAACAACGCCACCTTAAAAAAGAGTTGACAACTAAAAACAAACACAAAGCTCTGCAACCCAACCCCAAAACAAAAGACAGAGGCCAAAAAATAAAGAGGCATAGTCCAGGTAAAGGCAAAGAAGCAGAGACAAGAGTAAACAAGAAACCCCAAAAGAAATCCTTTTTGAAGAATAATATACACAATCAATAGGAAAAGGGTATCATTTGAAGCACCCAAAGACAAGAAGGAAGAGGAAGAGACCGAGACCAACCAGAAATATAGATTCTGGTAGACACAACCTCCACCACTCCCAAAATAAAGGCCAGGGCAATCCACAAACCTAGCCCAAATCGCATGCCTAAGACAAACCCATCCGGATCATCTTCTCCACCATCACCTTCCTAACAACACTCTCAGAAATCCTACCACAACTCCTCTACTCATGCTCATTTTTTAAAATGTTAAGAAAGTTTAACATTAATATTATGAAGAGTTTGACATGGTAACTAAATGTATTTTTTATGACATAGCTCATTTTTTTAAATGTTAAGAAAGTTTAACATTAATATTATGAGGAGTTTGAATTGGTAACTAAATATATTTTTTATGACATATAGAAAGGTCCACTCCCTTTTTGAATTCATAGAATTATTTAATAAAAATAATTCTTGAATATGAGTCTTCCAAAGATCAATCTAAAAAGTTTGGATGCATATCAAATATTTATGAAAAAAATAATGGTATTTTTGAAAGGGAAGCATTAAAGAATGCAAAGTTTTGTTAGATAGAAATACTTTCAAAAGATAAGAATAATGAGTAGGAAATCATTAAATGTGAAGATTTAGAAGATGATGTACTATTTAATGGATGATTTAAATCCTTGTCTATAATATCATTAACATGAAGGGTGAAACAAATGAATTATGAATTTAAATGAGTTATCTTGTAATCCAAGATGGATTCAAAATGGAACAAAATATCATACATGGACCTGAGATAACTCAAAATGAAATAAATCTTGAGAAGGATGCAAGACATCCATGAAACCAACAAAGCAAGATGAATGAAAGTGAGGTCCTACAATGTAGGCCAAATGACAGTAACCACATCAAAATATAGTTCATCCTTGTAGACTTCACACCAAAATCAATCACAAAGGCTTTTTACATTCCCATCCATGAAAGGTAATATCAATTGACATCATGAATTGGCACCCTTGATCACTATAATTAGAATATTGAAACATGCTCAAAGTAAATGAATTAATATGTTCTTTATCCTTAGTGTTGGATTCTTTTTCTTGTTGAAAACTCTTCCTCAGATCATTCCCTTATACAGCATCCTTTCTTGCTTCTTCCTTTTTTTAACTTCCTACATCAAAGAGACCCTTTCCTTTCCTTATGTAATGGCTGAATAATGACAAAGTTTTCCTTTTTGGCCTACATTCTCCTTCATTTGCCACATACCCTTTCAAATTCCTCTCTACTTAAACTTACTCACTTCACAATCTGTGGCACTTTCATTTATGCATGATTTTTTCCTTCTTTAAACCAAAATCCATTTATTTTACAATGGTCTTGTTTTATCTACCCTCCAGCTACATGAATATTTTCTTTATGGGCTCTTATAAATGAATAAACTGGGGTAACTTATAAGAAATACACACATGTTACTACTAAGTTTTAAATTGATGATAAATTTTGTAATGATTCACCAAATTATTAATAGAATGAAACATTTTGTTCATCCAATTAACAAAATTTCAATCCAATTTGTACACATTGAAGCTAAAAAGTCAAAAGTAAAATTACACAATCCAACTTAAATTATTGGAATAAACAAACAAATAAATTTCTTGATGTCAATTACTCATCTCCTAGATGCTCTTGCATTAGTTCTCCTTCATTAATAGAGTTTTATAAAATAAGAAAAGATCCAAAAGTGATAGATATTGATGAAGAGTTTGAAGAGTAGTTGACAAAGTGGAAGAAAATAGAAGATTTTACTATGAAGGATACTTAAAAGAACTACTAAGAAGTGATTTTTAATAGAAAATTAGGGACATGGTGAGACTATTGATAAGGATAATGGCATTTCTTATTACTTCCACCTTCATGTCACAGATGCCCTCTTTCATCAATATAATTTTATAAAATTTGGAACTAGTCTACTAACCATAGATATCACTGGTGGAGTGAATGAGTAATTGACAAAGTAGAATCTAATAAAAGAGATTAGATGACATCATATTTGGTATATTGTCTAGCTAGAAAGACAATACATCCTATACTATCACATAGCCAAACCACATTAATGTGTCTGAGTGTTATCCATAACTACATTATAATATATCAATGGTTCAATTCACACAATGGTGAACCATGTATTAACTTTCAACATTTTACAAATATTTGATGGTGATGAGAACAAAAGGCCAACATTGAATATAGTAAGGGCTATTAGCTAATATAGTACTTTAGCTCATCTAGATTATAAATACACTTATCTCAAAATAGTGAGATTTTTTGCACTCCTACAAAAGTAGCCATCTTTTAAGATAACTAACTTTATTTTATTAATAAATAATTTCTAAACACATTTGATTCATTTTGTTTTAAAAGATAAGTAGTTCTAGTAGGAGGTAGCTCATGTTATATTAAAATCATAAAAGGATTTCATATATAAAGGACGATTAATGATAAAGATACCCTATCCCCATCCTAATTTCTTTCAGACTTTCTACAATTTCTTTTGGAAGCAGATCCTTATTTTCTTTCATTTAGGCCTCAAAATATTCTAGCCTATATTTATGGCATGCTCTGTCTTTGAAAAGCTTCTAGGCTTGGGTCATCTTCATCTTTTTCTTTTCTACATTTAAATCAAAGAATCCCAGCATAATCCATGATTTTGGCATAGGTTCAAGAGTATCCATCACCACCTTAACTCCCTCTACATTATCCTCTTGGATAGTATAATATACAATCCCATAGGCACTAATAGGATAGTCCAAGATCTACACAATGGGATGAAACAAACACTTGTAGATGATACCATTGTGAGTGTGGTTGCCCATGCAAAAGTCAATTCCTAGAATTTTGATCACAATCATTTTTTCTTCATTGTTCCCTTTTTGGAACAGATGGGTGACCTATTCTTCAAAGGACTCCTTTACCTCCTTTTTCACAACATAAGTACATTTGACACCAAAGGTGTTCATCATCTCAATTCACATAGATAATCAAGGAGCTAATGATTTAACCAATACAACATCATTGCTCCATTCGACCTAAAGGAAATAGTAAAAAATATAAATGGTAAAAAGGGATAAGAAAAATAAATAGTTTAGAGGACTAAAAAGAAAATGGCATTGCTCATAGTAGAAAAAACTAATGTAGCTACGTATACTTTACAATGACAACAATAAGATTCACCAAGGTATCATAATCTTTAAATTCACTATCAATGTACGAAATTAAGAGCTAGAGAAATCCATATTCCTCTAAATAGCTACCATTTACAGGAATAATATTTACCTTATATTATCTATCTTTCTTTTATATTTCCTTCTTACTATTAGCATGCGCACACCACAACTTGATAATTGTTGATAGTATATGAGAAGCAAAACCTTGGTCTACTTTCTCTATATAAACATGGAAGGTTGCTTCTCTAACTTGTCCTTTTTGATATGAAAACCTTTGAAGTATGAGAAGGATACTATTATAAACTAATTTCCTTCACCTGATACCAAATATGAATAAACCAATATTATAAATTAGGGTTTTTGATATCCTATTCCACATAAACCAAAAATTCAACTAGCATTACCTCATGTGAATCATGTGATTTATGCTCTCTCCTCTTTCTCCCTTTTAAATTTACCTTCACTGTCAAACACTCCATAGCATTTTCTTATCTAGATCTAGAAGAGACTGCCATCAAAAGATATACAACATTCATTGAATCTTTTAGAGATCTTCATTTATAGTTTTGTTGCACAAACAACATCAATTATTAAATGATCTACCAGTTGATCTCATGTACTACACAAATGTATTAAAACAAACAAATATTTCCTAATTGACCTTCCAAACCTATTTAGCATACTCATTGCACACTAAAATGTGATTGCAATAATAAATGAAATAATATATAAAGTCCATTTTAAGTTCATAATAATTTATAAAATAATTAATAGACTTAATAAAAAACAATGAAATAAATATCTTTAAATATGAAAGTGTTACAACCACTCCACAAAGATATTTTGGATAGCTAAACCAACCCTCTGTAGCTCGAATTAGTGTTTTGTGGCCAACAATGACTTGACTCAGAATGCTTTGAGTCACTACCCGCAAAACATTTGTAATACGCGTCTTGAATTGTCAATTTGAATAGACACACATCCAATCTTTGTTTGTATAGTTACATGACTGGTTAAATCGAGTTTCCATTTGCCGTGTTCAATAAGGAAATGCTAACTTTTCCTTTGATTTTGAAAGAATAATCTAATTTTCCTTTGTTTGGATTCTCCCGCTATCATGAAAGAGAAGCACCAAGGAAACACAAGCACACAAGCAATATTTTTTGCAATTCAATCAGTAAATTTATCCGTATTATTTGTGTTCCTTAAATCTTAACTATGCTTTATTTCTTACTCTCACATCAATTTAAAAGATTGCGAGTATAAAACTGTATTAAAAATATATTATCATAATAATTAGTCGATAGACAATTTAAATGGAGAACCCTCCACGAAAAAGTGCAGGGTTTGTTTTGATCAATTGATATTTACCATTAAAATCCAGAAAAGGATTTGTTTCGAGGAAGACAGGTGGTGGATATACACCGCCGGGCCCACAGGTCTCTGTTTTTTAGTTTACCGATGTAGTTCCAACTTCCGTCCATCTTCCTTCCATAACATTCGTTCCCATTCAACGTGTTTAATAACAAATAAAACCTATTTAAAAACAACTTTATTTTTAGAAAAAGGTTGCTACGATGTTTTTTTTGTAGAGAGCATTGTTTTTAATTTTTTAAATTTAAGTATTATTTCTAATTTTTAATTTTTATGATTTTTATTATTCTGGGAGGCGTTCTATACAATGTCAGCACATCCGTCAAACAAAAAAGAAACGGCAGTTACAAAGGCAGCCTATGGAATTCAAAAGTCCATAATAGAAGTGCTTTTGTATCCATAATGGTAATGGTTTCGTCTATAATTGCGGAATCCGAAGAGTCTTTCCATCTTCCAAGGGGTTAAAATTCGATCTTTGTGAAAATGAGAGAAATATTGCATATCCAGGGCAGGCAGTGTGGTAACCAAATTGTAGCAAAGTTCTGGGAAGCGATACGCTATGAACACGGGATCGATCCCACGGGGTCATACAAGGGCGACTTCGATCTGCAGCTAGAGAGAATCAATGTGTATTACAATGAGGCAAGCAGAGGCTGATATGTGCATAGAGCAGTGCTCATGGATCTCGAACCCAGGCCAGGCTGGAGCTGGAAATAACTGGGCCAAGGGTCACTACACTGAATGTCGTTCGCAAGGAGGCTGAGAATTGCAATCATCTTCAAGGTGAATTATCCTTCTCTGTTAAAGAATGCTTTTACTTTTTTATTTCTAGAGCGGTTTTCCATCGCTTTGTCTTCAAGCAATAACTCTTCCCTTTTTTTTTTTTTTTTTTGTTGAAGTATCATGGGGTTTTTACATTTTGGCCTCAATGTTTTTACTTTTAGGATTCAATGACCCACACTAAACCTACCAAAAAGCCGGTAGCTCCCCCTAGCATTACAATGGAGGTTGGACATATTTATTTAATTTATTCAGATGACTCAAAATATTAATTTTGTCTCTGCTAACAAACTGTAGCTGTTCCATTAGTCTCCTCACCAATCTCTGCTAAATAGCATTGTAAGCTATGGCAAACTATTAAGCCATTCAGAACTAGTATTAAGCTTTTGTTCTCATTAATGCCCAGTTTGAAGATAGAACACTCTTCTTCTTATATAGCAGAAAGATTTCACAATAAGTGGAATTATGATTTTGTGCAGTCTTTTGAAACACCATTCGAGGTAAATGACTTGTTAAATATTATTACTACTTCTTTGTATATTTTTCTGGTATGCTTTTTTTCTTGCTGATTGTGCATTTTTTAGGGATTGAATATCGCGAACATTTCGAAACACTGGTGAATGAAGTGACATTGTTGTTAAAAGAAATGCAGACTGGATTTGATGGCGATCTGATCGAGCGGCTTGAGATGGTTGATGCATTGAATAGATCGATATTTAGGCTAAAATAAAAGCAGCTCTTGATTATGTTTACCGGTTTGTTAAATTTCTCTTTTAACACTTGGAATGCTAACCAAATATATAAGCTATGATGGAACTTGTAACATATTACTCAATGTTATAATTGAGGCTATGATGGAACGGGTAACATTTTACTCAATGTAACAAATTCGAGGTTCTTAAAACTGGTAACATATCTGAGTGCAACGTGACTGTGATAAAAATAGTTCAGATGTTAGGATGGAAGTGTGGGCATAGTGTTAGAATCAGGAAATTTTATGTAGAATTTGAATGTTACTGTTCTGTGAAAGAAATTATGATAATGACTAGAACATTATTATAGAGGAACATACGATGAGAAGTATGCTCAATCTCTTTAGAGCTTAAGTGTGGCATTTTCAGGAGAAAAAGTTACAGAAGAGGTTAAAATGTTTAGCTCTGCATATCTTAAGGAAATATTACAAAAGCTTGAAGGAAATATCAAAAAAGTTTGAAGATACATATAAGAAAAGTTTTCTGAAAGAGGTAATAAATTTTATTTATGAAAAACAAGTTATTATATTTAAGAAAGTTGTTAATATAGAAATTGGTGAACAAGAATTTTTTTTCGGTGTTGATTTTGATAATATTATTTCAATTTTATAAGTGGAGTATGCACAAAATTTCATAGAAATATATATTGTATTCATTTAATTTTTATTAGTTGAACTATTAACATATTTTTTACTTTTTTAAATTGATTATGGGATTTAGTTTCTTCTTATAAGAAAATTTTGGAATTAGTAAAATTGGATTTTAATATATTGTAGTTTGTCTAGAAGATGGAGATGAAGGAATTCTCTACGTAATTATGATATTTGAATAGATTAAATGATATAGATTAAAATTAAAAAAATAATTAAATATTGATGGTGTGTATGTGCCTTTGTGTGTGTGATGTTTAATCAAATAGTAAATTGAATAGCTACAGGCTTCACTATTTTGGGCTTGGATTTAACATACAGATTGATAGAATGTACTCAGAATTTCGATACATGCGCCATATTGGGGTATGAAGATTCACTAAAATGCATGCAGCCATTCGAGTTTAGTGAATAAAGGTTGAGTAACGTTTTGGCTCATTAGTAATGACCCATTACAAAGGACCACAAATAACCAAAGAATTTTGCAAATCTAACTTTTATAGAAAAATATTTTTCAATTAGATGATTACCATTAATATATTTATTGTATTAAATTTATTTGCACATAGAAATTTAAAAAAAATCAATTGTTAATTAACGTATGTATTAATTTTTCACTCATATAATTTTAGCATTCTTATTAAATTTGGTATGAAATTTAACATGAATAGATTTTTAAGGATAATAAAATATAACATGGAAATTTTAGAAAAAACAAGTTAATTCTCAAAATAATAGATGTTTCCATGTTTTGATTGAGTAAAGATCAAGAGTGTAGTAAAAATAGGAAATATATACAGCTTAGTAAGTTTTATAAATAAATACAAAATTTAGTAAGTTTTAGGAAAAAATTATGGTAATAGGTTGTAGTTATCCCATATTAATAGGGACTCATTACTATGAGTAATTTAGAAAGAATGAGTATTTTATTATAATTAACAAAAGATCAAGTTAATTCTCAAAATAATAGATGTTTCCATGTTCTGATTGAGTAAAGATCAAGAGTGTAGTAAAAATAGGAAATATATACAATAATAGGTTGTAGTTATCCCATATTAATAGGAGTCATTACTATTAACAAAAGATCAAGTTAATTCTCAAAATAATAGATGTTTCCATATTTTGATTGAGTAAAGATCAAGAGTGTAGTAAAAGTAGGTAATATATACAACTTAGTAAGTTTTAAAAATATATAAATAAATACAAAATTTAGTAAGTTTTAGGAAAAAAATTATGGTAATAGGTTGTAGTTATCCCATATTAATAGGGACTCATTACTATGAGTAATTTAGAAAGATTCACTATTTTATTATAATTAACAAAAGATCACAATATAGTAAAAAAAGGAAAGATGTATAACTTAGTATGTCTTAAAAAAAAAAGATACCAAACTTAAATAAGTTATAGAAAAAAATTATGGTAACAAGTTGTAGTGTTCTAGATTTATAGGAGTCATTACTATGAATAAT
Organism: Cryptomeria japonica; assembly: GCF_030272615.1. Classification (NCBI taxonomy): domain Eukaryota; kingdom Viridiplantae; phylum Streptophyta; class Pinopsida; order Cupressales; family Cupressaceae; genus Cryptomeria; species Cryptomeria japonica. Next base: position 633,312,187 of record NC_081412.1, read on the forward strand.
TTAGAAAGAAAAAGGATTTGTTATTACAAGTTGTAGTGATCTAGATTTATAGGGAGTCATTACTCTGACTAATTTTGAAAGAATAATAGTTTGTTATAAAAATTAATAAAAATGAAAACAAAATTATCTTTAAAATTGGATTTAATAATATTAAAAAGAGTTCCCATTTCTTATTACCCTTAAAGATGTAATTCATAAGTTTTCTCATTATTAAAATCAATATAAATTATACATTAAAATTATTCAAATAAAATGATAAGAATAAAAATATTTTAACTTAATAAGAAATAATAAACAATATGGGATATAATTAAAATAAATAAAAAATATTTATAAATTCAATTATTAAAAAATTAGTTATATCTTTTATAATATTATGCATTCCATTACTTTTTTCTCTTGATAAAGATAAATAAAAAATTGACAAATTTTTCAGAACTTTTATTATTGTATTTTAACTTGATGGAAAATTGTAGATATTAAATGAAGAGGATAATTTTTAGGTATAATTTTTTTACATCAATTTAATAGACATATTGACTAATTAAACATAGATATTTAGGTTCATATAATTAAATTCCATAACCCTATCCCTAACCCTGCCAATAATTCTAACCATAACTCTAAACTCTTAACTATAATCTAAACTTAAACCCTAACCCTAAGCCTATCCGTAATTCTAATTTAACCCTGATCCTAATGTTATTGAATCATAAGCCTTCTTTTTAACCTAGATTAAAATATAATACTAACCATAATTATAATTAAATGCTTACCATCATCAAACCCTAGCCAATTTATACCTAATTGAACCCTACCAATAACCTAATCTTATCATAATTGAAACCTAACAATAGCATAACCCTAAGCTTAATTATAACCCGAGAATTAAGCTCTAGCTAAAACTTCAACCCTAATCTAAACATAATTAAATACTAGCCCTAATCCTAATTTAAACCTAGCCCCAATGTAATTGAATGATAGCCCTAATTGACCTCTAATCCTAACCCTAAATATAATTAAACCCTTTCAACAAGTAAACACTAACTCTAATTAACTATAACCTTTAACCCAATTGTTCCTTAATATTAATTAAATTCTAGCCCAAACGTTAACTCTAATTATACTATAGTTATTGTAATTATAATCATAAACCTAATCGTAACCCAAACCCTAAAAAATAACCCTAATCCTAACAATGATGTAAACCCTAACTATGATCATAATCCTAATCCTACATCCTATCTCAAACCATAGCCCTAACCCCAACCATGATTTTAACCCTAAATCTAACCATAATGCTAAGCCCTAAGCCTATTCATAATCCTAACAATAACCATAAGCATGGTGTAAGTCCTAACCAAAACCCTAACCCTAACCGTGATGTAACACTAACATTAATCCTAATGCTAACCCTTAACCCTAACCCTAACAATGATGTAAACCATAACCCTATCTATAATCCTAACCTTAACCCTAACCCTAAACAAAACCATGACATAAACCATAACCTTTAGTGTACTCCTAACTATAACTCTAAACCATTACCTTAATCATAATCCTAACCCTAAATCTAACCTAACCTAATCATAACCCTAAACCCTAACCCTAAAAATAGGGAATGACTATACAACCCTTAGGATGCACCAAACATCTATTAGAATGTATTAATAATATATGAAGGGTATTAATATCTTGCTACATCCTAAGGGTTGGGTAGCCATTTCCCTAAAAATAACCTTACAACTAACCCTAACCGTGATGTCATCTTTACCCTATCCATAATCCTAACCATGATGTAAACCCTAATCCTTAGCATGATGTATATCCTAATCCTAACCATAACTATAATTATAACCCTAAACCTAACTATAACCTAAGCACTAAACCCTAACCCAAGCATAATCCTAGCCCGACCCTTAATCCTAATCCTAACCATAACTCTAAACCCTAACCCTAACCCTAACCTTATCCTAACCATAACCTTAAACCCTAACCCTAACAATAATCCTTAGTCCTAACCCCAAACCTAACTATAACCTAAGCACTAAACCCTAATCCAAGCATAATCCTATCCCGACCCTTAACCCTAATCCTAACCATAACTCTAAACCATAACCCTAACCCTAACCTAGCCATAACCTTAAACCCTAACCCTAACAACAATCCTTAGTCCTAACCCTAAAACCTAATCCTAACCATAACCCATAACATGTCCCTTATCCTAAGAGTAAATCCTATTCATAATCCTAATCCTAACCCTAAACCCTAAGCTTAACCCTATTCTTAATATTAAAACCCTAATCCTAACCATAATCCTCACCCTAACCCTGATCCTAAACCTTACTCTAACCATAATGTTAATCATGACCCTAACTTGAACCCAACCCTAAACTTAACCCTCTAGCTATGATGTAAAACCTAACCTTAACCATTATCCAAAATGTGACCCTAACCCTATTCCTAACCATAATCCTAAACCTAACCTTGAACCCAACCATGATGTAAACAATAAAATTAACTATAAACCCTAACCCTAACCCTAATCATAATCCTAACCCTAACCCTAACCCTAATCCTAATGCTAACCTATCCCTAATCCTAAAAATTAGCCCTAACAATAATCTTGCCCTAAACTTAACCCTAACCCAAATGAAAATTTAATCCAAATCTATTCCTAACCTTAATCTAGCCCAAACCCTAATCCTAATTGATCTAAATAATACTAATTTAACTCTAACCTTAATGTTATTGAACCATAACTCTAATTCTAACCCTAACTTTGATGTAAACCCTAAACGTAATTGTAACCCTAATGCTAAACCCTAACCATAAAATTAACGTTAACACTAAACCTTAACCTAAACTACAATTGTAAACCCTAACCCTAACCATAATCTTGAACCAAAATCAAACACTAACCTTGATGCTAACCCTAATCATGATATACACCCTAACCAAACCCTAACCCTATTCATAACCCTAACCATGATATAAACCTTAATCGTGATAACCTTAACCCTGATCCAAAATATAATCATAAACCAAATCCTATTCCTAACCATATCCCCAATTATAATTCTAACCCTAATCGTAAATGTAATTATGCTTACCATAACCCTATATTTACTATATAAACCCTAAACATAATTGTTCCCTTGACACTAAACCCTAACGATAAATTTAATTATGATAATAAACCATAACCATAACCCTAACCATAATCGTAACTGTAAGCATAAACCCTAACCCTTACCATAATCCCAAACACAAACCGAAACCTAACATTGATGGTAATCCTAACCATTATCATAACCCTAATCATAATCCCTAACCCTAATCATAAACCTAACCCAAACCATGATGTGAACTGTAACCCTGACCATAACATTAACCTTAACCCTAACGCTAACCATAGCCATAATAATCCTGATTAAATGAAGTGTTATATTATTCTTAAATAAACTTTAATAATCTTAGATTTTAGTATTTGCTTTGATCTTGCAACACATATATATTATAAAAATAGTCTAAATACATATATCTCTATTTAATAATTTAATAATATTATAATATTATAATATAATTTATTTTAATAAAAAGATACTATATAATTATATATTGGTTTATTTTATGATTCCCATGTCGCGTCACACAATTGCTACTAGCATATATACCTTAAATTTTAATTTAATCTATATAAAATATGCCGAGAGATATCCTTCTTGAGGCACCTATTTTTAATGAAATTGCACCCTAGAGTCAAATAGGCGCCTTGAGAAGGATATCTCTCGGTGTATTTTATATAGATTAAATTAAAATTTAAGGTATATATGCTAGTAATTATTCACAATAAATTATTAATACTTTGTTACTAAAAACAATTATTATTTTTTCAATTTGAATTAATTGTTTTTAAATATTAATTTTTAAAAATATATATTTTAATTTTTTAAAAGATTTTTAAGAAATCATTAATTATTAAAAATAAAAAACTTTAATTACCGATATTTAGTAAATTATTAATTAAAAAATTAAATAACAATTTCAATTATTTATTATATTGATTATTAATTATTTAAAATGAAAATTTAATAAAAAACCCACATTTTTATATTTTAGACTTTGGCAATATGATATATAATTTTATTAGAAATTGATCATTTTTTGGATTTTTATAAAGTAGACACAAATCAAAATTCATATGACAACAAAATTAATGTTTGAAGACTTGTTATTCAAATTGCGTTAAACACACTAGACATTAAAACAAACTAAGATATTGTTATGAGGGTAGTGATGCAACTTTTCTAATTAGAGTACATTCCATAAAATCAAGACTCTTTCGAGAATTATGTCAAATACTTCACATGCTTTGTCTGTCTTCCCATAATTTTCATAGATTTCAAAAGGGTTTATGCAACCAGCAAATTTGAGAAAATCCTTTTCATACTATGCTTTGATGGATATCTATCATTTGTTCCAAAGTTACTTTCTTAGCAATATGGATGGAGTCTGAAGAATTGTTATCATTTTTAGAAAAGTAGAAAGTCTATTACCCTTATTGGTCAATGTACATTGAAATATATGAACTTAATTTACAATATATTGTGTATAGAATTATATTTTTTGTTTATATAATTTTGAAATATAGTCTTAAAAATAGGTTAATGATTTTAAAACTTAGAAAGATAGATAAATTATTAATTAAAATATTAATATTTTTGAAGAATAATTTAGTTGAAAAGTTTATCAAGTAAAATTTAGATTGTGATTTTTTTATTGTTATATTAGATTGCAACTAACATCATGAAACCATTTTCAAGGGTTTGAGCTTAACTGGTTAAAACACTGGGTTCTCACTGTGGAGACCCAAGTTCAATTTCCAATAGGGACATCTGAACTGGGTCAAAAGCTATCCAGGCTTCCATTTTGTACAAAATGCCATCTATTACATACAATTTTCTAAATATCAGGGGATCACATATTTAAATTAATGTTTGAATTTTTTTCAAAGATGGTTCATTCAAATTTCTTGATCCTTGAATTGGTGATATATATTTAAAAAGGGGTCTAATGGATAAATTGTTGAAAACAATAAAAGAAGGTTAACTAAATTTGATGATCAAATGTTAGAAATCCATGTTAGATGTCTCCAATTCAATTCAAAGAAGTTTATAGATAAAAATCTAAAGTTTATTTCAATGTCAATTTTCCTTATATACATACTATTGTCTATTTAGAGTTAAACTATGGTATAGCAACATAATATTTTATCACACTCATAGACAACACATTTACAACTTAGTAACAATAAATCAAACCCCAAAATAGTAAATGACTACATACATAAATACATACATACATATATAAATACATACATACATATATAAATACATACATATATAAAGATTGTAAGTAATATGCAAAGATAGGTATATCCATAATATAAAATAAAATAAATTTTGAATACATTAAGATATGGTAAATTTTAAGAAATAATCTTATGAATTTATAAAAATCAACACAAGTCTATTATAAATAAGCAAGTTGTTCTTTTTAATCTTAGTGAAAAAACAATTTCAAGATTGGATGTTAAGTAATGGTCTCATTAGCCATTCGATTGGTTGGGTCATTATATTATAATAACATTTTTATTACAAAAAAGTCAGCGACAAAATAAGAGATTTGAGTTTTGAAATAGACAAATTGAAATGAACTATCTATTAACAATTATTCATGGAGATTTAAATGATCTATAAAAAAAAATAATTAATAAATCTCAAAATAAAAATCCAATAGAATATTTAAAAAATAGAATAAAATACTATAATTACACATTTACAAGAAATGATAAGATTTTTTTAATTCAATATATAATTTTACCCCTTAAGATACATTTTACGTATGAAATTAATTAATAAAACAAAATCACTTAAAAAACTTCAACCTTACTTCCTGCTTACAATTAGAACGAAATAAAAAAACACTTCATACTATGATAGTTAAAATCCAGGAGATATATAAAATTATGTACATTACGCATTGAAATGTTTACATCATAGAAACGCCAATAATTTCCAGCTCGCCATATGCTTATAAATTTATATTGGCCATATACGAACAGAAAACTTACTCCAGAAAACTTATTCCATATACTAGCAGAACCCTCTATACAATGCTATATACTTTCATCTGTTCCCTCGTATACGCCGATCAACAGCTAAAATTACAACATCATACAAATTGAAGGCTCTATTTCTCACACTCTTATTGAAAGTCAATATTCCAATCACAATAGAGAATCCCAGACCATAACTCAATCCAAGTCCCACTGCCCATCCTATCATTTCACCATCTGAATTCTCTGCTTCACCACTTCTCTCAATACTTGTGCAGTTGTCAAAGCCAGAAGAGTTGTTGCAGACGGTTATATTGGTAAATGGAATCCCACTTAGCTTAAGATTGCCTAAGTAGGACGACTCCCCAAACGTTAGAAACTGCCCCCCGCGGGGTACCTTTCCATCAAGCATATTATGAGACAGATTCAAGAACTGCAAATAACTCAGCAACTGAAGTTCTAATGGAATGTTGCCATTCAGCCTGTTTAGCGAAAGGTCCAAAGACTCTAGCTGATCCATGCATCCCATTGTTTTTGGGATTCGGCCATTGAGATGATTCCTTGAAAGATTAAGGGCTATCAAGCCTTGAAGAGATCCCATTTCGGGAGGAATGCTCCCAGATAAGTAGTTGTTTGAGAGATCAATACATTTAAGAATGAAAAGAACTTTAACAAACTCAACATCCCGACCTTTCCAGGAAATTGTAATCTGATTTGTATACGTACCATATGAGAAGAGTTCTTCTAGATGGTTTGAATTATTCTGTGATGCATTGACCATTGCAAACAAGTTTGTAAGGTGGCTTGGAATAGCTCCTGAAAGGTGGTTGCCAGAAAGATCCAGAATTTGAAGATTCGGAAGGCCAATTACCTGGCGTGGGATACTGCCATGAAAATGATTAGACCTTAAGACCAACACATGCAGCTGTGATAGCTTACCAATCCACTGGGGAATGGTGCCTTCCAAATCATTATTTCCCAAATCCAATACTTGCAGAGATCGGCCTTTTGAAATGGATGAGGGAATAACTCCTCTCAAATGATTACCATTGAGCCTCAATGTATGAATCTTTGTAATGTTGCCCCATTCTGCTGGCATTTTACCTTCCAGATGATTTTCTGCCAAATCTAGAACACTAAGAGAAGAACAATTCCTGGTTAAATGAGGAGGAATGACACTGCTCAGCGTATTATTTGAAAGGTCAAGAACCTGCAAATATGGACTGCAAATAGAATCTGGAATCGCTCCGCTGAGATTATTCGTCGACAAGGATAAGAAGCTTGTACTTTGAAGATGTGCACCAATGTCAGTAGGAATAGAACCATTAAACTGATTCATCGACAGATCCAGCAGATGAGGACCAGTAGGAGGAAGAGGAAGAACACCTTCTAAGCTGTTATTGTGCAAATCTAGATAGTGAAAATAGTTGGGTAATGTTAGTCTAGATGGCAATGACCCTGTTAATTTATTACAACTAAGGTTCAAACTATAAAGGCTGGGTAAGTTCCATATCCAAGATGGAATATTTGTTTGGATACTGTTAGCAGATAGGTCCAGATCCGTCAAGTCATATTGGGTCACAAGAAACGAAGGAATTCTATCTAAATTGCAATAACCTAGTCCCAAATAGTGAAGCTTAAACAGCGGAATCCATGTTGAATCAATGCTCACAGTTAAATGATTGTAGGAAAGATACAAAGTTTCAAGTCTAGTGAGATTGTGGAAGAGAGAAAGAGAAACGGAGCCTCTCAAATTGTTGGAGTCTAGATAAAGGACTCTTAAGTTAACAAGATCTGAAACTGTGGATGGTATTGCACCAGTCAATTTGTTGTAGCCGAGGTCAAGATAGGAAAGGGAAGAAAGTGATCCCAACGAAGGTGGGATTACCCCTGTTATCTTGCTTTTGTACAGAATCAAGTTATCAAGTTTAGAGAGATTGACTATGGAGAGAGGAATCTCACCTTCAATAGAGTTGTCAGACAGATCAAGACTCTTCAACGACGACACATTCCCTATAGCAGATGGGATCTCACCTTCAATTTCGGTAGATGACAGATCAAGACTTTGCAAGGACAACAAATTCCCTATAGCAGCTGGAATCTCACCTTCAATTCTGGTATTCGACAGAAGAAGACTTTTTAAAGACAACAAATTCCCTATAGCAGCTGGAATCTCACCTTCAATTCTGGTATTTGAGAGAAGAAGATCTTCCAAGGACGACATATTCCCTATAGCAGCTGGGATCTCACCTTCGATTTCGGTAGCTGATAGATCAAGACTTTGTAAGGACAACAAATTCCCTATAGCAGCTGGAATCTCACCCTTCACGGCTGTCCCTGAAAGATCAATGCTGCTTAGTGACAAAGAAGACTTTCGTTGTCCAATGAAAGAAAGGTCTCCTCCAAGATTGTAATTCCCAGAGAGATCAAGTGAGAGCAACTGGGCAGTCAAATTTTCAAACCAAGAAGGTATATGTCCTGACAAATAGTTGTCTGATAGATCGAGATGAAGGAGAGAGGTGAGGTTGAGAAAGGAATTGGGGATTGGTCCTCCTGGCCCACAGCCAGACATGCTGAGTTGTTGAAGGTTGGGGAGACTGCCAACATCTTCACCCCACTCTTTGCCTGCAGAGATGTTCACTGCAGCAAGAGAGAGGTATTCCAAGCTCACCAGATTTGATAAGCTTTCCAAACTCACATAAAATTCCCTTACAGAACTCAGTGAGGATTCATTTACATTTCCAGCAAATGACAAGTCAAGAAAAGTGAGACTCTTCAACTGTCGATTATGGGGAAGACTGAATTTACCCTTGAAGAGGTTGTGACTAAGATCGAGGTGCTCCAACTGTACAAGTTGGAACAGCGATGAACTGATGTTACCTTCCAAATTGTATCCACTCAAATCCAGTCCAGAAACGTGGCCTGTGTGGAGGTTACAACTGACTCCTCTCCACGTGCAGCAATTGAATCCTTGCCAGGACCTTAGAGTGTTATAGTCGTCTACAATGGCTACCTTGAAATCCAGGAGAAGATTTCTCTCACGGAAGGGGCATGCAATTGCAGGAGAAGACGTGAAGCAGCAGATCCAGCATGATATTGTTATGATTGCAAATGCAACTCTGCCACATGAAAACATAGCTTCCATGTTTGCGGACACTAAAATTCTTATTATCTTAACTTTGAAAGAAAAGATGTGATTAGAAATCAGGTGAAAAGAATGATGAATATATCCACACAATTGTGTGTAGAGTGTCGCGCTTGCAAAGAAAGTGTCACATCCACACTAACATTTTTGTCATTATTTGTGTATTTCTCAATGGGTGGAAAATTCATGCGATGGAAAAGCACAACAAATTTGTCGGTTCTTGAGCGATAATGCAAATAGAATGTGATGGCTAACGTATAAAACAAGAAAATGCCGTGTCATTTCCCTATTGATCAAGAATTTTTCGTTCCAATTATTTCCAACATTGATCAAGAATTTATAGTGAGTTAAATTCCGTACATTTCCTTTCCACAAATATTCGTGTCGACCACGAAAACACAGATCAGATCATACCCCACACCAAAAAAATAGAATTTTCTGTTTGGAACATACATAAAAAATACAAGAATAATAAAGAAATCAGAGGGCACAACTAAATTTCCGGGGCTTATATTTTGTCCAGTAAAGCATTTTAATTTTAATTTTATGGTGAACATGTACATAATTTATAAATTTACATCTATAACATAAGAAAAGATATTTTGACATAAGAAAAATAGGAAAGATAGGAGGAAATACAAACATTTATATGAAAGTGTACTATGTACACAACATGTTGATTAATAAAATAGTTTATTTTATTTTTAACATTTTTCTTAATATAAACTTTTTTTCTCTATATTTGTTCCACTTTCATATGTCACAATTACATCCTTGCTTAGATTATTATCTCTTCAACCACCTAAGATCTAGATCATTGATATCAAAATGATTCATATCCCATCCCCCTACAATGTTGCAATGGTTTTAAGGATTATGTCATAGTTTGGTAAATATTATTGTTATCATTATAAGGTAGAAGCAAGTACCTTTTTTTCTTCTATGAGAAATGCTATTGGATTTTGATTCTTTTGTCTTTTTTTCTGTATTTATTTAGACTATAGGATTTAGGTAGTCCCATATAAACTATAGTGCACTAGGTAAACATTTTAATGTGACTGGTGATGTTGGTGCAACACACCCTCTAGTAGCAAATGCAACTTACCTTGGGCTTCAACTTGCTTTTTGGAGAGGTCATAAAAAGGTATGGCTTGAAAGTGACCCCCTAAATATTATTAATTGTCTAATTAAACATATGACTCCTAGTTGGACAATTAAACACTTAATTTAGGATTGCCTTGACATGATTACCAAGCTGGATGAAATCTAAATAACGCATATTTTTTTGGGAAGGTAACCAACTTGCAGACTACGTGGATAACTTGAGTATGGTTTATGAGAAAATCAGACGGTGGAGGGAAGGGGAAACTTTCCCGATGTACTTGTGTAAACAAGCACAAAAGGATGTTGCATGTCTTGTGTACTCTCAACAGTCGAATATTAATGATGTTATCTTATCACATGCATAAAGCCACTCTTTGCAATAATTAGAATTGACATAAAAACTAGGGGTTTCTGATTGTTCTTGCTTCCTAGTTTTGTGTCTTTTTGGTTATGAGACGGAGAATCCTAGAATCAACAACAAGGGCAACTATAACATGGGGGGAGATAAAAACAAGGTTCGGTTGTCCTCGTATCATAAGTGGGAGCAATATAAGGATATGTGGACTGAGATTATAGATGGCCAATCTTGTCCCATACATTAAAAAATTGCATGGTCAAGACCCCAGGGTGACGAAAGGGTTTGTTAATGGCTGGGAATAATGGCATTCTTAGCGCCTATGGTGTTGAGTTCAGAATTGATGAGGAGCTTATTACGGATATCATTGGGTTACAGATGGAGGGGAAGAATTTCTACAAAGAATGCAAGGCAATAGAGGAATCCCTCTCTATTTTCTTTGATAAGCAAAGTGAAAGAGATAGAGTTAGGAAAATGGTTGTGTGGGCTACAACAGAAAAGACTTAATGAGTCTTTGGGTTGATGTTGCAAAGGTGATTATGAGGTACATTACCTTGGACAGTCCATTTTGTCAGTATCTTTTCTTATCATTTTACTATTTGGAACCATTTTAGACATGATAGGAAAATCTCTCTATCATTTTATTTGCTGTCTTCCTTGGAGCATATCCTTTTTAATCATGCAAAAAATTGTGAAAAACCCTATTTTATATGAGGGCCTTATCCTTCTATTATGGAATATGCTAAAAGAAATGAAGTTAAGCCCTCACTAGCCCACAAAATTGAAAGTAACCCCCAAAACCTTGATTGGTGCTGATGTGCATGTTGTGTCTAATACTTAGTTGAGGATGAGAGGATGTTGGGTGAGATGGGGGTAAGTGCACAAAGATGGTGTGCAAAAAGGGGGGTATAAGTGGACACTTTTTTTTTCTGAATCATGTGAACTTGAACTTGGAGGCGAAAGTTGAAAGTCATCTACTCATGATATGATGATAATCAAACAACAAATATTATAGTACTCTGAATCTAGTTTCCAAACTAATAAACATTTTCAAAATTGGATAAGATTAAGGCGGTCAAAAATATTTCTCACATGAAAAATAGACCCTGATTTTTCCTAAAAAACATAACATAGTGTTTGGACGTGCGCATCAAAAAAGTCACAATTAGATTAGTATTTTAACAAATCCTTTGGCAGAAGATATTTAAGAGTGAGAACTAGAGATGTGTATTTTTTTGTAATTTTTTGTTGAGTATTTCTTTTATGATTTTTTAAAATCGAGCACATCCTAAAAATCAGGCACATGTTCGTGCGCAAAGCATAACTTGCACCAAAATAATCGAAAATATAGTTTTTTTTTAAAATTATAAAGAATAAAGTGCACTACAATAAATATATAATTTTTTTAAAGTTTCAATATGTAGAATCATAAGTTATTAAAAAATTGGTACACATATGTCTCTGAGAACTATGGAGACACTAGTAAAAGAAATTCAATAATAATATGATATTGTTGTTCAAATTTTTATAAAAAATTTATGGTTAGAAAGCTCAGAAGATGGGTGAAAATATGATAGCAAGTTTAGAAATACCCACTTGATGAAGTGTAAACCTGATGATGACAAATTGAGAAACCAAGTTGATAAAACAAAACATGTCAAAAAGGAGGGAAATGGAGGGAAATCAAACTTCCAACCTGTAGCTTGTCATCCAGGCCTATTCACAAGCACTAAACAATCAAAAGCGTGTATGGGCTCCCTGTACTATAAACAACGCGTATGAGGTATTTTTAAAACAAAACCACATACGAGGTGTCTTTACAATTAGCAGTGCATACACGGTGTTAAAGCTAAAACAACGCATAAGTGCTTTTGCATGCATTTAATATATGGGTGTTTGTACACATATATGTATATGTATAATATGTATACTATGTAAAATATGATATTTCATGTATATATATACAATATATAATATATATGTATATAATATATATATATATTATATATTATATATTATATAATAATATATAATATATTATGTATATATCACACATATGTGTGTGTATGTGTATTGCCTTTTGATATTCTATGTGTATTATATGTATCTATGTTGTACATATATTGATATAAATTTGTCTTTTTATATCTTATTGTACTATATTGTATTCCTCTCTCTCTGTGGACCCCACATAACATCTAATGACCTCTTCGAACCATGTATGATATCTCAAGGGGTCAAAACGGTATCTTAAGGGGTCATATGGTGTTGTAACACATGTGTGGCTCAATTAGGAACCCATGTGACCCCTAATGCATCATGTGACATGTCTTCTTCTCTACCCATCTCCCTGCCTCCCTTCCTCCCCATCTCTTTCTCTCTCTCTACCTCTCCCTCCCTCCCTCCCAATCCATACCCCCCTCTCTCCCTTCCTCCCTCCCTCATACGGTGTCCCGATGTGGCAAGATGAACTATTATTACAATATAAAAAGCAGTGCCAATTACTGCTTACAAAATTTGACACTTAAGGGGTCATACAGAGTCTTAAGGGGTCATAGGACACCATATGACCCCTTATCACACCATACGACCCATAATGACACCATATTATGTCTTTAAGGGTCCATATGGTGTCTTAAAGGGTGGGTAGATACAATATTACCCGTAAGGACACATTACATGACCCATAACTACACCTAAGGGGTCATAGGACACTATATGACCCCACATAACACCACATGACCCTTTAGGAGTATATGATGTCCTAAGGGGTCATACGGTATCCTAAGGTGGCAAGATGAACCATTATTACAATATAAAAAGAATACCAATACTGCTTAAGAGAATAACAAACCAGCATGCTCCCCACTCTCCCTCCTCCATACCCCATATCTCTCTCTCTTCTTGTCTCCCTCCCCACTCTTTCTCTCTCCCTACCCCCTTTATCTCCCTTACTTTATATTATTGTCTCTCTCTCTCTCTCTCTCTCTCTCTCTCTCTCTCCTCTCTTCCATTCTCTCTCTCTCTCCCTCCCTCCCTTTACCACCCTCTCTCTCTCTCTCTCTCTCCCCCTTTTTCCATTCTCTCTCTCCTCCCTCTCCCTCTCCTCTCCCTCTCTCCCCTCTCCCTCCCTCTCTCTCTCTCCCTCTCCCCCCTCTCCCTCCCCCTACCCCATTTATCACCCTTTACTTTATATTGTGTATTTCATACTAGTCTGCCATGTAGTGGTCACCATTTGGATGAACAATAGACCATTATAATCCCAAGGTCCACAGTTTTGAGCAGCAGAGGCTATGCTTTTCATGATATTCTTAACATTTTAATCGGTGTACAAAACCCATTGTGCATCCTCCCTCAACCACACTCCTCGTGTTATTGGGCTTTGGGCAATCTTTGGTAATGCACATTTTTTATTTCCAATTTGTCCCCCTACAATTCTCAAAATACTAAGAGCCAACACAATAGAGTTGTTTCCAAGCTGACGGTCTAGCTAACGGTCCTCAAATAATATTCTCACACTTTTGCAGTCACATCAAATAATATTCTCACATTTTGCACTCATTTCAAATAAATAAGAGTTCTTCAAAATAGATGTGTGGTATGAATATTTTATTAATGATAATTAAACTTTAATCTCTCTCTCCTTCTCTTCCCCCTTTTCCATCTGCCTCTCTCTCTCCCTCTCTCCCTTTTCCATCCTCTCTTTCTCTCCCTCTCTCCCTTTTCCATCCTCTCTTTCTCTCCCTCTCCTTTTCCATCATATCGCTCTCCCTCTCTCCCTTTTTCATAATCACTCTCTCTCATAATCACTCTCTCTCTCTCTCTCTCTCTCTCTCTCTCTCTCTCTCTCTCCCTTTTCCATCCTCTCTCTCCCTCTCTCCCTCTCTCCCCTTTCTAACCTCTCTCTCTCTCTCTCTCTCTCTCTCTCTCCTCTCCTCATCCTCTCTCTCTCTCTCTCTACCTCTCACTTTCTCTCCCTCTCCCTCCCTCTCCCTCTCTCCCTCTCCCTCTCTCCCTCTCTCCCCCCTCTCCTTGCGCTCCCTCTCTCTCTCCCTCTCTCCCTCTCTCCCTCTCTCTCACTCTCCCTCACTCTCTCTCTCTCTCTCTCTCCTCTCTCTCTCTCTCTCTCTCTCTCTCTCTCCTCTCTCTCTCTCTCTCTCTCTCTCTCTCTCTCTCTCTCCCTCTCTCCCTCTCTCCCCCTCTCCCTCGTATCTCCCTTTCTCCCCCTCTCCATCCCTTCCTTTTCCACCCTCTCTCTCTCACTTTACATTCTATCTCTCCTCCCTCTCCCTCCTCTCTCCATCTCCCCCCCTCACCCTCCCTCTCTCTCTCTCCATCTCCCCCTGTCCCCTGTCCCTATCCCTGTCCTGTCCCTGTCCCTGTCCATGTCCCTGTCCCTCTCTCTCCCTCCTTTTTCCTTCACATTTTATTTACTAAAAAAAGTGTGTACTAGGTATTGGAACTATTAGTTTGCTAGTTTGGTAAACATTTTTAAGGTCTAACAGTGTGTGTGGGGTACCAAAAATATAATGTTGATCTGCAAACATTTTTAGGGCCTAACAACGCGTATGGGGTTACTAAAAGAGCGCATATGCAGTACTTGAACATATACTTTTAGTTACCCAACCACCTCAACAACCTCAAAAGAAGTTTTTGAGGTTGTTGAAGGCTGCACTGCAACTATGTTTGCACTTCTGTGACTATTTTATACATAGAAGTAAGTGAATTTTTTGTTTTTGTATGATTTCAAAATGATTGAATTGTTGTTCTTATTAGTTTTGTCAATGTTATTGTGATTTTGTAATAGTTTTGATTCAAAAAAGTAATGATAATTCTCAACTTTATGGTTATTTGATTGTTTATGAACTTTTGTACTTACCATATATATGTAATATGATTCTATTTAGGACAACCGATATTGACCATGGGAAAGAACAAGTGAGGAATGGTGGAATAATGAGAGGCAGAAAGGAAAGACAAAGGCAATGTATGAAGAAATTACATGACATAAGAACAATGGGACAAGAAGGTATGTCATCCTCAACATCTCAATTTGATTTACCAAACAAACATAATGCACCTAATGCAATTGAAGAAGAGACATTTGATTTACCGTATGAACCTAATCCAATTGAAGAAGAGACCACATTGAATAATCAATTAAATGATGAACATACACCTACTCTATTTGATGAATTAGTAAAATATATGTAGTTCTTGGCCAATATAGCTATAAATAGTTTTGTCTATCAACCATTAAATCTTTATTAAATTAGTAAAATTTAAACTACTAAAATAGAGACATAATCTATATAAAAGTAACATAAAATTTTGACAACATTGAAAATAGAAAATATTTTAAAAATATATTTTCTCTTATGGTGACTAAAATTTTGTCTATTGTCCTCACGATATTTTTTTTTTTAAATAGTAAAAGTAAATTATGGAAAATAAAAAAATGATGCAATCTATTTAATGATTTAGTAAGGTTATATTTTTAGAGGAATGATTTTTTTTTATTCAAGGAAATTATATAGCTAAATGTGTTTTATTCATAGTAGTACTAATGTTCTACGGGTAAGGAAATTTTTTAATGTTGGCTCCTACAAACATCAACTAAAATTGAAAATGAGATGAGAAAAAGTAAAAGAAATGATAAGAAAAATTATCTTCAAGGATTGAAGCCAAGGAGGTTGCTTAGTGTAGGAGCTCATGTAGGAGCTGCAAACTCTAGGATCACCTACAAAAAAAATGATGCCTTCCACAAGATAATATGCAACATAATGAGATTTCCTCAATATTGAGATATGAGATATGGGATAGATTACAAATATACATTAGTCTTGCTTATATAGGAAAGGTGAGATGTAGGATGAGAAATTATATTATGACAATGATTAAATGCTCAACGTGATTATTAAATGTCTAGGTAACTAAAAATAAATGAGGTGAGCATGGCCCCATTATAACTAACATCTACAATGACATCTAGGACCTAAGTTAACTTAACATGTGAATATGTCTCCCAACTAGGAATTTACAAGGCACATGACCTTAATTAGGCACTAGACGTTATTCACTCTTGTAAGAATTTGTCAAAAGTAGCCAAGATCTAGAGCCCAATGAATAACACAAACAAGAGAGACAAAATATTGATAAGAACAAATTGTATTCACATCAAGATGAAAAATATGATCAACTAGATCGTTGGATTACGTACAATGTGAGTGAGCCTACTTATAAAGGCAAGGAATGCGAGCACACAATCATGACATATGGCTCAATGAAATACAAGGGTAAGTAGGGGCTGGTAGGAGAAATAATAGAATATTCTAGACACTAAAGGTGGATCATCCACCGAAGGTGGAATGTGATAACAAGATAACACCATAAAAGGTGGACTTTCTCCTACAACCATCTTCCCTAGATGCACACTTCCCTAAGTGTCTAATATCCAAACTATAATGAATGCATTATCTTAAGTCAACTTAATTAAATTGTAAATATGAGGCATAATTTACACGGAGACCCCCCCTTAAGTGCAACTTAGGGGAATGTAGACTCAAACTAACAATGGAAGATGGGTCTAGACTACTAGGCCATGTTAGATACCCATGTACAAATGCAATGAAATCAAAGCAATGCAATCTCACACAAATAGAGAAAAAGAGAAAATCCCAATGGGAAAAAACTCCCCACAAAAGAGATATGAAAGCACACAATGCTATCAATGATGTATGAGAAGAACAAAAACTCATGTGAGGAAAAAGTCCCCCACATAAGAGAGAAGAGGAAAGACCATGAAGCCCTCCCTCAATGTAGAATCTCCTGCAAATATGGTCCAATGATGTTGACCAAAATACCTCCTCATTAGGAAGAAATAGAGCCAATGTTGCACCAAGAATGTCAAAGTGTCAGAAAACTAGGTACCAATGTCGATGAAGAATGACTGAT
This sequence comes from Cryptomeria japonica, assembly GCF_030272615.1. NCBI lineage: Eukaryota > Viridiplantae > Streptophyta > Pinopsida > Cupressales > Cupressaceae > Cryptomeria > Cryptomeria japonica. Next base: position 633,329,866 of record NC_081412.1, read on the forward strand.
GAGTCACTCACTACAAAAAAATGAAGATCAGGCATGGAGACATCCTACTTTGAGCCTCAACTAGATATGCATTAGTGCTAGATTGGTACAATCCAAGTCTCACTAGAACCATGCACAAATGTGTACAATATACTTAGTCTCAACTAGAGCCATGCACCAAGTCTCACTAGAACCATGCACAAATGTGTACAATATACTTAGTCTCAACTAGATCCATGCACCAAGTCTCACAAGATATTTCCTAATCTACGGAGTACAAGAGGATTACATTAAATATCATTAATAAAAAAGTACAAAAAAGTGTGGCACTTTATATTAGTATGTTACAACATAGCTCATGCAAGAGAATACAACATGAAGATGCAAATCTAGAAACATGAAGATGATGCCACCAAAATGATGCCCTATAGAAGAATACAAATGAAGATGCCTCTAATTGGAATTCTGCTAAGAGATATGAAGGAGAAAACTAACCCCTCACCCCTTGGCTATCGGGTGGAGACTCTACAAACAGGTATGCTAGACAGGAAAAATTTGTTCCCAATTTTTCTTATTTTATGAAAATTTTACTTTCAAAAACTTAATTAAAAGTTTTTAAAAAACTTTTATTTAAAAATCCCATGAAAAAAAAATTATGAAAAATAATAATTAAAAAAAAACCATGTTTTTTATTTTCCAATTAAAAAAACTTTACTAAATAACAATAAGGAAAAAATAATAATTTTTTTTTGATTTTTAGATTAAAAAACTAATTGTGGATTATCCACCAAAGGTTGAATGTGATAACAAGATAACACCACAAAAGGTGGAATTTATCCTACAACCATCTTTCCTAGACACACACTTCCCTAAGTGTCTCATACGAAAACTAAAATGAATGCATTATCCTAAGTCAACTTAAGTAAATTGTAATTATGAGACATAATTTACACCAACAACTCTAACACTTAGGTTTTTGAAGAATATCTAAAGGATTAGAGACAAGAAACACATGGATTGGTGAATACATTATTGATGCTTAGAGTTTTCTATAGTTTTATATTGGTACTTAGGGTTTCTAAGAATGACATTTCCTTTGGAATTTCTTCCAACTTTTTGGTGTCTTTGTTGCATACATTGGAGGAAGGGTGTGGTTGTGGTTTTTTCCCTTTCTAGGACTCTCTGGCCTAGATCTATCGTTGGTCTATGTGAGTTTTTTTGTAGCCTTTTGTGTCACCTTGGCCTCTGTGTGGCTCTTCTAATAATGGCTTCTAAGTTATGATGAGGCTTAAAATTGAGGTAAGGTTATCTAGTGGCGACATGGATAAAAGTTGGTTGAGAAACCCTCCATCTAAGAAAATAAATACCACATCAAAAGAGGATGGATTATTTGGGTTGTAGAGAAAGACAAAATGAATATTAAAGAAAGATAAGATAATGGTATCTTGAACAAAGATGATACAAATTGTGATGCCAATACAAACAAAGGGAGTGTTGAAGAATTTGACAATGTTGTGGAAGAGCCATGTACTGAGGAAGAAATAAAACTTTTAAAATTTATGTTTCCTAATGAAGTGGTTGACTATAATAATGAATTCCAACATAGCTCAATAATATTGTTAAGGGTAATACCTTTTGAAATAGATTTTTATAAACATGATAAATTTAAATTAGGAAAATGGGGGTTGGGAAATTGAAAACACATGAGGTTTAGGGAAAGGTTATGTTTCTTTTAGATTCAAATCAGTTGAGCATACTTAGATTGTGGTGCAATATGGAACTAGGGACATTTGTGGCCAAATATAGTGTCTTTAGGCTTGGACCTTGGATGTCCACCCTAAAGTCCCTTCAAGATTTTATTATCCAATATGGACTAAACTTCCTTTTTTAAACCTTTCTTCCATACCTTTCTTGAAGGATATTATTCCTCAACTTGGAATGGTTATTTGGTGTAAAAATAATGCAAACAAATTTTCCTACCCACAAGTTCACTTAAGAGTATGTGTGGAGTTAGAGTTGAACAACTAGCTCCTAAAGAATATTAATTTATTTAATCCTTGATTTGATTTCCATCAACTTAGTGTATTTAAATATGCCTAATTAAATTTCTTCTAATGAAAAGAAGGTCATTTGATGAGATATTGTCCAGTTAGGATGAATAGGTTCATTCAGTGCTTGAATTCTACCCCACCTAGCTCCCATCCTTTGCAATCCCCTTCAAAAAATATTGATGTTTCTAAGGACACCACTCTTTAACATAAATAGAGAAAACCATCTCAGATGTTGAAACTAATCTGACTAAAACCTTTATGTCTTCTACCTTGTCTTTCAAGGATTTAATGGAGTTAAATGGTTGGAAGGTGGTAAAGACGAGGAAGAAACCTTCTGGGCCTATGGAATGTCTGTGTACACTTTTAAGACTTCTCAAAGTTTTCCTTCCTCATATTTTCATCCTGATTCTAGGAATCTTGGATGTTGTCCTATGTCTCCCCTCCATCTGTGATGCATAATTTAAGATCTCCCCCCTTTACTTCCAAGAAACTTGAGATATTCTAGGAAATTTGTTTCACTTAGTAACTATTTTGAGAGCCCACATGAGTAGCGAAATTGGCTTAGGCTATGGGTTTGCTTCCCATTGGTCTCAGGTTCGCTTGTTTCACATGGTTGTGTACATCCCTAGAGGACTATTCTCACCTCAACTTGCCCCTTCCTGCTCCCATCTTGGCAGTAACTAAGCCAAGGCTAAGGTAGGTTGGGCGCTAGGCTAGGTCATGGGGATACCTCTACAATAAAAATAAGTTTAAAAAAATAAAAATAAAAATATTTTGAAGCTCTACCAGAAGGTGATAACATTCATAATTCAGATTAATCATAAATTACAAAATTCGATCATCGAAGATCACAGGGATTCCTCTCCCTCATTATAAGTTGAGGAATAAAGAACCTGATAAATGGCTAAGTTGTAGTGATTCCATAGGGGTTGTCAATCCTATTCATAATAAATTCAATGCTCACGTACATAGATGGTTTACTTGGTCTAATTGCAAATTTTGAGTTGATAGAAAAATTAATAAGTTAAATAGGATTTATATCTCTCCTAACTTTTAATTGATTCAAGACTCCACTATTTTATATCTCAATTTCCTTACAAACTTAATGTGTCACATCTTAAAAATCATGCATGTGTATGGTTTCTTTGGTTGGCATCTATAATTTTATCCCCAAGCCGAATATGGGGGAATCCTATAGGGATTGGTGGCAACATGTTATCTCTTGGTGTACTTATTTCTTATGTTCCTTTGGTAGACGATTAGATTGGAAACTTAAATGAAAGGAAAAGTCTCTTCAAATAGAAGTTGAATCATATCGGAAAATTATTGAATTCTAATCCAAATAATACCAACATCCAAACTTCTATTATCATGATAAATACCAAAATTTGAAAAAACGGTGTTTATAAGAGTCAAGGAGCTAAAATCATAGCTAATTTGCATTGGATCAAAGAAGGTAACAATAGTTCCAAGTAATTTTTCAAATTCTTTAATTACTAACATAATAAAGAGCATTTTGGAGCAATCTAAGATCAAAATGGTCTTTCTCATATCAATCCTAAAGGGATTGAATCTATTTTTCATAATTTTAATGAGAATATTTTTAGAGAGGAGTATCATTGACAAGATGTATAATCAACATTGGAGAACATTATTAAAGAAGATGAATTCCAAGTATAGTGGATTTTTGGACCATGAGATTTACATTGAGGATTTATAACATGATGTATTTTTTATGGACCCTAATAAAAGTCCAAGTTTTGATGGCCTCTCAATTGAGTTTTATCAATCTATGTGGTTGCATATTAAAGTAGATTTTTACCTACTATTCATGGAGTCTTTTGAGCAAGGATCTATAGGGCTTAATATTAATAAACACCTAGTTAAACTTCTCCCAAAAGGAAGAAGAAAGACACTTTCTTGGTATGGCATCATATTACTTGCATCAACACCTCATATAAAATTATAGCTAAAGCATTAGCTATGAGGATGAAACCAGTGGCAAATGAGATAGCTAGATTGAGAAAATAGGGTTCCTTGGTGGAATATTTATCCTTGATAAAATTATTTTGTCTTGGAAAACTAGTGAACGGGCCCAACAAATGGGTCAAAATACTTTGCTTATTAAGATAAATTACAATAAGGCTTGTGATAGAGTGTGTTGGAGATTTATCCTTAAGATTCTATTGTGGTTGGGATTTAGTCCTTTAAATTTGTAAAGCATGTTCAAATATTATTCAAATAAGTTAAGGCTTAGTTGATGATTTCCAATTCTTTATCTAATCCATTTCTTCTCTAGTGCTCTATTAGATAGGGCTATTCTTTAGCTTCATTTTTATTTGTTCACAATATTAATGCACTCATGTATTTGGTGAAAAAAAATATAGGGTATGTGCACGATCATGGTGGGCCAAACAGGCCCTTAAGTGACAATGAAAATTAGAAAAATAGAGTTAGGCAACTTGACATAAAAATTTGAATAAGTTGCCACATTATTTAAAAAATATGTAAAAATAGAATCTGTAGAAAACTTAATGTAGCTTATAAGCTACTAGTTATTTTCTGAAAGGAAAAAAAAATCTATTTGACGAAAATTTGAATTTTCAATGCAGTACTACTAAACTTTCAAGTAAAGGATAAGAAGCAAGTGTCTATCTAACCATCCTCAAATCATAATATTTTTTTATAAGATTTTAGATACAAGTAGAAGACTCGTGTCCAAATGTGATACATTGTTTGTATTTTTTTGAAATAAATGATTAATTATGATTTTTTAACTACAACTTTTTAAAATATAAAAAACACTTATGACTAACCACCATAACTTGGTCAAAACCTCATAAAATTCAATCTTTTTTTAATCCTATAGTATACAAAGCATAGAATGTGACACATGTTTTAGATTCAAAAATTGCGATACCATTTGAAATGTATAGATTTTTTTTTCAATTAGCCTATCAATCAGGACTTTAGTCAGGGTATCGCTACTTTTTTGGCCCCTCGTGAACCTACACATATCCTATAATCAAATGAAGTTGGTAAATGGAATTTCTATCCCCAACAACATGGATATCGTTAATTCATATTTTGTTGATGATATTCTATTACTTCTACCAAATTTTAAAATAAAAATCTGTAATGTGCTAGATATTTTAGGATTATATTGCTTTATGTTTGATTTCAAGATAACACATCACAAAATTGAATTTCTCTTGATTCATTTTGACTTGGTGCTACATTGGATCCATGGGGGCTTTACTTAGTGAACTTGAGTTATATCATGTGCGTTGATGCCATACCAAAGAATCCCCCTATTTTGAATTTTTTTTCTCTAGAATCATTTTTTTCCACCCCCTCCACACGACCTAAATTAAAATGCCCCCTATTTTTTCCAAATATTGCATTTTTTCATAGCTCGAATTAAAACCCCCCTATTTTCACCTATAGGAAATATATTGCACCCTCATTTTTGGGATATTAAACCCACCAATGTGACTACACGTGATATGATATTGCCTAGCCAGTGATACCCCCGTGATTGGATCCCTAAAGAATGAAAACATATCTAGCATGGATAAATTATTGGCAGTGTTGTCATTGATGTCAAGCAGTATAGGATGACTACGAGTATAAGAGATGTATGTGTACCACTATCATAGATGCATATAGGATGTGATATATTTGATATCACCTTGTGTTACAGAGCACCGGTAAGGTAAGGGAGAGAATGTCATTCAGTAGAATGACCTTTGGAGTCACTAGTGTAGAAATTAGTCTTTAACTTGTGTTGAAGATATGACCAGGTTTCCGGTACAGTATATCACTAGAACAAAAGGTTGTCAACTGGTAAGTGATGTGTTGATAGTGAGTTGTTGCCAATCGACAAGCATATGACCAGTGTACAAATAGGATGAGCGAGGTACTTGAGCTATTGTTTGTGATGAAGAGGCGAAATGTTACCTAAATCACATCAACACTGGAGGAGAAGGATGTACAAGTCACCGGTATGTCGTATGGATGCAGAACAATATGACTTCCAGTGGATAAAGATACAGTCACCATGTGAAGAGATGACGTACAATGAATATACCCACACTGGATCACATGTGCCTCTTTGAAGATATGCTGCACAAATAGGGAAGCCACATGAGTGCATTGCAGGATGTAGATGGCAAGGACCCACTACCTCTGGTAAGTGGAGCTCATCTACTAGTATGCATAATGTGCATCATAGTTATGTGAGATAAGGAAGAAGAGGTAAAGGCAAGTGTCTGAAGGCTCACATTGGATCTACCGATGAAACAAAAAGATGCAACAAGTGCATGAAATCAAGGTATGCACTGGACCGACAGAGAAGGTGTGTTTAGTTGTTGGGACATATGAAGAGTGATGGGTTTATCACTTTGACAAACCGGTTGAGTTATGGTCTAGGTTGATGAGGAAGAAGGGAAGGCTGAGTAGATGCAGACAAGGGAAAATGGCCAGATTGAAGATGGAGTCAGTTGAAGGGTGATGACATGGTGTCATCAAGATGTTTACTGGTATGTATGACCATTGGTAATATGGACAAGGTGTAGGATGCAGAAGACTCCCATCTGATGAAGATGTGCATAAGGAAGGTTAGCAAGAGTGTTGACCAGTTGAGTGTACCACGAGAAGAGAAGAAGAGTGCAAGGTTGTAAGCAAACTGGTTAAGGCTTTAACTGACAAGGATAGTAACTCGGTAGAGGAACCCAGTAATGGAGTTGGTCGGTGATCCAATCCATACTGACACAAATATTCAAGAAAAGGTGGATGCCAACATAGTTGCCACATGGAGATGAAATGGAATGCATTCACATGTTGGTGTGTTGAGTCAGTGAAGTGTCAGGCAGAAAGGTATATGGTGACAGCTCGACATTTATGTTAACTGCAAGATTCACAGGATGTAAAGAAAAGGTTTGTGGCTTGAGGTCAATAGACAACAGAGATCCAGCACATACTATTTGAGTAGATCGAGGAGGGTGAAGAAAACCATAAAACCATTCTTAATGATCGACCAAGAAATCTGTTAATAAGTTAAGAGCAGGATGCTAAAAATAGAAGGCGCATTCTAGAAGGTACGAACATGGTGCGATTGATTGATGAGTTACAGTTCATAAATCTAGGCTATCATATCGAATGAGATCTAATTAGATTTGGTTTGTCTCGAGGTTGATGAGGAAACCCTAACCACCTAAAATTTGAATTGACTTGTGGTGAGAAAACCAATTTATAAATATGCAAACCAAAAATTTTTGTAGGTTGTCGCTGGATAAGAGAGTATTGTTGCTGAAAGAGTGAAATCAGTCAAGTGCTCATCAATAAGAAGAAGAAGAGACTGAGTGTGAGGAAGAATAGGTTTGAAGTGTTCAACCAGCATCAGTGAGGCTACCGATAGTCATCCATTGAGTCTAACAGAGGAGAGAACCGACAATGACCATACTAGCAGACGAGAGTTGCAGAAGATTGCAGAGAAGGCAGGCAATAGAACCGACAAAGAGTAGTATCGGTGGAGAGCAGCGGTGTAGCAGAGAGAGAAGACAGAACTGGTAAAGTGCAGAACCAGAAGAGAAGGAGAAATGGATGAATCCAGAAGAATGTAACAAAGAGTAAGGTTGCAGTGTGACGGTTAGCAAAGAACTGACAGTGAACTAGATAGAAGATCCAGTAGAGAGATTTGCAGAAGAGATACAAAATCCACTTGTAACAAGGCTATTAACTTGCAAATGATTATGTTTTGTAATTGTAGACACCTAAAATTGTCATGTCTAATTAAATAAATATTTTATTTATTTAATTACTTTAGCCTAATTCATCTATTAATTAAATAAATCTTTATTTATTTAATTAATTCATTTATCCTCTTCTAGCCTTATTTCTCATTTAAATAAATACTTTTATTTATTTAAATTATCCTTTTCCTAAATTAAATAAATATCTTATTTATTTAATTGATTCTTATTCTTCTATTAATTAAATAATTCTTTATTTATTTAATTAATTCATTAACCTTTTCTACCCATGACACATGTTCTTAATTCATACACTACCTACCCCTTTCATTATTTTATTATTTCTTTTACCTACCCTCTAATCATAGCCGACCTCCTTTTACACCTCTCAATCTTATCCCTCCATATCTTATAGTGTCTTCTATATAAGGAGATGCTTCCTTCATTATCAAACCCTAACTGGCTAACTACTTAACTACTTGACTACACTACGCTTTTCATATGCAATCCTACTTGCATCTACATTCCGTTCTTTGTTGAGCGCTTGTGCACATAAAATCTGAGAGCAAATATATCAAGCAAGATCAATGGAGATAGGAAGAATAGAGATCCAAACCCTATTGGACATGTGATGGTATAATCTTTGTGATTTCATTTGATTTGCATTGTCTTAGGTAATCTTCATATGTTATGGTGGATCTTTGTTGTTGTTAGGCTAGGGTTTTGTGGTTGAATTCATTTAGCCTTTCAATATTGTTATTATTGTTATCCATTTTCACCATATACATTTTGGCACGCCGAGTGGGACCCTTGTCCCTTTTGCATTTAACATCTTTGTTGCAGATTTTGTGTCTTGAAGTTGCAGATCTAACATTTTTCAACAGCATTTTGATATTCCTGCGTCTGCATATTTTTGGATCGTGTTTTTGGCTTTTTGTCGCATTTGTTCTCTTTCGGATCGCTTCTGTGTTCCCGAATCGCATCTATGACATCTGGAACCGCGTCTGCATCTTCGACAACATTTTTTTTTTGCAGATTCCAAAAATCGCATCTGTGTTCCTCAGTCACGTCTACAGTGTTTTTAGATGCGTCTGTGCCCAAAAGTCGCGTCTGGGTTCTAGAGCCATGTTTGTGTCTCACATAAGCGCGTCTGCGTCAGATAGGCGTGTCTCTGTTTGGGGTAACCGTGTCTGTGTTCGTTGATTTCTTTTTTTTTAGCTTCGTTGATTCAGTTTTTGGTCATTCAATATTTCAGATCCAGTTTATTTTGAGCTAACATCTTCAGATCTAGCTAACGAAATTGGTGCAGCTTGTCTTGAAAGCAAAATCATTTGGTTGAAGGCCCCTATTTTCACAAAGTCTTTTGGATCTAAAATTTACCTAACTTGTGCGCTTGCAGGAAGGGGTGATTATTTCAAACTATCCAAACTACTAACAAATCTTTGTTGTAGGTTCTTGGCAAGGGTTTTTTATTTTTTTTATTGTGTGCCTTGTTTTTCATAGATTAGCAAACACTTCAATTGGTGCACTAAAATTGAACCATTGTCTTTTGTGTCTTGAGCAATAGGCTCTTTTTGTTTAATCTTTAGAGGGCCTATCTTCTCGTGTGGTCATTAGGACTACTAGTGAGAAGAGAACAACCCAAGTGGTAGCAAAAGAAAAGTCATCTTCTTCCAAACCACTATAAATAACTGTATTCATGGTGAAAACTATGAATAACATGTGCTGATTAGTTCATACCGACACTATGTCTCCCCATAAACCCATTTGATCAAATTTATTTGATCAGTTGTAGGGCGTAACCCCTACTGGCTGGCAGCCTTCTGTATTACAGAGCTAAAAGTGCCGCATGTATGGCCACACGAGCGGATGCCCTTACTAGCACCTTTTTGTTTTAGAAGCCCAAATCCGTCTAGTTGTTGAGCCAGGAGGTCGGACCTCTGGTAGCGGCCCACACACATACGGTTCTTAGTAGAGATACAAAGTTCGCCACGGGGAGTTTTCGTGGGGACTGATGCTTGGCTGACCCAAGAAGTGAGTGCCAAGGGTGGAGCGAGTGAGGTCAAGCATCTAAGTATCCGCTCTGAATAGCATAGCCTCGGGGGTAAAACCCCATGCGGGATCAACAACTATTGTCTTGGCCAGCCATAAGAATTGTGCTTGACTTATTTTAAACATTCAAAACATTCAAGACCAAACAGCAAAACATTATGTCTTCTGTGTCTTCAAGTGTATGCAAAACAATTTTACATCAAACAACACATTTTCTTGGAGTCATTTTTGGAGTCTAGACACTTGCAAACATTGAGTTTTCATCAACATTATGTCCTCTTGTCACGAAAAATAGTCAAACAGTCAGATTTGGTCACAACAAAACAACTTCACAGATTGGAAAAAATTGCACAAATTTTATAGAAACGCGTCTGTGTCAGACATAATAGTGTCTGTGTTGTATAACCGCATCTGTGAATGGCAAAAACACGTCTGTGTTTCCAGAATCAACATTACACTTTACAAAAATCTCAGAAATGCATCTGTGTTAAACAGAACCACGTCTGTGTCAGGAAATCGCATCTGTGCAGTATACAGGCACATCTGTGTTCAGAATTGAAAATTTTTTACAGTCTAGCAAACAAACACAATCAGTTTCAGAATTCTTGAGCTTCCTAGGATATTTCTCCAGGGTTTCATTTAGCATTCAACCTGTCTTTGGGTCTCACAAAGTCCATCATTTCTTTACACCTTACATTTCATTCACATTTGTCTAAACTTGAGTCAAAAGGTCACTTGCTTGTCCTCATCATACTTTGTCAACACACTACATACAACAACACTTTGCTAAGTGGTCCCTCATCAAGGTCTATCACCTTTGGGTCTCATTTGGTTTTACTTAGAGTCAAGATCAACTTACCTCATCAAGAGAAACTATCCTCTCTTTGGAAGTCACACCTACTCTACTACATACATACTTGGTCTTACACTTTGGACATTGCAAGTACACTTCAGATTCATTTACATTTCATCCAACTCTTCGTCTTCCATACTTTTTCCATTTTCATCTAGTCTCACACATCTTGGTCAATACCTAGTTCATGGTTGAAACCTATCTTCAAAAATCTAGGAGAGAAACTAAAGAGGCTCAAGAGTCCACAAACATGAGTGTCTATGAGTATGACAATGATGTCTTTTTCAATACTGATCATAACACATTACCTGAAATGGATGCCTATAGAAACATTCCAAATGTTGAGAACATGGACACTACAAACAACAATGATACACACAATGACAATATGGACAACTTTTTCGTACATTCAGCAGATGTGGAAGAATCCATTATGGACCCCTGCTTCAATCGATTGATTGAGGAAATAATGAGGAGAGATAGACAATACTTCTTACAAATGATGGCACAAAGTGGAGCCAAGATACCTCATGATTTTGACATGTCTCAAATAATGGAAAATAGACCTTTGCAACAAACTCACTCCAACATGGATCAAAGGAGGCCTAATAGTGGAGGCAATAGAGGACCACATATGGTGTCTGAATCACCATCATCTTTGTTTCAAAAACCAGAGGTCCCACATACACATGGTCAAGCATATGATACTCACCTTCGCAGACCATTATGGAAGTCTTATGCAAAAAGATATGCTCAATCACATATCAATGCTAAGGATCAACCACCAAAGTAATTGGATATTCAAAGGCATGCTCAAAATTTGGACACAAGGAAACCTTGTGTCAAATTTGGGTGCAACACATTAGAACATGACATGCCTGTAGAGTATGGTATACATGGACAAAATAGATATTGCATTCCTCAACATGAATCTATACCAAGTGGTCCATACATACAACATCACTATAGACCTCCTCCATATGAACATGTGTATGATCAATATCATCCATATATGCAACATGCTCCTCCTCCAATTGGTACCTCAAGCATGGGGTATGGTCCAAGAAGTCGATCTCCACCTAAGAGCAATTTGGAGCAACAAATCAGGGACTTACAAAAGAAAGTGGAGGACATAAATACACCAAAGCCAACATACACAATGAGAGACATATATCCTTATCCATTTGACAAGAGCATTCCAATGCCTCCTTTTCCTACACACTTTGTAATGCCCAAATTTGATAAGTATAGAGGAAAAGGGGATCCTAAGGCACACATAAGATAGTTTTTCACAGCTTGCATTGAGGTAGCAGCAGAAGAGACATATTTGATGAGATTATTCCCACAAAGCCTAGGCGATCAAGCTATGGAATGGTTCTCCCAACTTCCACCTAGAATTAAGTCATGGGGTGACTTAGCAGAGGCATTTATTCAACATTTCTCCTACAACATAGAGACAGACATATCAGTCACTACTTTGTGCAACACCAAGCAAAAAGAGGGAGAGTCTTTTGCATCATTTTTACAAAGATGGACGAATCTAGCCAGCAGATGCTCTTGTGAAATTCCACAAAAACAAATGGTAGAAATGTTCACCCAGAATGTTAACAAAGACATTGTCTATTATCTAAAGAAAGCTTGTTTGTCCACCTTCAAGGACATCATTGAAAAAGGCTTAGCGATAGAAAAGGTCCTAATTGAATAAGGAGTCATTAAGATATTCAAGGAAAACAAAGATGACTTTAAAGGAAAGGATAAGTCAAGATTTTGGAATAAAAACAAGAACACAGTCAATGATGGTGTTGTTGATGCCAATACAGTGCGACCCAAATTCATTTTTTTGGGATCAAGTTCTACAAACAACCAAGTGAATACTCAAACAACTTCTAGATCATGAAGGAAGTACACTCCATTGGGAGAACCACTTGAGTCAGTTTTCAAAAAGCTAGTGGCAAACAAGGTAATCACGATTCTAGATTTTCCTCCATATGAGCCAAAGGTCAAACCAAATTGGTGGAATGATGATGAATATTGTGAATTTCATAAGAGCAAGGGTCATAAGATAGGAAATTGCCATCGACTGAAGAACATCATACAAGATCTTATTGATAGAGGTGACATTGAGATTGAGGGACACTCATCCAATCAAGAACATGAAATGTTTAAGGAACCATTCCCAAAGCATGACAAGGGAAAAGCTAAAGCCACAGATGACCAAACCAACTATACAAGAGCAACCTATAACTATGATTCAACTATCAATCACATTTTGATGGACAATTACATCTCTACCATTATCATCAAGGACAAAAACCCTGAGAATTCTACCTGAAGACCCAAGATTGTCCTAAAAGGTGTTGGATCTTCTTCCAAACCTACCTCTGAATGTCATGTTACAACCCGTCAAGGTAAATTCACTTTGCAAGGTGCTCCAGCCAAAAACACCCCTTCTTCATCAACCAAACCTGAGTATGACCTTGTAGAACAATTAGGGAAGACACCTGTGCTCATCTCCATTCTTGAGCTCCTACGCATATCCCCTGCACATAAATCCATTCTTGACAAAATCTTGAGAGAAACTGCCATTCCTATTGATCTGAATGTGGACCAGTTTCAAGCCATGGTGGGATACCTTTCCATTCCTCACTCGCTTACATTCATAGAAGCTGATGAAGCCTCCGTGAGCCAACCACATAATGCACCACTACACATTGAAGCCTTCATACACAAACATCGAATAAAACGAGTCCTGATAGATGGAGGAGTAGGTCTAAACATTTGTACATTGAGCACAATTAAATAATTGGGATATTCTGATAAAGCTATGAATTCTACAAACAAAATCACCATCAAGGCATATGATGATGAAGAGCGTTCATCCAAAGGCACAGTCACCTTGCCTCTTAGAGTTGGGCTAGTTACGAAGGATGTGGTTTGTCAAGTCCTAGACCTAGATCTCACTTACAACATATTGCTAGGGCATCCTTGGATTCATGAAATGAGGTCAGTCCCATCTACATATCACCAATGCATTAAGTTTCCTCACAATGGAGTGGAGGTAACAATTGACCATGATCCTAATCCATTCATATACTGCAATAACCTGAGATCAAAAACTGAGACCATCATTCCCAGTAATCGCAAAGTTGTTCCTTCTTCGACATATATTGATCCTGAGTCATTAAAACCTTTGACATCAAAACAAGGTGAGCTTAAAGGCAAATTTCAGGACAAGGCCATGGGGGAATACACTTTAAATCAGACCATGTACTTACAACAAGTCATGAGTTCACCAAAAGAATGTGGAAGACCACATCCTAACAAGCAAGTATCCATCATTGTACTCAAATGGGACCCTACTACCTTTCAAAGATGGGGCGAACTGGAAGAGGAAGACTTATACAAAATGCTTTACAAACACCTTGAAGATGATACACAAGATCACATCAGTCTACCATGTGAGAAATATAGCAAAGGCTTCAAGATTCTACAAAAATTTGGGTATGATGGAAAAAGCCCTCTTGGGTTATGAAAGGAAGGCATCATTGAACCTTTACAACCTGAATTGACATTCAAAAAGAAACACTCGAAGGGACTTGGTTTCTTGACTTCCAAGATACACACTCAAAGGACAGAAGAAGCCTTACAAACCAAAGCTGCCAAAATTCAACAAGAGGATTGCTATTCCACAGACTCCAATGAATGGGAATGGGGTTTAGACAAATCCTCCAGTGACTACGAGCTCACCGAGACATTTAGAGAGCCAGAAGAACCCACAGAAGAAGAGGAATTTTATAAAAAAATCAAAGTTGGTCAAGAAACAACCTATGAGGATTCCACACAGTCCTTGTCTCAAGGTCCTAGGTTGAAATCACATAGGATGAGAACACCTGTCCCAGAATGCGCTACTAGTGATGATAATTTGGATTCATTCACGATCGAGACTGATGAGGAGAGTGCCATCGATGACCTCGATAATTAGCTTGACATAGCCGAATATAACTGCATCTTCACTCTTAGCCCCGCTAACTTCGAAGACATTAAAGGCCTTCCCCTCGTTCACCACCAACTCATTGACTGGGATCATGAAGGACCTGCATAGTTTGACACATTCCAAAATGATGAAGCTTTTATTGACTATCTTGGCATACAAGATGATCTTCCCCCTAGGGACCATAAAGCGGGATACACTATAGAACTCAATAGCGTGGCATATTTTGGTGAGGGTGTCGGACCGTCTAGTCGCAAAAATGTGAAAATAAGAACAAACCAAGGGTCTTTTGGCGAAAACCACACTGTGGCGTTGTCTGACCCCAAAAAAGTAAAAAGAAAGGATGTATCTGAGGGCGAAAACCTCTCTGAGGCACCCAAAGATGGAAGGCTCGACATTCTCCCAGCATCATATGAGGAAAAGTCATCCATGTTGGTAGAGGAGACTATCAAAACAAACATTGGTACAGAAGAGGTTCCACACAACATATTCCTAGCCCAATCTTTGACGGACTCAGAAAGGTCAAAATTCATAAGTTTCTTCAAAGAATGACAAATCAACTTTGCATGGTCATACGCCGATATGCCTGGATTGGATCCGGATTTGGTAATGCATCATTTGACAGTTAAACCAGGGGCAAAACCAATGAAACAGAAATGAAGAAAGATGCATCCATAAGTGGCATTACTAGTCAAAGTAGAGCTTGAGAAATTATTGGATGTCGGATTCATACGCCCAATTGATTATCCCAAATGGATCTCCAACTTAGTGCCTATCAGTAAACCAGATCATAGCATCAGAATATGCACAGATTTCAGAGACATCAACAAAGCTTGTCCTAAGGATGACTTCCCATTACCAAATATTGACTTGATTGTTGATCTCATAGCAGGTCATGAAATGTTATCATTGATGGATGGATTCTTTGGTTATAATCAAATAAAGATCGCATCTGAGGATCAACACAAAACATCATTCACTTGTCCTTAGGGAACCTTCTACTGGAATGTCATGCCCTTCGGGCTAAAAAATGCAGGTGCTACATATCAAAGAGCCATGACTACCATCTTTCACGATCTCATGCACATAACTGTGGAAGATTATGTCGACGACTTCTTGGGCAAATCAATAGACAGAAATACACATTTGGACATACTTTCAGTTGTCTTTGATTGGTTGGAAAAATACAAAGTAAGATTAAATCCCAAGAAATGTGTCTTTGGAGTAACCTCCGGGAAGCTCCTAGGATTCATTGTATCAAAAAGAGGAATTGAAGCTGATCCAACAAAAGTCAAGGCCATCCTGGAGATGCAACCACCAAGAAATATTAGTCAACTTCGGTCTTTACAAGGGAGACTCCAGTCCATACGAAGATTCATAGCGCAACTTGCAAATAAGTGTAATCCTTTTCAGCACCTGCTACATAAAAACATCAAATTCAAATGGGATGATAACTGTCAATAGGCTTTCCAGACACTCAAATATTATCTTCTGAATCCGCCAGTTCTGATGCCACCAGTTCCAGATCAGCCTCTATTACTATACATATCAGCTACTCCAATAGCACTGGGGGCACTCTTAGCACAACAAGTTGCTGAGGGTAAAGAAAAGGCAGTATACTATATCAGTCGCACATTGGTGGGATATGAGCTAAACTACACACCAATTGAGCGTGCATGTCTCGCTGTGGTCTTTGCTTCGCAGAAATTATTACATTACATGCTAACTCATAAGACTAAGTTGGTTGCGAGGATCGATCCATTGAAATACCTTCTCAATAAAGCAACACTTATTGGGTGACTATCCAAATGGCTAATGATCCTGAGTGAATTCGACATCGAGTATGTGGACAGAAAAGCAATAAAAGGACAAGCCATCACAGATCAATTAGCAGATGCTCCCATGATAGATGATGTTCCTCTAAGTTCAGAATTTCCAGATGAATCCATTTTAACAATGTCACATGCAAAGCCATGGCAACTGTACTTCAACGGCTCATACACACAACATGGGGCAGGAGCTGACATCCTCTTTATAACTCCTCAAGAGGATTCTATACCAAAATCATACCACTTATCATTTCCTTGCACTAATAATATAGCGGAATATGAGGCATTAACAACTAGATTACGGATTGTAGTTCAGTGGAAGATCTAGGAACTTCATGTTTTTGGGGACTCTCAACTTGTAATCTGTCAAGCAACTGATGATTACCAAACAAAGGATGAAAAATTAATGCCTTACAAAAAAATGGTGGATGACCTGAAACAACATTTCACAAAGATAGACTTTGAGCAAATACCAAGAGAGCAGAATTGAGCCATAGATGCCATGGCTACAATTGCTTTATTGATGGATCTACCACCGAATGAGACCCGCTATGAGTTCTTGGTGGATAACCTTTTGGTTCCTTCATATGAAATCATTCCTACTGAGATGATATGTGTTGTTGGTCTCGAGTCCTAGTTATATGGTTCCATTTTTATATACCTTCGTGACAATACCCTACCTCCTGATCTATCCAATAACCAACGTCGCACTTTCATTCGCCAATCTTCTCGATATGTCATTTTAGCTGATATCCTATACTGGTGAGGTTTAGATGGCACTCTTCTTAGATGTTTAGAAAGCAACGAAGCTCAGATTGCGTTAAGTGAAGTACATGAAGAGATATGTGGCCCACATGCTAGTGGTCCTACCTTAGCCAAGAAACTCATCAGGACTGGATATTACTGGCCCAATATGGAAAAAGACTCATATTAGTTTGTCAAGAAATGTAAGCAATGTCAAATTCATGGAGACCTCATACATGCGCCAGTGCAAGAACTTCAACCAATTGCGTCTCTTTGGCCCTTTTGTCAGTAGGGACTTGATCTCATAGGCAAGATTCACCCTCCTTCTTCCAATGGTCATAAATTCATTATCATTGCCACAGAGTATTTCACAAAATGGATTGAAGTCGTGCCTCTTACACAAGTCATTGGAAAACAGATTGCTACGTTCATCCTCAACTATATCATTTGCCGATACGGTATTCCTATTTCCATTATCACTGATAATGGGCGTCCCTTCAAAAATCAGGATGTTCGTGAACTCTATGACCGCTTTCATATCTCCCATCATTTCTCCATGCCATCTTACCCCCAAGGTAATGGTCAAGCTGAGGCATCTAATAAGACAATCCTTAAAATCCTAAAAAAGACAGTCGACAACGCTAGCCGTAATTGGCATATCCAACTTAATCCTGCACTTTGGGCATACCGCACAAGTGTTCGCACACCTATAGGAGCTACACCCTATTCACTTGTCTACGATGCTGAAGCCATCTTGCCTTTTGAGGTCGAGCTACCCTCTTTATGAGTCTCTTTGCAAAACATTATCAGTGATGAAGACTACAGGGTCTCTCGCTTACAAGAACTTGAACTATTGGATGAACGAAGACAAACTGCTTTTAATCATCTCAAGGGTTATCAACAATGAATGAGTCGCAGCTACAATCATAGAGTTAAGCCTTGCATATTTGAGGTAGGTGATTTGGTTCTCAGAGAAAACCCCAAAAATCAGCAAGACAGAGAGAAGAAGGGCAAGTTCGAACCAAATTGGCTTGGTCCTTACATCATCACAGCAGCTTATGGATCTGGTGCATATCAGCTCTCAACTATAGAAGGTGAACCTTTGGAGGATCCTATCAACAACATGAACCTTCGCAAGTTTTACATATAGCTCTTCAGAGTATCCTAATTCAAAAAATACGAAAAAATCAAAAAAATTCAAAATACAAAAAAAAAAATATCATAAAACATAAAAATCGTTACTTGGTGAAAACCTAGCAAACAGGCACCGTGTGACACAAAAACATTGAAAAAAATCCAAAAAGTAAAGAGAAATAATTTCATCCAACGATGAAAACCACTTTGGTGGCGCCCTGGGCAAGTACCATAGTGAAAACTGGGTCACCAATGCCATGCGTAGAGACATTGCTCCTCCCTCCTTCAGGATTCACTTTCATCCTCTCACTTTGCACACACTCCCAACCTATTCATTCATAATAAACTTAGACATTCCCATCATGGCTTATTATTGATCTACCCAAGATTGGTTCACCATTCATAATTCACCTCCCTTTCTATCCATAATAAATCAGATCCTATCTGTGGCTAAGGCAAATCCTATGTCTAGTGATGGGTGTGGAACTGAGAACATCACATGTTTCGAGGAGTACAGTTTCTTCCAACTTCCTTCAGTCTATCCGCACACAATTCGCAATAAAGAAGCATCTGCATCGCGAATCCACAATAAAGTATCAATTTCATGGATTTAGTCAGTTTCAGATGAGACATGGTAGCAACAATGGGATTCAACAAATCAAATCTTTCAATAGACTCAGACAACATTATGGTTCAGTGCTATCTATCCTTTTTGTGAAAGTAAACATTGTGACCACAATCAAATAAGACTTATACAAGTGACAAGAGACACTAAACTTGAGGACTACAGTGGATGTTGGTGTCGAGTCTTGGTTTTCTTTTGATTTTATCTTTCTAGTGACATGTCTTTTAGCTTTTCCAGGATGTCTCTGACTAGAGATTTTATCTCCAGGATGTCTTTGACTAGAAAGGTGAGGATGGGGTATCGTTACCTATTTTTCTTTTGTTGTCTGCGGATTGACTCTTAGTAATGCTATGACTTGTCCAAGGATATGAGGACACTGTGAGTCTAGTGTGAACTAGGGCATTCCTTGTTTGTGACTGTCTTATCTCCATGCAAACAGGTACAATAACTTTCTGGGTCGAACATATGCCTCGATTGTCATAACCTACTTGCCATAATAAAGCTCAATGATGATAGCACACAAGAAGCTCTTACACTTTCATATCTTCTATCTTCCATCCCCCTTTCTTGATTGACTTCCATCGTCCTTCTCAAGTCCGTGTAGCCTGCTATCACATGACTGAGTATAATGACACACCAAAAACATTTGTATTTCATGTAGTTGCACTTGCATTATCACATATAAGCATTTCATACATACATATAGATATCATAATTGCATCACATCCTGCACACAACACATGTTAGCACATTTTACATTTTCATCATGTCAATAATCATTTGCATCATCATATTCATTTGCATGACATACATTCACATTTGCATCATGCATACATATATAAAACATAAAAGAACAAAAATATGGCATTTCATTATGTACATATTTTCATCCATATCATAAGCATCACATAAGAACATCTCATCACATAAGTACACATGCATATAGCTGCCGTAAAGATGAATCATCTCATATATAGATATAAAGTGTCATGATACAATGATGTCAAAATCATATGACTACAATCACCCGTAGATGTCTACATCATCAGACAAAATGGTACAATACTGATACATAGGGAGCCCTCTACAGCTATGATGAACTCCCTCCCTTAGAGCTGCCTAGCCTCAATGGAATCTAAGCCCCTGAAGGACCCGCCCCAGGCTCATCCCTCCTATCCCCTCTCTGGTGGTGGTGGAGGACCCATAACCCCACCATTGGATGCCTGTCGCCTCCGGCTCCCTCTCGTAGCTGTTGCTATCCGTGATGGTCTATGGAAGCTCCTCGCCCACTGATTAGCTGGCACTGCACCATAATAGAGATCCCGCCAGTAGCCTATCTCCTCCCTTGCCTACAAAACATAGGCGTATCCAGCCACTGTGTCCTCTGCCACCTGCCTCCCAGCCCTCAGTGCTGTCTCAGCCTCTGTGTAGTGCTAAATGGCCTGGTCCAGCTCCCGCTTAGTATCTTTGAGCCACCTCCTGAGTCTATCCCTCTCCCTCTCCAAGTCCTGAATCTCATCTGCCTATCCCTGGCAGATCTCCCTCAGCTCAGTCAGCTCATCCTCCTCCGCCTTAGCCCCCTGTGGCTCTACCTGTGGCTCCCCTTATACGAGTGCCTGCCCCTGTGCCTGTGCCTGTACTAGTTCCTGTACCTGTCCCTGTACCTGTCCCTGTCCCTGCAGTTGTCTGGGACCCTATGCTACTGGCACCTATAGCGGTAATCCACCGCGACCCTTCACCACCCGAGCCTGTATGTCCTCTCCACCCTCCCTCCATGGTGCCACTCTCCAACTACCACCCTCCTCCTCTGTCGGCCTCTACCCCCATCATCTCCATCATCATCACCATCCCCACCACCATCTTCATCTAGTGGCTCTCTTGGATTTGTCAGGCGTGGGAATGGATGCTCGGCCCAATATGCTATGTACTCTGCATCCATGCCGGCATCCTTGATCTCTGGCCATATATCCCAGGGTAGGGGCATCATCTCCACTAGCTGTGTAAAAGCCTAATCATATGATAGTAATGGCCCAAACTGCGCTTGATCCCTAACTATCCGTGCGTACATGCCTAAACCCCGTGGCATCCGCTGGATCCTGCCGAACTGCCTACCCACCCTGTCAACTAGCTGCCTCTCCAATACATAGGGCGTCCACCAAATTAGATACCTACTCCGAAAGGTGTAGGGTATCTCTACTACATCGTCCTCCCAATGCTCACATCCCAGGTATGGCCTCCATATAACCATATCAATATCATCTATAACCCATCGCCAATGCTCCAACCTACCAATCCGTGGCTGCGAGGTGATCATATCGTACAAATGCATGAAATTGCATCTGTGACCTCTGCCCCTGAAGTGTATTGGTCATGTCACCGGTAGATGCTCATAGGCCCACACCTGTAGCAATGTGACCCCGCAGCCCAATCCCACTGATCCATGGTAAACAAACTGATGTAGCTCGTAATATAGGTGCATTAGCACACATGGTCCCCAGGCATATCTGGTGTGCTATGTCACCAGTATCTCCAATGTGCTCCCCCAGCCCACAGCCAACCCTCGTGTCGCTCTATCCGGACACAAGAACCCATTGATCGCTACTCCTACCATTGCCAGTAGTGCCAATCCTGTCTGTGTCATGGTATCCCATGCCACATGCCCTGCCCTCATCTCCAGTCCTAGATCCCAGAACACTCATCTTAGGGCATCCCTGTCTCCATCTCGATTGTAGGGAATCAGCTCCCCATCAATCGGTATCCGCAAAATCCTATATACATCCTCAAGGGTGACTGTCATCTCACCCATCGACAAATGAAATGTGCACATCTCTGAGTGCCACTTCTCCACCAGTGTAGTCAACAATCCCATGTTCACCTGAAACTCAGGCACATACAGAATATGGTACAATCCCATAGCCTCAATAGCAGCTTTGTCCTCGAATGTCCGCTCAGGTCACAACCTCTGAATCGATAAGAATCTCTCCCATGACTCCCGGATAGGCAAATACTCCTGCAGTCAAGCAAATCAATCATGTCAGTCATAGTGGCATTCACTGTTCATCACAAAATGCTACTTTTTATCTAAGTGCATATGGTACTCCATCCTAGTGATAGTCACTGTTCATCACAAAGTGTTGCTTCTATCCTAGTGACACTCACTGTTCATCACAAAGTGTTGCTTCTATCCTAGTGGTACTCCCTGTTCATCACAAAGTACTATGTGTTTTGCACTCCCTATTCATCACAAAGTGCTGCTCACATTTGCACTCATTGTTCATCACAAAGTGCTGCTCATATTTTAGTACTCCCTATTCATCACAAAGTACTATATCTTGGTACTCACTGTTCATCACAAAGTGCCTTGATCTATCCTATCCTAGGGCCTCTTCTTGAGTGAATCCTCTTGAGTAGTTTCCTAATTGGCAATGTATGTTCTATCACAGAATTGTCAATCCTAGCCCTATTTGCTATTCTAGTCTTCCCTAGAGAACTTGCTTGAGTGTATCCTCTCAGCAGCTTATCCAATCGACAGCGTATGTTCATCACAGAATTGTCGATTTGCCCTTGAAGACATAAACGTGCCTTCATGACATAAACGCGCTTATAGACTACATAAACATGCCTGTTTTACACAGATGTGCTCGGAACACACAGACGTGCCTATGCTCTGCATAGATGCGCCTGGAAGACATAGACATGCCTTCCTAGAATAGACGCGCCTTCACAGCGCAGACGTGGCCGCATTTTTACACAGATGCATTTTCCAGCATAGACGCGCCTGGCACAAACATAGACGCACCTAGCGAGCATAGACGCGCCTAGCACCAACATAGATGCACCTGGACGTTTTTGACATTTTTTGGACCCTAACCTAGAGCGCATTTATTACCCTATCTAGCATGCATTAATGACAACAATAAATGCAACAAAGTACAAGGAGGTTTTGTGGTACTTACTGGCTCTCCTGCCTCTGCTGGCCTTTCATATCGGCAAATGTGATCGAATCTGTGAACAAATGTCATTACTGCTGACTGCCGCTGCTCTATTTTCACTCTACACTCTGCTCTCGTGGATGTGTGGATGACAATGAGGATGTATTTTCCCTTGTGGTCTATCTTATAGACTACCCTAGCCCTAGCCCTAGTCTCCTGTGTCAATCTTCGTTATCCCGTGACTTTGTCACTTTATCTGGTTAGTCCATTGTAGCCTTTCTTTCTTATCAAGAGATTTTCTATGGTCTTTTCAGACATTTTCATCCAATCTCTCGAGGGGGCATATCATTCCCATCTTGGGGCAACTCTGTATTAGTTCATCTTATCTTCTTTGAAACAACGCGACAAGCCGCATTGTCTCAAAGAGGGGCAAAATGTAGACACCTAAAATTGTCATGTCTAATTAAATAAATATTTTATTTATTTAATTACTTTAGCGTAATTCATTAATTAAATAAATCTTTATTTATTTAATTAATTCATTTATCCTCTTCTAGCCTTATTTCTCATTTAAATAAATACTTTTATTTATTTCAATTATCCTTTTCCTAAATTAAATAAATATCTTATTTATTTAATTGATCCTTATTCTTCTATTAATTAAATAGTTTTTAGTTATTTAATTAATTCATTAACCTTTTCTACCCATAACACATGTCATTCATCTCTTAATTAATACACTACCTACCCCTTTCATTATTTTATTATTTCTTTTACCTACCCTCTAATCATAGCCGACCTCCTTTTACACCTCTCAATCTTATCCCTCCATTTCTTATAGTGTCTTCTATATAAGGAGATGCTTCCTTCATTATCAAACCCTAACTAGCTAACTACTCGACTACTTGACTACACTACGCTTTTCATATGCAATCCTACTTGCATCTACATTCCGTTCTTTGTTGAGCTCTTGTGCACATAAAATCTGAGAGCAAATATATCAAGCAAGATCAATGGAGATAGGAAGAATGGAGATCCAAACCCTATTGGACATGTGATGGTATAATCTTTGTGATTTCATTTGATTTGCATTATCTTAGGTAATCTTCATATGTTATGGTGGATCTTTGTTGTTGTTAGGCTAGGGTTTTGTGGTTGAATTCATTTAGCCTTTCAATATCGTTATTATTGTTATCCATTTTCACCATATACAGTAATCACTGAGTTGGAGCTCAATGCAGGGGTTGGTGCTCCTTGGGTTGGTGCCCTAAATTAGGGGTCGGTGCCCTAAATTAGGAGTTGGTGCCCTAAACATTGTAATCAAAGATTCATTGTGAGGCTAGATTGGAGTAGTAGACTCCAGCAGCATTTCTCACCGGGGTTTTTTCCATCTTAGATTTTCCTCATATATGCTAGTGTTATGTGATGTCTCCTTTATGTGTGAGTGCTTTTGAGTTATCTTCCGAGCCCTAACTGGTAAGTCTACATTCAGTTAGATCCGAGAACTGGTATACACACATATGGTAGCTAAAGGAAAAAATTTTAGAACCACTAATTCACCCCCCTCTCAGTGGTGCATTGTGTCTAACATAAATCACACGATATCAGGGTATCCCCTTTGGTTTGGATGTTCCTCTTTCAAAAATGTGGAATTGGTGTATTACTAAGCTAAAAAAATAAACTTTGAAATCAGAGAAATAATTTTTTGTCTTTGGACAACAAGATTAAAGTCATTAATCAAATATTTCTCACTTATCATGTTTTTTATTCCTCTTGTTAGATACCTTTTGAGAAGGGATGTGTGGACTTAACCAAAATCATGTGTCAATTTTTGTGGTCTAAATGGGATAGGAAATCTAGTTTTAAATCTACTTCATGGATACACTACATTCAACCCAAAATAAAAGGTGGTTTGGGGATTTTAGATCATAGGACATAGGGGATTTTTCTTTTTGATAAAGGGATACTCAGGATTGTTATGGGAGAGGAACCTTGGAAATGTTTGGTTATACATAGAACTGACCTAACTGGTGTAAAAAGGAAATGGTATAGCATTAGATGGGTTGAAAAATTACTTAATGCCCCCTTTTTCTTTATGAGAGTTCCATTCCCTCTACAATCCATTTGGAAGGCTTGGATATCAATTTGCAAAATTTTTAACTAGAAAAGTTTCTCTTTACAACATGGGTTCAACTTTGCTTCCTCATCCATCTAGTAGAACAGATTAATTCAATATATTCACCAACCTCTTGTCATTGCATTTCCTAGACAAGCATACTATTTATTTAAAAAAGAAGTGAAAAATTTAAATGATATATATGATTTTGATACTTGAGATTTGGCCTCTTGGTAGAAATATTAGATAATGTTTCAATTAGACAATAGATTTGAAGGGTTCTTGATTTAAGTTAGATCTTTGGTGCTAGTTGAATTGACTATGAAGCTTTGCACCCCATTACAATGCAGGTTTTTCAAATATTGGTTATGTCTTTATAAGTTCTCGTTCTATTACATTCCTCTAAAGAAAACTTATTTTAGCTTGTACTTCCAAATGTACCATTAAACCCAAGATTGAACCAGAAATGAAACTATTGGTCTCATGAAAAGACATGGATAAAGTTGAGTTCCCAAATATGGAGATCTAAAGCTAAGGCTAATACACAAATATTGGCTTGAAAAATATTACATTTAAATTTACTTGTCGAGGATACATTTGAATGTATGATGGTTCAACCAATCAAATGTCCTTTTGCTAGCATAATGATAGTCTTAAACACATTTATTGAGAATTTTTCTATGCTAAAAAATGGAAGGCTTTTGTCAATGATTTCCCTCTCTTTTTTTTATCATGGTTTGAGTTGGAGAGATGTGATTTTGGGTTATGATCTTCATAATAATATGGTGGTAGATTCTTTAAGCCATATTGTTTTACTTAATATTTGGAAAAGTAGGTGTTTTAGTGTCTTTTCTAATCAATTCATCCACAAGCATAAATGCTAAATTTTTATGTTGACATATTGTTTAAATTGTCTCGCTTTATTTTAAATTGGAGGAACTCACCAAAGATTGAGCTAAAAACAACTTTTTTTGGAAAATATTAAGCACCAAGTTCTTTAGCTACATAAAGATATTGTAACCTATCTATATAGCTGCAATTTTTTTAAAATTTAGATTTTTTCTTTATTTTGTAAGGCAAAGATGGCAAGCCATCATAATATTAATATATATAATTTTTACAACCCAGTTTGTGGGGGCATGTTGGTAGGAAAGAAGTGGGCAAAGAAAACCTCCGGCCAACCCCATAAATAAATTGGATGCCCATAGGCATTAAGTGCATTACAAAGACAATATAGATATAAACATGATTACAACACCCAAAGCTAAATTTGGGTTTAACAGCTTATGAAAATCAAAACGAGAGAAGAGAGACAACATGGAGCAAAACAACCAAATCCTCTACACAAGCAATTTTCTATCTTGATATCTGCCCTTTATAGTCCAGATGGAGGTTTCCCTTGTGTCGAAACAACACAAAATGAAGCCAATATGAAGGTTGAAGCATCTGTTTACTGAAAATCCGAGAAGCAAGCATCACCAAAATTCTCACAAATCCCTATGAAGACAAAGAAAATCCCCGAGAATCCATATAGGAGTCTGTAGAAACATAGTGAATCTCGATTAGCATGAATACAAAGTTTTTCCTGCCAAAAAGGAATTTAACACTCTGATTCATTTGATGAGGCAACATCCATAGGCAAGGGAAATGAGGACGGGTAGCCATGCGGGTCGACATCAGCATGTCTAAATAGATCCCATATAGTTTCAAATTTCTTCTTGGCTAAAGCATATAACACTTCCCCAATAGTGGTCGATCGATGTAAGTTAGTCTAGTGAAGAAATGGGTATGGGGGGCTATGTCTAAGTCCATTTATGATAGATAAGAAAACAGAGCGAGAAGAAGACTCATCCAAGATCTCAACTCTGTCCAAGAAACCAACAATCCAAGAGTCTCCTTGAAAGACATTATAATTGTCTAACTGTGAGAATAGTTCATCCCATGTAAAGAATTTTGGGTGGATGAATGAGCCAACCAAGAATTTAGTATACTCCATGTTCCATGATAGGTCCATTATAATGGATGCAAAATAGGAAGCATAATGCCATGGTGGAGCAACCCTATGACCGTGAATCCAAGCTTCTCCGAGCACCTCTGAAAGTGCCTTATGAATTTCAAAACATGAAACAATAAAAATACTTTGCAATTAAACTGGGCCATTACCTCTAAATTGTAGAGAATGAAACATGTCATGTAAAGCCACCTAGAAATCCATTGGGGTCTAAGTGCCCACATACATTTTTTGATAGCCATTTATAGATGAGAAGACCCATTCTATGTCGCATGGTAGATCGCAAATCTTTTCCATCTCACAAACGTGCTAGACTTTGTGGGAAAAATAAATATGTGTACACTCAATCCAAGTGACAAAACATAAAGCTCTGATAAAAATATCACACATATTACCATTAATTAGAATTATAACAAGGATTGTTGCCTTGAAGATCTAAAAGAGAGGGAAATGATGGAAGTGATGCCTGAAGCACCATCACATCTATACTAGAGCATGCCAAATGACATATGAAAGGGACTTGCAGTCCCAAGAATAAAGGTTTAAATATTTTTAGTTCATGATGTTAGCTCTTAAAAATTTAGATTTTAATTTGTCTTTCTATATAGTTTTGAGCATCTCTTTCTATAGACCTTTGGCCAATTGTAACATTCATTTCATTTTAAAGGCTTCTTATATTATTTGGACAACCTTTAGTGATATTGTTGACTCTTCTTCATTGGTTGTATATTAACAACATTGCTCCTTTGTAATATACTTCTTGGGTTGTTGCAATAAAAAAAATATTAGCTAAAATTTTGAGTTGGAATAGTATTAGTACTACACGGGCAAGTGAGATTCTAATTTGTTACCACCAAAACTTTTGTATATTTTTTAAAATGGTTTTCTAGTTATTGTCTTTAGTGGAAAATTAAGTATTCTTGATTTTGAAGTGAACTCCATGATTAAATGTATTTGAGTCAAAGTACTACTACTAATGGAAGGTTAACAAAAGTTTGAATACTTATCTCGTTTAAACATCACCTTAAATTTTGTACTACATTTTCCTAAATTGATTTGGTAGGTTTTGTCATTTGAGAAAAGTTAAAGTGTTATTTATTTTGAAGAAAAATCCATGATTAAACACAATTGAATCAAATTAGTATGAATAATGAATGGGTAACCAAAATTCCAATGCTTGACCATTGTAAACGTTACCTAAAATATTGTAATACATTTTTAAAAATGGTTTAATAGATTTTGTCTTTAGAGGAAGGTTAAGTGTCCTTGATTTTGAAAGGAATTTCATAACTAAGTGCATTTGTGTTAAAGTAGTTTTAGTAGTAGATTTGAAAAGTTCAAATTCTTGACCAATGTAAATCTCACCTTAGATTTTAATTTGGATAGTAATGGATGGGTAAGCAAATTTTCAATGCTTCCAATTCTACAAACATCACCTACAAATTTGAGGCAATGTGGTACTAGTACTAGATGAGTGAGGAAAGTTTCAATGTTTCACTCCTATAAAGATTGCATGAAATTTTGTACTACTATCTAGTCGGTTTTGTCATTAGAGTAAAGTTTTCTTTATTTTGAATAAAAAACTATGGTTAGATGCATTTGATACAAAGTAGTGCTATTAATAGATGGATAACAAAGTTTCAATTTTTGACCCCGCTAAATATCATTTTAAATTTTGAGACAAAGTAATACTTGTATTGGATAGGCAAGGAATGATGGAATGCTTCACCAATGTAAACATCACCTAAAATTTTGTATTATATTTTTCATAAATGATTTGGTAAGATTTTTGTCTAGAAGAAATTTGATGTTTTTATTTGAAAAAATTGCATGATGAAATGTGTTTGAATTAAAATAATACTTATAATAAATGAATAAGAAATAATGTAATATTTCATCTTATTAAACATAAAAAACTCATAAAAGTGAAATTCTTTCAAATCAGTACTCCTCAAATATAAATGAATATATTGGACTCAAAAACTACTAAATTAAACCTTGGTAAAACATTATTTTCTTTTCATTTTCTTTCTTTATCATTGAGACAATAGAATCGTTCATCACACACCATCCTTAGACTACTATTTTGTTTTGGTAGATTTTGACTTTAGAAAAAATTAGAAATAAAATATTCATTTTCATAAAAATAAATAACATGAAAAATAAAATGTTCATTTTCATAAGAATAATTTTTTTTGTTAATTCATATTTGTTTTAATGATAAAATTCAGGTTGTACACATCTAATGATGTTGAATTCAAACATTTACCAAAAAAAAAAAAAAAAAACTCTAATCAAAACGATGGACTCAAAAACTACAGAGTTAAAAACCTGGTAAAACATTATTTTCGTATCATTTTCATTCTTTATTATTGAAACAGATAGATCCGTTCATCACCCATTGTCCTTAGACTGCTGTTTTGTTCTTTTATTATACTTAATGCGGACAGTCACATCGGCTTACAATCAATTCGCGTGAAATGAATACCACAATGCTAAATGCGCATCATCTCTTCCACCGCCCAAATGGTGTTGTCCAAAGGCGCCCGTTTTCGCTATGACTTTGAATTTTCGGCAATGAATTTTCGGCTATAACACGATAAGTGCGAGGAAAGAAAATTCCAAGAAACGAAAAAAAATAAAGAACGGGGTTTTCCACTGGGAGCGCCATGCTTACCCATCTCTTTCACTCATCTACTACGACCCTGAATTTCTGCTCTGTGTGCTGGACTGAACCCATGCAATACGGCAATGAAAAAAGTATTGTTTACCCATAAAATCAAATCATGTGCTATGATGAAATTTGTAGGAAACATATTTTCTTAATATTAAAATATGATACTTTCAAAATCAAATGAATTTTCGCTATGACTTCGAATTTTCCAAACCAATGTCATACGGCAATGAATTTTCTTCATCTTACATATTTCTGCAATGAAGATTCAAAGAAAATAAAGAATGGGGGATTCCACTGGGACCGCCATGCTTACCCATCTCTTTCAGTCATCTACTACGACCCTGAATTCCTGCTCTGTGTGCTGGACTGAACCCATGCAATACGGCAATGAAAAAAGGATTGTTACCTATAAAATAAATGAATGCTTAAATCAACACGCGCTGAACAGTCCGCTACTTTGTAAGGATTTGACTTGACTCGAAAACGTCCTCAACACGCGCTGAACAGTCCGCTACTTTGTAAGGATTCATCAATGAATGCTTAAATCAATTACCTTTCGTATTTCTGACAACTATGGGAATTCGCCAGGCTGTAGCTATTCTGGCTCCAAAACGTTAGTGTCGTACCATGATGCAGCTCGAAAATCGCATGCTATGAGACACATTCTGCGATCCACCATTGGGCTGATGTGGAGGCAAATCGCCATTTTGGGGTTGACAGAAATCATTTCCACGCGGCTAAAATTTGAAATGGCTAAAACTAATGCTTTTTTATTTTTCATATGAGGTGCAACCATGAACGAAAGTAAGATGAAGAAAGCATGAAAGGAATGAAAAATGCAGTGGGATTTGAGGGCCCATGGATGCAGAAGTAGACTGTTTTTATCGAAAGGTTTGATTTTTTTCCGAGTCTTCAATATATGATTTTTCTTACTTAATGGTGAGATGTTTAGATTTTTATGATTCTCAGTTTTTTGGGGATTTTTCCACATTGTTTTTTCCTTCATTTAAACCCTGACCTCCTTCCTTCAACGCAGAGCAAAAATGATCATTGTATTCATTTTTCCATTTTGGATCGTTGCAGTTAGAGGCATGAAAATAGGTGCCAAGTCTACATCGTTGGAGTCAGCCATGAAAGCAGGTATGCTGTTGACATCTGATGAAATATGATTTTTGTTTATGCAAGTCTTTGAGTTTAGAAGGGTATTTTTTGTTTAATAAATGTGTTGTTTTTGGTTTTTTATGGGTACCAGGTTGAATTCCTTCTACCCTACAGCATGGATATTGTTTTAGGAAAAAGGATAATCATGAAATTTAATTTTTTTAATTTTCAGTCTTTTCTCTTTCTCATTGCTTCAACTGTCTAACTCAAAGAAAATAAATCTCAATTGGGTGTTTTGAGTGCGACTGAAATAGTGAAGGCTTTGCAGGCTCTCTTCAATAACATGACTTAGAAATGTGACATTGACAACTTTATTAAAAGGAAGCAACAATAAAACCTTTAGTGGTTGATGTAATATTTTTCTTTTTTAAGATTACCTGTGAAATATTTTTATCAGATTAATGTCATTCATGTACAAAATTGTTTGCATCAGCCATTTGTCTCAGAGGGCATTTTTTAACACGCTTCAGTAGCCTTGTTTCATCCCTTTGTTTTTGGTAATGTTGCTCACACAATAGCCGGAAGAGTTGTGGCAATGAAGGTTTTATGGGGCTTTCACCGTGACAAGAGATGGAGCAGTTTCTGGTGTGGCAGATCAAATATGAAAACTATTTGGCACTTCGATGGCCCTGGCACCAACAACCTGAATATGAAGCATTGTTATTTGGGTTTTTTAATTTATACTTAAAATTGACTATAATATTGTAAAGCTTAAAATTTTGATTCATTGAAAAATTCATTGATTTTAATTATGCAGGCTTTGAGTTGTTTAATTTAGGGCATTTATAGAGGAGATTTTAAGCAAAAAGGAATTAAGATTGATTCTTAATTTCTAAATCTAATTATTTGGGTGAATATATCCCATCTCATGATTTTGATTTTTAAATAAGATGATTGTTGTGAAATTTATATTTTATTAAAACCACACCAACTTATATACTATAGCCATTGTAAAGGAGGAAAATTTGTTACACTTGGATCAAGTTTCATTTACAGACAAAAAAAAAATCACATTTATTTAGACAAACAATTCACATGCATTTGAAAAAACTCTTAAAATAAATTTATTTTAATTCAGAAATTGTTTCGTAATTTTGTGATAGCTAAAGTTTTATTGAAAAAACCCACGTCTAATTTCATTAGATTGAATCCAAACATTGTTTTGTAGTTTCCAATTAATACTATAATTACATCTACTCAAATATTGGTTGTTCTCCGATAGTTCCAATCACTTAAAGTTTTCTTATTTGAATCTCTTTGTAAAATAACTATAATAATTTAAAATATTCTTATATGAAGTTTAAATTAAATGCAAAAATTTTAGAATGTTCTTTAATAGGAATATTTTTTAATAATAAATTACATTTAAATTTATTATATTAATAAATAAAATTATATTTTAATTAATAATTTAAATTATATGTCTACAAGATTTAAAATTTTTTAAAACAATTAAAAATTTATATAATTTAGTTTTCCTAAATAATATTAAAAAAATTGCTCTCATTTTTTATAACTATGTTGTACATTTATTATATTTTAACATATAATATTTTATAGAAAAACCTTCAAATCAATTTTATCATTAAAAATTATAATTAAATATGAATAGAAAATGTAATATTTTCATTTATAGTAATAATAAATCAAATAATTATGGAATTTAAATTTACTCTACTATTGACTTGTGTTTACCCATATATTTGAAAAGATCTTGATAAATTTCACATAGTTTTCCATTATGAATTTAAGTACAACACATTTTGAAATATTATATATATTACTTATATTTTCAATTTGTATAATCTTAATAATCATTTATGTAAATATGTAATTCTTTTTAAATCTGAAATATTTTCAATTTATATTTTCAATTTGTATAATCTTAATAATCATTTATGTTATATGGTAAATATGTAATTTTTTTTAAATCTGAAATATTTTTTTAATTTTCATCCAACCACTCCACCTAAGCTATATATGTACAATAATTTATTTCTTATCTTAAATAACTATGATTTTATACACTTTTATGAGGTGAACATACCTCTGTTATTTGAAGAGGAAGGTTGTGATATCCAATCATTCACTTGACATAACAAAAAAAAAAACCATTGGATCACAAAATTTTCCAACATCCTCCTTATACCAAGATTGGATCTTTATAACAAGACATGGGCATCCTTCAAGACACACAAGACACAAACCTCTATAGCGTAATTGTTGTTAATGTAAGTTTATTATTGTATTCACATAGCATTATCCATCAAAGGATTAGTAGGCTAGGTTATTGACAGGATACCGTATAACATGAAGGTAACCACAAGATAAAAATGCAAATTATTGACTAGATAAAAATGCAAATTATTACAGGATAACATGACAGATTATTGATTGTATTTCATATAACATGAAGATTTTTTACATGATAACATGATAGCTTTTTGACAAGATTTCATAATACATGAACATATTATGAGATAATATGATTGTGTTTCGCCAAAGTCAATAACACAATGTTTATAACCACTTTTACCCCCATCGGAACGCAGATCCAAAAAGTGGTTGTAAAACTCGTGTTATTGACTTTAGTAATGTTTTTGAAAAATCAAAGTTGCAACTAGTTATGGTGATCACAATCAACAATCTATAATTTTTGAGTGATCTAAGTTGCTGAAATTTCTCTTAATCCCTCCAGCCCACAACATCATTGTCTTTCCTTCTTTTAACCCATGGGGTGGCGGGGAAGTCACTTTTGCACATGGCTCATTATATACTAGATTTACATATAACATGATGGTTATAATGAGATAACATGACAAATTATTGACATGATGTTGTATAACATGAAGGTAACCACAAGATAACATTATAGATTATTGACCGGATTTCATATAACACGAAAGTTATTACAGGATAACATCATAAATTATTGACTGTATGTTGTATAACACGAAGGGTTTTCACATGATTAAAATGGTAGATTGTTCATAGGATTTCATAATACATGATAGTTATTAGGAGATAATATGATTGGGTTTCGTAAAAGTCAATAACACAACGTTTATAACCACTTTCAGTCGAGGTAGTCAATAACACGTCGCATTATCGACATGAGATGCTAATGCAACTTGTTAGGCACAGTGTCAATAACATATCATGTTATTGACACTTCATATAACCCTCATGTTATATCAGTCTCTACAATGAAAAGAAGCATCTAACTCTGTTAAGTTCGATAATGCGACTTGTTATCGGTATTGACTAACAGGAAATGTTAGTCACACTGAAATATTAGTACTGATCCTTGCAAGGGTTGGCACTAAAATTGCCAACAATAACCATTCAAAAAACCATTCTATCTCCTTGTTTCTATCTCTTTATAAAATCCCCTTTCCACCTTTCTCTATCTCTTTGTTCCTCTCTTTGTTACTTGTCTTCCTCACCTTTCTCTCTCATTATTGCTCCCTCTATCTCTATCTCCCTATCTCTCCCTATCTCTCTCTATCTATATCTCATTATCTCTACCTCTCTCTTATTAGCCCCATCTCTCTTGCTTTATATCTTCATATCTCTATTACTCTCACTATCTCCCTCTTACTCCTCTCTCTATCTCTCTATATTTATCTCTCCCAATGTCTCCCTGCATCTATTTTTGTCCCTCTTCCTCTCTCCCTCTATCTTTGTTTTTATCTCAATCTTCATCCATCCCTCTATCTCTAAATGCATCCCCCCTCTCGATCATGTTATCATGTAAAAACCTTTGTGCTATATGAAATATGGTCAATAATCTATCATGTTTGTTTGGTAATAACCTTCGTGTTATACGAAATATGGTCAATAATATGTCATGTTATCATGTAAAAAACCTGTGTCTTATATGAAATATGGTCAATAGTTTGTCATGTTATTCAGTAATAACCTTTGTGTTATACGAAATTCGATCAATAATCTGTAATGTTATCTTGTATTTACCTTCATGTTATACGATATCCTGTCAATAACCTATCATGTTATCTTGTTATAACCATCGTGTTATACAAAAATCTAGTATATAATGGGGCATGTGCAAAAGTGACTTCCCCGCCATCCCATGGGTTAAAAGAAGGAAAGACAATGATGTTTTGGGTTGGAGGGATGAGAAAAAATTTGCACAAATGAGATCACTCAAAAATTATAGATCATTGATTGTGATCACCAAAACTAGCCGTGGCTTTGATTTTTCAAAAAAATTCTAAAGTCAATAACATGATTTTTATAACCACTTTTTGGAGTCAAATTATTGGGACTGTTGACACTTTCACGCCAACCTTAATAGTTATCAAATCAAGGATTTCAGTGTGCATAACTTGTCATGTTAGTCAAATATCAATAACACATCGTGTTATTGACCTTAGCAGAGCTAAGCCGCTTCATCATATTCTTCACAAAAAGTCATATAACATGGATTTTATGTTTTAGTTTAGCTATGCATTACATTATATTGAATCAACATTTTATGAGTAGTGAACTCATTCATTCATATAATTTTCAAGCTTTATTGATAATATTCAGCAGTGTGAAATATTGTAGCTCCATGATGCCATTCAAATTGTAGTTTTTGGAATCATGAAAAGGGTTTCCTATTATTTTGATTACTTTCAGAGCCATTCATTATTTGTTACATGGGTTACTAGATTTTTCAATCAAATCATTTGAGAAAATGTTTGAACTGGGTCTTTTGCTACATTGAATGCAAGATTCAGTTTGTACTCTAAACTATTGTGCTGCAAGATTCATTTTCTTGCTTCTTTATTTCATTTCACATTCAATGTAAGGAGATTTTCCATCTTTGAAAGACCCAATGCCCTGCGTTATCTCATCCAAAATCATATTTCCCTCTAGCTTATTTTCTTCATTTTTGGAAATATTTGTTGCAATCACTTATTAACATTTATTTGTTCTCTTATCTCACATGGTTCACTTTGTGGGCTACTGTGACAATCTTAGGGGTTTCTAAACAACATTAACAATGTTGCCCTTTTGTTTAAATTAGGTTATGGATTTTACATAAATTTTAGGGTAGTAGCAATATTTTTTAGCTCTCGAATATAGTGCATTGTGGAAAATTAGCAATGTTCTGCTACTTAATTTTGATTGTGCACAGTTTAGGATTTTGAAGAAAGTTTGCAATATTTGAATTGGATTAAAAATTTTAATATGTTTTAGAGCATAATAGAAAATTAGTAGTGGTTTGTCCTACTTTTTAAATAAGAGTTTTTGGATTAGGGGGAATTTTATGACAAAATTAACAATGTTTTTGTTCCATTGTTTAAAGTGGGTTACATATTCTAGATTGTTTAAAATATGACTTTTCAAAAGCATTTTTATATCCTATAATCCTTACTATATCTATAATGGTCACCTCACCCAAAACTCAATATAACCTTATTTTCCAGGGGTCTCAATTGGAAAACTTAGAAACCACACTCTCTTTCATAAGTAAACATCTACATTTATTGATTAGAAATAAATCTATCATACATAGTAGCATAACAAAATAGTTTTTAGGATATTAAATATTTAGAGCCCTTAAGACCACCAAATCCATATCTTCTCCTACACTCACCCTTTCTTTCTTTCAATACTTTTGTTCCACGATTTAAATTGGATTATAAATTTTAGAGCATAATGGAAAATTAGTTTAGGGATTTGTGTAATACCAACAGTCGTGCAAGAGTATTCACAGTGAGAAATTTGTGTCCTCTATTTTTTGTTGTGTTTATTTCATTTTAAAACAATTCTATTGATATTTGTTAAATGAGGCCATTGGTTATTTGATCATTATTTAACATTATGGCTACTTATACACAAATATATAGAAGAAATTAAGTACCAAAATGATATATTTAAGACAAAGCCAAAGAAAATGTAAAAATAAATAAAAGTATCAAATTTTATTTTTAGTTACAATATTTAGTATGTCACTTCATGAAAATCTATTGTGTACTGAAGGAATATAATAAAAAATAGCTATAATTGATCAAATCATAACAAAATTGTTGTTGATTAATATATTTTAATGACGGAATTTTCTTCCATCTCCTCAATTAGATATTTTTAAAGAATTCCATTTCAGATAAATTTTGTAGAGCATGCACTTAAGCTTCACTAAGAAAGGTTAAATATTATTTTAATTTTATAAATATTTTATGTTATATACTAATTTATGTTTATGTTTAATGGGAAAATGAAAATGAAACCACATGCTCTAATGAAATAATTGTAGGTCATTAAATTCACAAAGATTCATAAGGTTTTATTTCTAAGTAGAAGTCATTCCTAGGTTCTTTAATATCATAGTTTTCACTTAGCAATTTAACCATCTTTGAGCAAGCATCAATGGAGAAGTGGTAGCTTTAAATGAACAATGCATTCACCTACAAAGATTGAAACACAAATGAAATGAAACCTAAAAAATAAGAAGATAATCAGACTCCATTACCCACTAGCTCATGTTATTTTTTCAATTGAGAACGAGTGGGAGATAGAGTGGGAAGAGAGAGAGAGAGAGAGAGAGAGAGAGAGAGAGAGAGAGAGAGAGAGAGAGAGAGAGAGAGAGAGAGAGAGAGAGAGAGAGAGAGAGAGAGAGAGAGAGAGAGAGAGAGAGAGAGAGAGATGGATGGATGGATAAAGAGGGGGAGGAATGTTTATAAATAGAGGGATGCATGAAGATTGAGATAGAAACAAAGATAGAGGGAGAGAGGAAGAGGGACAAAAATAGATGTAGAGAGGCACTGTCAGAGAAATAGAAAGATAGAGGTGGAGATAGAGATATAGATAAGGGATAGGGAGGGAGAGAGGGAGCTAGATATGGGGAGAGATAGATAGAGGTGGAGATAAAGAGAGAGGGAGGGAGAGAGTTAGAGAGATAGGTATTGGAGAGAAATAATAGAGGAGAGGAAGAGATGGACCAATGCATAGAGATGAAGAGGGAGAGATAGACAAATATATAAATGGTGAGGTAGACTAAGAGAGAGAGACACAAAGATATAAGGAGATATAAAGAGATATAGAGTAGGCGAGAGAAAGAGATACAATAAGATTGATAGAGGGACATACAAACATAGATAAGAAGAGATAGAAATATAGGGATGGAGAGGAAGAGAGTTACAATGAGATCTAGATAGAGGAACAAAAACATAGAGAAGTAGAGATGGAAAAATAGAGATGGAGAGAAATAGAAGGATATAGTGAAATTGAGAGAGAGATGGAGTGAATAAGAGAGATAGTGAGATAGAGGTAGAGAGATATGGATAGAAAGAGATAGAGAGAGGAGTAAGAGGGAGATAAAGAGAGTAATAGAGAGATAAAGATATAAAGCAAGAGAGATGGAGTGAATAAGAGAGAGGTATAGATAATGAGATATAGATAGAGAGGGATAGGGAGATACAGAAAGAGGGAGCAATAATGAGAGAGAAAGGTGATGAAGACAAGTAACAAAGAGAGGAACAAAGAGATAGAGAGAGGTGGAAAGGATATTTATAGAGAGATCTATGGTGATTTCATGTAGGTATACTGTAATATAGAAAATTTATTAGATTACATTTCTTGTGTGAAGGATTATCCCATGTTCACTATCATTGTGAGTTACTGAAGATTCAAGGGGACAGAATAATGGGTTTTTCGATAAAATTCAATTTAGACCTTACAAATTACTTGCATAGGAATCAAGAGATTGTTGGATTTTTATTGAAGCAAGTAGCCAGGAAGATAGTGGAAAAACTCTATCAGGTGATAACCTTTGTACACATAATGAGAAGAGGGTTCCTCTCATAACCAAGGACATGTCAATTGTAAGAAGGATAAGAGATTCCATTCGATATTTTTTTCTATGGTTTTAGTGGAACAACAAAATCTTCAAGTGGTCTATGATGGTGAATTTTTTTTTGCAGTACAAGAGACTAGAGAGAGAGAGGTGCAAAGAGAGGGAGAGAGTAAGAAAGAGAGGTAATGAGAAAGGGAGAGAGGGAGGAGGAGGGGGAGGGGAGAGGAAGAGAATAAGAGAGAGATACACCTGAGAGAAGGGGAGAGTGAGATAGAGAGGGGATGAGAGGGAGAGACTTCAGAGAGAGAGAGACTTAAGTGAAAAAGAGAAAGGGAGGAGGGGAGCTAGGGAGAGAGTGGGAAAGAGATACACTTGACAGAGGAGGAGAGTGAGGTAGAGAGGGAGAGAGACTTAAGAGAGAAAGAATGGGAGAGAGAGGGAAAGAGAGAGAGAGAGAGAGAGAAGATTCATGGAACATTGTTTAGGTAGATAGCGTGTTGATGGAAGATTCGACTAACATAGCATGTTAGTCACTTTCATTGATTCACAGACTGCGTGGCTACCATTTCCCTTTGCCCCACAAAACAACGAATTCGAATAACATAGCGTGTTAGTAGCTTTCACTGATTTGTGGGTTGCATGGCCACCACTTCATTTTTCCCCACAAAATGGTGAATTCGACTAGCATGGAATGTTAGTCACTTTCACTGATTCGCAGACTACATGGCCACCATTTCCTTTTGCCCTGCAAAACAACTAATTCAACTAACATATCATGTTAGTAGCTTCCGCTGATTCGCAAGCTACGTGGCTGCCATTTCCTTTTGGACTACAAAACAGCGAATTCGACTAACATAGCATGTTAGTCGCTCTCACTAATTTGCGGACTGGGTGGCCACCATTTCCTTTTGCCCCGCGAAGTGGCGACTTCGACTAACATACTGTGTTAGTCGATTTCGCTGATTCATGGACTGCATGGCCACCATTTCCTTTTGGACCACGAAATAGAGAATTCAACTAACATAGCATGTTAGTAGCTTTTGCTAATTCACGGGCTGCATGGCCGCCATTTCCTTTTGCCCCACAAAATGATGAATTCAACTAACATAATGTGTTAGTCCGTGAATCAGCAAAAGGGACTAACATACTATGTTAGTCAAATTCGTTGTTTCATGGGGCGAAAGGAAATGGCGGCCACATAGCCCGCGAATCAGTGAAAGCTACTAACATGCTATGTTAGTTGAATTCGATGTTTCATGAGGCAAAAGGAAATGGTGGCCACGCAGTCCATGAATCAGCGAAAATGACTAACACGCCATGTTAGTCGAATTTGCCGTTTCGCAGGACAAAAGGAAATGGCAGCCACGCAGCCCGCGAATCAGTGAAAGCTACTAACATGCTATGGTAATCAAATTCGTTGTTTCATGGGGCAAAAGGAAATGGCAGCCACGCAGTCCGCGAATCAGTGAAAGCGACTAACAGACTATGTTAGTTGAATCTTCCATCAACATGCTATGTGCCTAAACAATGTTCCATGAATCTTTTCTCTCTCACTCTCTCTCTCTCTCTCTCTCTCTCTCATTCTTTCTCTCTTAAGTCTCTCTCCCTCTCCGCCTCTATCTCTCTATCTCACTCTCCTCCTCTGTCAATTGTATCTCTCTCCCACTCCCTCCCTACCTCCCCCCCTCCCTCTCTCTCTCTCTCTCTCTCTCTCTCTCTCTCTCTCTCTCTCTCTCTCTCTCTCTCTCTCTCTCTCTCTCTCTTTCTCTCTCTCTCTCTCTCTCCCATTCTTTATCTCTGAAGTCTCTCCCTCTCATCCTCTCTCTATCTCACTCTCCCCTTCTCTTAGGTGTATCTCTCTATTCTTCTCTCCCTCTCTCCTCCCCCTCCCTCTCTCCCTTTCTCATTACCTCTCTTTCTGACTCTCTCCCTCTCTCCCTCTCTTCGCACAAATTAGGGTGACCTCCAATGGTTAAATTGAGACACCAAGATCCAAAATCACCAAGAAGGGGAAGTGCACTGACATATTTAAATATGCCTTTTTTAAGGAAGGCAAGGATGCCCTGGGCACCCCTATATAGATAAGGGTTCCTCGAGTGCACCTGTTCATTGAAAAAGGGGCAAATAAATGAGTAATAAAGAGAAAACAACTCAATGTTAGGGTTTAGATTACCATGCAGAAAGATGACATTAGTTTTGAGGTAAAAAGGCCTAAAATGGACTCGGGTGAGAGCTAAGTTGGGACACATGAAAGTAGGGGCACATAAAGTTGTGTAAATTGTGCAAGGTTACAAATTACAACACTTCACTATCTCTCTCATTCATAAACACTCCTTGTTTCTATCTCTCTATAAATCTTCTTTCTACCTCTCTCTATCTCTTTGTCCTCTCTTTGTTACTTGTCTTCGTCACCTTTCTCTCTCATTATTGCTCCCTCTATCTGTATCTCCCTATCCCTCTATATATATATCTCATTATCTTTTCCTCTCTCTTATTTGCCCCATATCTCTTGTTGTATATCTTTATCTCTCTATTACTCTCTTTATCTCCCTCTTACTCCTCTCTCTATCTCTTTCTATCCATATCTCTCTACCTCTATCTCACTATCTCTCTTATTTACTCCATCTCTCCTACTCAAAATTCCTCTCCATATCCCTCTCTATCTCTCTATATCTCCCTCTATCTATATCACTCTTTCCCCCCTCTATATATTATATCTCCCTATCACTCCCCTCCCTTTCTATCTCTTTCCATCCATATCTTTCTCTACCTCTATCTCCCTCTCTATATATTGGGCTATAATTTTGTCTCCCCCCTTTTCTTTATCTCCCTCCTCTATGTTTATCTCCCTTCTCTCTATCCCTCTTTATATCCCCCACTATATCTTTCCCCATCTCTCACTCTCTCACTCTCTCTATCCATTACCTATATCTTGATTTCTACCTCTCTTTCCCTTTCATATGATCCCTTAGGACACCATATGACCCCTTAGGACTCCATATGGTGTCGTTATGGATCGTATGGTGTCCTAAGGGGTCATATGGTGTTCTATGACCACTTAAGATACCATATGACCCCTTAAGACATCATACAACCCATAACGACACCATATGGTGTCCTAAGGGGTCATAGGATGCCATATGACCCCTCAGGAAACCATACGACCCATAATAACACCATATGGTGTTCTATGACCTCTTAGGACACTATTTGGTGTTGTTATAGGTCCTATGGTGTGCTAAGGGATCATATAGTGTCCTATGACCCCTTAGGACTCCATATGACATCTTATGTGTCGCTATGGGTCATATGGTGTCCTATGACCCCATAGGATACCATATGAACCCTAAGAATACCATATGACCCTAGAGAGGGAGAGAGGGGGAGGAGAGGGAGGGAACGGGAGAGAGACACACCTAAGAGAGGAGGAGAGTGAGATAGAGAGATGGAGACTAACAGGGAGAGACAAGAGATAAATGAGAGAAAGAGAGATGGAGAGAGAGATGGGGGGAGTCAGAGATAGAGAAAACATAATATTGATGAATCAACACCTCGAGGTCAACATAATTTGTATTCTGATGATGTTTCAAAATCATTGTTGAGTTATTATAGATGTATCTTCTTCGTCATCAATAACATACAAAGGTAGCTCATTAAACAAAACAAGCATTATCTCATCATCTTGCTCAATATAACTAGGTAACTCATTAAACAAAACAATCAAAAACTCGTTATCAACACTTTTTCCTTGCTCTTTAACCTATTTTTCTATATCATGATACATATCATTTTATTGCAATAAATTTAATTTTTCTATTTCTACATCATTTGCAAGTGTATTGACAAAAGATAACTTTGTTTCTACCTCAAAAATGTCTCTCTTTTGTTCAAAAAAATAGCTCTTTTGATATATAAGGGTGGGTGCAAGAAGTTAGGTCCCAATTCCACGGAAGTCTACGAGCAAAAAAGTTTGCCGCTAGAAATGAGTGTCCATTTTTTAGAAACGGGCACCCATTTAGCTTCGGAGCCCCGACCCATAAAAATCAAATGGGTGCACGTTTTGAAAAATGGATGCTCATTTAGGATCGGACCGCCGTAGAGAAACGGGTGCATGATTTTTAGAAATGGGTACATGTTTCTAAAAACGGGTGCCTGTTATGATTTTTAGAAATGGGCACATGTTTCTAAAAATGGGTACCCGTTTCTAAAAACAGGCACCCGTTTCTAAAAACATGTACCCGTTTCTAAAAATGGGCACACATTTCTTAAAGTACTATAAATTTCAAAACGGGTGCCCATTTTTTAAATTTTAAATAACGGGCGCCCATTTCATAAAAGATGGAGCGGGAAACTCACCTATGCCTCAGTTTTGGCTTCGGGTTAGGCTTGGTTGGACCAAGCTTATGCTTGGACCTCAAAAAAAATGTCCAAGGCACTAGAATACCAGATTTCTGCCTTGCCGTAATTTTTTGAAGGTCTTCCTGATCGTATTTTTTG
This sequence comes from Cryptomeria japonica, assembly GCF_030272615.1. Classification (NCBI taxonomy): domain Eukaryota; kingdom Viridiplantae; phylum Streptophyta; class Pinopsida; order Cupressales; family Cupressaceae; genus Cryptomeria; species Cryptomeria japonica. Next base: position 633,373,078 of record NC_081412.1, read on the forward strand.
ATGAAACAAAAACCCATTAGAGTTCTCATTGTCCTAATTTCAAAAATGTAATTTTCATATTGATATGATTAGTTTTACTATTTTTGCATTATTTATTAATCAAAAGTGGTACCTAAATGTAAAATAGTGAGGTTTAGTAAAACTTTAATAACTTTTTTGTTTTTAGGTTTTTTTGAAAATAAATTATATGACATCAATCTACATACAATTCTTTTGAAGATTTAAAAAAACAATTAAAAAATATAAAATTTTCATCAAATTATGGTGGTCGTACACCAGATGTTTTGAAAATGTACTTTATAGTCAATTAAAATTAATTAAAAAAAATATATTCAATAAAAAAATAAAAATAAAAATTCTCATCAATATTTGGTGTATTAGGTATTGTTTCCCAGAAGGATTTGCAAAAATTCTTTTATTTACATCAAAATATGGTGGTCGTACAATGTGTGGTATGGTCCTGAAACAGGCATTTTGAAAAAGTGGTTTTTAAATATTCCTACTAAAAAGTAATTTCTACCATGTGGGTATTGAAATAAATTACATATTTGAAAATTAGACTCCGAGCACTACATTTTCTATTACTAAAGTTTTTTCAAATTCAAACTCCAAGTACCTCAAATTTTGACATCAATCAACAAAAAAATTGAAAAATAGGGAAAACACTTCCACTTTTTGCCCAAAAGTGGGACTCAACTTCTTGCACCCACCCATAATAGGACCTCTTGGAAAAAGGAAGATGATGCTAGGGCATGAAATTTGATTTTCAAAAGGACTTTGATAAGATTTGGGGATTCCTTGAGGTGGAGACATCTCTTTAAAGGGTTTCTCTTGGGGAATGATGACCTAGTTTTCTACATACATATAACATATTGCATGTGTTGAAAGCGTCTAAAACTTGGGATTTCAACTTTAGAAGACTCACTTGAAGGTTCAATAGGCTTACCTTTCCAAAAAAATTTAAATTTATACTTATGAACCTCTTCTTTCATAAGATGATCTATTGTAGTTGAGGGAGTTTGTTTGAGGATAGGAATTGAAAGAGCCGATTAAGTCTCCAACCTCTAAAATTGAGCAAGAAAAACCTTCATCTACTTCTCCTTGGTTTTTATCTCACTGCAAGATATCCTTCATACTCCTTCGTTTGATCCTGTAATTCTTTCTCATGATGATAGGCTTGATAAGCCCACTCATCCTGTTGCAAATCAAATTCTTGTTGTCTTTTGATCTCATCAAATTTTCTTTGAAAGTATATGACCATATATTTTGTGCTCATTATATTAGTACTTTGAAGTTGAGTACACTTATATTCAAGTTCCCAAGGGGTTTGAGCAAGGATGGGTGGGTGGTAAGCATATTGAATATGCTAATAGCTTGTTGTAGAAAGTTTGTTTGGGATAAAACTAGTAGTGTTTTGGGTCTAATATAGATAATATGGTGTAGGAATATCACTCTCATGAAATAGCATTTGATAAGACAAACTCTTATAAATTATAGACATATTTATTCATTCAAAGAGCTGGAGAATCAAAATAAAATAGATTTGCTTTGAAACATACCAACACTTGGACTATTGAACCAATAGATTTGAACTCAGAGTCACTAGGCATGTGAAGATATTGCCTCAAAAGGAAGATATCATTGATATAAATACTGATATCAACAATGCATGGAAAAACCTTTGACTGAAACAATCCAAACTATCCCACTTGGTGTGCCAAAAGCTGTTGTAACTAAGGATTGTGCCCAAATGCTAAGATGTAAAACTCAGTAATCTTGCACAACATGGGGAGTTTCTCAAGCTATGAGTTACCTAAAACAAGGATGAACCTCCATATTATGGGATACTTCCCTTGGAAAACCTCCTAAAATTATTGCACTTGACAAGATAAAATGATAGAAAGATTGCTTTTGAATTGAAAACTACTAGTCCTAAGGGGTGATGCACTAAAATTTTGAGATTCTACTTGCTATCCTAAAATCACAATCAACTTCAATGGAGATCAAATTTCATTTGCAACTCAAATTAGAAACATGTAGTATATAATTGATTCATAGGAAAGTTTTAAATTCAATAATTTCTTGAAGGAAAATGATTGTATTCACAACTTCAACTTGTCAAAACTCTCAACACAACTTACAACCTCTACTAACATGAAACTTCTTGCCTTGAAAATTCATAGATGAGACAAAATTAAAGTATCTTTAAACAAACCATAGGAACATAATCATATCATCCATTTAGGAGTCAAATAACAAGTTTAGATTCTATTTATTAGTTACATGTTATCTCTATTAGCTACGTTTATGGAAAACTATAAAGTTTTGTAGGCTAGAGCAAGTGTAGATTATGTCATTGAAAGACTCATTCAAAAGAAATAATACTGAAGCTTTAAATAGAAACACCATGTAACAAAAGAAATCAAGCTCATGATTATAGCTTTTACATTCATGATGAGTGTAAATGAGACAATGAATTCACTTATCAACAACATGTGATGTCAACTATAGGGGAGATTTATCACCAAGATATTGAATATTGGGGCACATATTAGTGTGTCTAATTGTGATCAAAGATAAGAAATTATTTTGTGTGTGTGTGTGTGATAGATTCCATCAGTTTTGATGTTAAACCATTTGTGCATATTTAGGATTAAGATTATATATGCCATATACACAAAAATGTGACTATACATAGACAATTAAAGCATGAAGTTAACCAATATAGCTCACAAGGACACACAATTTAGTCACAACAAAAGAAAATTAATATAATGAAAGCATACAAAATATTTTTGTCCATCGTGCCTTATGACCGCAACAAGCTTGATATTCATATCCAAGGATATAAATTGGGTAGACTATAATATTAAAATCTCATAATGACAATACAACAATGTGTAACATCTAAGAATTTCATTCAAATGAATTGGTTTGCAACAAATTTATTGACTTTTATGCGAGAAAATAGAGGGCCTAGATTAGTTGGAGAGACCAAAGGTTCTCACGGCTTGAGAGGATTGGGAGCATAAGAAGAGAACAAGTTTCATGCTTGATATTGAGGAACTCAACGTCTCTCTATGATTCAAGGGGAATCAAGGGTGAGTGACATGTGTCTTGGATATAGTGGATGGTAAGGATATAAAAAGTATTTTTTTTGAGGGATGTGAAAATAACTCCCATGCCTTAAGTTTTGCAAGTGTACAAGTGATATGACATATGCACCCTACTTGAGAAATTGAGAACATAAATATTTGAATAAATATTATTAGGCATGCACAAATGATAAGGGATATTAATTAATTTTTCTTAGGTGTTTAATTAATTAAATATTCTAGTGTTTATTGAATTTTTAGATGGGGGTGAGGTAGAGATTTATTTACCTAAGGGAGCTTATAGAAAAATGATGTGGATTAAACTCTAGAAATAGGAATCAATAATAATAAATTTTATTATTTAATTAATTTTAGAAAGAAAAAAAAATAATTAATCAAATACAAATGATTAATTAGAAATAAAATGACAATAGATGATCTGGAATGATGATGTGTCAATTTTAGTTGTCTAAATATACTTTTTTGTGAATTGTATAGTGAACATTTTATTTATTGGAAAAATATTCTTATGACCCAAAATATAGAGTCACACTTGCAACATTAGCTATCAATTGATGGAGTAGAAGAGGACTAAAATCATAATAAATTCAGTCCAATTATCTCACACAATGTTTAAGTAACACATGCTAATCACAATGAAGTGAGATACAACATACTAAAAAACTAATTAAGTGCCTAGTAGAATAATAAGAACATCCTCATAAGTTTTCTTTTGGTCCAACCCTTGCTTGTAGTGATTCAATATTTTGTTACATATTCTTGACCATAATTTATGTTGATCTGTTCATTTTTTTTCTTCTCTTTAAGAAATATCTAAAGAGAATTGAAATTTTCCTTGTCTAGCCTGTTCAAAAGGTTTTAAGTAAATTTTGGTAAAATTTGTTCTATATCTTATTCTTTTTCTTATTCACTCAATATCACTTGAATTATCACCTTCTTTCTTTAGGAGGGTTGCCTCCTATGGGATGAATGAAGTTATTGTGATTCACTTATATGTACACTTTGGTGTATTATTGTATTTATGCTACAAAATTGATGAGTTCATATATGATATTTAGAGTTTTAAAGAAAACATATGAATTGCTTATTCATTTGATATAGTTACATATTTGCATTTAGTGATTTCAATGGAAAGGAAATTATATACAATGTTGAGTTTGTTAGGGTTTATAATTTTGTTTTCCAATAATCCTTGAACATAATTAAATATACATATGACTATTTCTTGGATCAAATTTTAGGACTACATCTAAAATCAGTTTTGTTCATAGATATTACTAAAATACATATATGAAATTCTTGTTTTGCCATAACTTTGGCTATCATAAGCCTGTGAATTAATCTATAGAAGTCAGTTTAGTATAAAATTTACTCATCTTGACTACATTAACTATCAACAAGAAAAAATATTAGAGCTTGACATTTTTTACCACATTGATTACCTACATATAAAGAAAAAAGGATAGAGAAATAATATAAAATTTTGACCAAAAAACTTATAATTAACTAATCAAAAATATAATTTACCATTATATTGATAAGGGGGCCAAAAATAATTTAATATAATCAAATATATAATATTAATTTAGTTCGAAAGCTCCCATTTTGGCACAGGCCATATGCAAATGCAAACTGCCAGAGTTGTTGATTGCACTTAAAAGAATTACAGGTGGGAGAAAAGAGTTTGAAAAAATCAAACTTTGTATGGGATTATGGATGACGGAAATGGTAACCGATAACAGTGAAGCGGATGGGTCAGAGGGGCCCACACCAGCCACTCTAAGCAGTCAACTCTTCGAGTGTGGTGGTTAAGCCTTTCTGTCAACCGGAAAAGGGCAACATGCCTCAAGGTCAACCCGATGGTGGGTCCCAGAATGTGACTCATCGCATCATGTGAGGGCATGGGAGGTATGTATTTCAATGGGCTTTGGATGCATGTCATTTGTATGACAGTGCCATTTTGGAGCCAGAATAGACGCGTCCAATTCGCCATGGTATCATTGAATTTAATTTTATTTGAATTTTAAATAATTTGGAATTAATTTGTGTATAATCTATGTCTTGACGTCCGTCATTTTAACTGATGGAGATAATCTAATTTAGAATTATAGTTGTTATTTTGAACCCCTTAACAAATTGCCCCAAACTTATCCCACTTCCTTCAAAGTAGTTGTTAGTTGTTGAGATAAGCAGGGTAAATGTAATTTGCACATTATGGTGTTGCATGGAAAGGCAAACCCTAAGTCATTTTTAGTCATCTAATTAATTAATATTGGAGTATGTACTCACTAAGCAATGGTCTTATTTCAACTACATTTAGATCTCAGTACCTAAAAAGGGGTGTGGGGGCACTTACCCCCCACTAGTGTTGCCACTCCAAGATGCCCCCACATTTATTTAATGAAAATGGTTTGAAAAATATATAGAAACATCTAAATATGGATAAAGGAGTGTTTGAATGATTCTTTCATAGCCATCAAAGCTCACCTATATATATACATATTGATTAGTTTATCATGTCAAATTCATATCTCATGAAATAATTAGCATTCCTTCATTTTGTGAAGGGCCATCTCTCTAATTTTTTGGGCAAGGCTTTCTCACTTCTATCTGTGAGGTAATTAATGTTTTAGTTGTATGGTGACAAGAAAAAAATGTTTTATTATGTTTTGTTACAAGCATTTTCTTTCTAGTCTAGGGTTTAGGCCTTTGTAACATGATTTTATATCTATGCAATTATTATTCCAATGCATCATGTTTTCTCCATGTGTTGGCTGATTGAGTGAAAAATTAGGTGTGATAAAGAAGGCCACAAAGAAATCTTGGGAAAGAGCATTACAACATACATTCCTTCCTCGTCTAATTTGCTTTTTTTTTTTTTTATCAATCTTAATTTTTCCTTAGGAAAGATTTTACTCTTTAGGATATATCCTTTAAATAAGGGAATGTGAGCTTCATCTTATGGAGGGGATGGGATGTTCAATTGTTCAAAAATATATTGTAGAAAGATCACCCACAAAGCAAGACATTTACATTTTGAAATAGACATAAATTTGGTTAAACTATATGATCTGGTCCAAAAATATAATGTTATAATATAACATATTTCTAAATTAAAAAATTAATAATAAAAATTGTTAGAGATCAAAATGAATTATAATAAAACATAATCAACCAATGATAACTTTAAGAAACCCTCCCCTCAAAAATTTGTATAAAATCTTGGCGAATATTTAATTTTTTCTAAAAATAATAATAATGTTTATTGGCGAATCTTTCCTTTTTATAAAATAAAAAATTAATTTTATTGGTGAATTTGTTTATATCAATTTTTTTTGGTAGAAAATATTGGCGAATCTTGAAAAATAATCATTGTATGCATTAATTAGTATTGCATTTCCTTTCATTTAAAAATAATCTTTTATAAAAAAGTAAAGGCATGAAGGTTGAAATCATTAATGAGATTAAGGGTTAGACTATACTTTATTTGGTTTCTACCATTAACTTAAAATAATCTAATATCCCTCTTTCTATTTTGTGAGATAAAATTTACAAACAATTTGTAATACTCATGGGGCCAAAAATTGCTTTTAGACCATTGGATTTCATTGAACTCAACAATTCAAAAGCAATTTCAAACCCCACGAGCATTACAACTTGTAGGTACATTTTACCTCATGGAATACAATGAAGGTCATTAAATTTTATTTTAAATCAATGGTGGAAATAAAAGATTGTTGATATAACCCTAAAGTAACTAATAATTATGATATATAACTGGCAAATTAATTTGGATTTCTACAATAAATTATAAAATATTGGCGAATCTGATCCAATCATGTATCAAATATTGTGGCGAATCTTTAAGTTAAAAATTAATAAAATAAATTCTCTGGCTATTTAAATAACATTAAAATAAAAATTTGTAAAAACGTGGCGATTTGGGTCACCTTAAAAGTTGAAATTATTAGCCAAATTTGATCCCCAAATTTTATAAAATAGCCAATTGGCAAATATTAGCCACTAAAGTTTTCACTGTAATCAACCCATAAAATTTCATTTTACACATTAAATTATTTATTAAAACAAAAACACTTTAAAAAAATTCATGCTCACCTCTTTCTTACACTGAGGAAGAAAAAACACCTTTACACTTGTAAAGCTAAAACCAAGGAAACATATTGAATTTCATATAGTACACATTGAAATGTTTCTGTCATCATTAACACCAGCAATTTCTAGCTCACTTCATGCTAATGAATTTGTAGTGGCGATATACTAACATAAAACTTTGTCATTATACTAAAAAAACCCTCTATACAGTTTTATCTACTTTCATCTATCAACCTCTTATATAACCATCAATAGCTAAAATTACAACATCATAAAAATCGAAGGCTCTCTTTCTCACCCTCTTATTTAAAGTCAATACTCCAATCACAATAGAGAATCCCAAACCATAACTAAATCCAAGTCCGACTGCCCATCCTATCATTTCACCATTTGAATTCTTTCCTTCACCAATTTTTTCAATATTTGTGCAGTTGCCATAGCTTAGAATTGCCTAAGTAGGATGACTCTCCAAAAGTTAGAAACTGTCCTCCATGGGGGACTTTTCCATCAAGCATGTTGTAAGATAGATTCAAGAACTCCAAATAACTCAGGAACTCAAGTTCTAAGGGCATGTTGCCATTCAAACTGTTTAGCGAGAGGTCCAGAGACTCTAGTTGATCCATGTGTCCCAATGTTTTTGGGATTTAGCCATTGAGATGATTCCTTGAAAGGTTAAGGGCTATCAAGCCTTGAAGAGATCCCATTTTAGAAGGAATCCTCCCTGATAAGTTATTGTTTGAAAGATCAATAAATTTAAGAATGAAAAGAACTTTCACAAATTCAACATCCCAGCCTTTCCAAGAAATTTTAATTTTATTTGTATATCTAACATCTTCCAAATGGTTTGGATTACTCCAAGATGCATTGACCATTGCGAGCAAGTTTGCAAGGTTTCTTGGAATGGGTCCTGAAAGGTTGTTGCTAGAAAGATCCAGAATTTGAAGATTTGGAAGGCCAATTACCTGGCATGGGATACTAACATGAAAATGATTAGACCTTAAGACCAACACATGGAGTTGTGATAGCTTTCCAATCTAGTGGGGAAGGGTGCCTTCCAAATCATTATTTCCCAAATCCAATACTTGCAGAGATCAACCTTTTGAAATGGATGAGGGAATAACTCCTCTCAAATGATTAAAATTTTTAAATGTGATTAGATAGTAATCAAATTTAGGTTTCTAATATATTTTTCGAAAAAAAATTTGTTTAAGATTCTTGTACAATAAATAAATAAATCATACGTAGAGTTGAAACATTATTTTTGTCGAAACTCATCCAAAGATTGACAAGAAAATATGGAATTGCTTTGTTCTAATTTTTTCTTTAATTTTTCTAATGTTTATGTCCATGCATATTGTAATGGAAAAAATTGTATATTCATGTCCTTTTCTTTTATGTTTGAGGACTACTTTGCTTAGGTTGTCTTTTATGTATTGGTTAGTATATGCCTTGGCATACTATTACATGAAATTTCAATAATTTTACCATAATCTCATTCCATCTCCATGCATCTCAAATGTATGAACATGATTAGTTATCTCCACCGTTAGTTGGCATGAGTTTTCTATAGTCCATGAAGAATCGATATTATTACTTTCAATTTTAACAATGTATATTTATCAATCCACATTTTGGTTTTAACTAAGTGTGATCCAAAATTTTGATTAAAAAAAAACACAGTCAAAACCAAAAGTAATCATATCTAATCTCCACCATTCATTATCCTAGCTTAGACCCACAAATGCATAATTGGCATAGGTCACTTGCATGCATGCACATATATTTGAACATAGCAATTTAAAATTAGGTTGATACTTTCATCCATTTTTAACTGTTAAGCTTCAATTCAAGCGTAATTTATTCCACATTACAAGCTAGGTTATCCTATTTAAGGACTAATCATACATCATTTGAATTATCATGAGATGATCAAAATAATGTTCAAATGAAAGCATAATTGAAATACCATGGAACATCCTAGTAAGCGCATCATTAGATTGCAACATCATTCTAGGTGTCCTACATAAATGCTTAATGTCTTTAATTCTGGCTCATCACCATTAATTTAGTCTACTTAATGGGATAGCTAATGAGAACATAACCATTTCTTACTAAGTTCCTAAATGGTGTTTATAAACACCGCCCTACTTGATTCATGTGATACTATACAAGAGTGTGCCCTAGTGTTAATCATCTCTAAAATAATACACAATCTAGCATGCAACTCCATGCACCATAAACTATGCACTTAGTTCTAAGAACCATATCACACCAACACATGCAATTCCCTATAACATGCGTTCTCCCTAGTTTATATCAAGAACCATGCAGCTTAATCAAATGTAGTTCCTTCATTCATGCACCAGTATTGTAACACTTTGAACAATGATTCAAAACTAATAAGCAACATCCTAAATCTTGAATAGCTTCTTACATTATGTGTCACTCATGAAATGTGAGGGATCATTCAACAAAACTTTATGGATAATTCTATTTCAGTTTCATGAAACATTTGTAATTATTCCTCTTAATGAACATATGCCACAATTTATATTTCAATACATATTATCAGACAACATTTTAAAATACCGCACAATGCTCCAACACAAATTTTAGAGCCATTACATAATATTGGTCATCTATTTTCATATTGAGAAACTAGAATTCTAACTATCAAAAGATGAATTCTAACACATGAAAGCCTAATAATTTCAACTTCCATAATGAGCTTTGTCTTCATGAACATGTACATAATTTATAAATTTACATCTATAAAATAAGAAAAGAATTGTAAGAATATATTTTGACATAAGAAAAATAGGAAAGATAGGAGGAAATACAAACATTTATCTGAGAGTGTACTATGTACACAACATGTCGATTAATAAAATAGATTATTTTATTTTTTACATTTTTCTTAATATAAACCTTTTTCTCTATCTTTGTTCCACTTTCATATGTCACAATTATATCCTTGTTTAGATTATTATCTCTTCAACCACCTAAGATCTAGATCATTGGTATCAAAATAATTCATATTTAATCTCCCTACAATGTTGTAATGGTTGTAAGCATTACGATTGTTTGGTAAATATTTTTGTTATCATTATAAGGTAGAAGCAAGTACATTTTTTTCTTCTATGAGAGATGCTATTGGATTTTGATTCTTTTGTCTTTTTATTTATTTATTTAGACTATAGGAATTAGGTAGTCCCCTATAAACTGTAGTGCACTAGGTAAACATTTAAATGTTACTGGTGATGTTGGTGCAACACACCCTCTAGTAGCAAATGCAGCTTACCTTGGGCTTCAACTTGCTTTTTGGAGAGGTCATAAGAAGGTATGGCTTGAAAGTGACTCCCTGAATATTATTAATTGTCTAATTAAGTGTATGACTCCTAGCTGGACAATTAAACACTTAATTTAGGATTGCCTTGACATGATTACCAAGCTGGATGAAATCCGAATAACGCATAGTTTTTGGGAAGGTAACCAACTTGCAGACTACATGGCTAACTTGGGTATAGTTTATGAGAAAATTAAATGGTGGAGAGAAGGGGAGACTTTCCCGATGTACTTGTGTAAATTGGCACAAAAGGATGTTGCATGTCTTGTGTGCTCTCAATAGCCGAATATTAATGATGTTATCTTATCACATGTGTAAATATACTCTCTACAATAATTAGAATTGACATAACACTAGGGATTTCAGATTGTTCTTGGCTTGAAATGGTTTTGTGTCTTCTGGTTATCAGACGGTGAGTCCCAGAATCAACAAGGGCAACTGGAACATGGGGGTAGATAGAAACAAGGTCTAGTTGTCCTTGTATCATAAGTGTGAGCAATATAAGGATATGAGGACTAAGATTATAGATGGCAATCTTGTCCCATACATTAAAAAACTACATGGTCCTGACCCCAAGGTGATGAAAGAGTTTGTTAATGGCTAGAATAATGGCATTCTTAGTGCCTATGATGCTGAATTCAAAATTGATGAGGAGCTTACTACGGATATCACAGGGTTACAGATGGAGGGGACGAAGTTCTACAAAGAATGCAAGGCAATGGAGGAAGCCCTCTCCATTTTCTTTGATAAGAAGAGCAAAAGAGATAGAGTTAGGAAAATGGTTAATGGGGGCTGATGTCATGGAAATAGGGAAAAGGCAACAACAAAGTTCAATGTTAATAAGTTAGTTTCAACCATAAAAACAAAATAAAGAACTAAAAACCATTCCAAACATATCAAAAGAGATTTCAAAAAGCATGAAAGAAGTTTAACAAAATAAAAGAAAGGAGAAGAGCCTCCCTAAGATGCTTCCCTGATGCCTTTTGATGCTTCTCCCTTGTTTCTCCCCTCTCCAAGTCCCAAATGAATGTAGCTCTCAGCTTTTAGCACTAGCCATGGATGCCATATGGAGATTCAAGATGGTTGAATATGATAAGCAAATGCTATGCAAGTGTAGATAGTGATGATATGAAAAACCTCCATGCTAATACCAGTATAACAACAATACTCTAATGCTTCCTTCTTTGCTTGAGGAGAAGGGTTATATTTATAGAAGAAATGGGGAAATGAAGGGTTAAGATTGAGCAATCTTAACAAGGGTTAGGATTGAAAGATATTCAATCCATATGAGACTTTCAACCCAATCCCATGTTGACAAGTGTCACCATGAGGAGGCTTGAGAGGAGAGATAAGGAGCTTTAAATGCTTGAGGGGACATGATAGTTACCCTAGTCAAAGAAATAAATTCTTTAAAGAGACACATGGGTTACATGAGGGTTAAGTTAGGGGTCAAAGTCCTTAACCATGGGTGCAAGTGGAATTAACCATTAATGGTCATGTAAGAGCCATAAGTGGTTTGGAAGACTTTAAAGGTTAATTTGTTGAACACACAAAGCATTAATTGCTTTTCAAAGACTTTGGAGTCTTTGAGAAGTGACTCCAATTTGCTTAGGAATGTGACAATATTTAGGGGATGGATTAGGTTAATTAGGAAGGGTTTAGAAGAATCTAGAAGGGGTTTAGGCATGCAAGTGGATTTTGTAGGAAAATGCAAGTGGGAGGAATTTTGGTATTTACAATTAAAATAAAATCATTTATTTCAATTAAATGGTGTAAGTTGCATTTTATTTAAATAAATTTTAATTTATTTACATGAGAAAAAGAAGATAAAGCATTAAATGCTTGAAGACTTTGAGGGAAACCATTAAAGGCTTAAGAAGACTCTAGAAGGAAGCCATTAAGTTTGAAGACTTTAAGGGAAACCATTAAAGGCTTAAGAAGACTCTAGAAGGAAGCCATTAAGTTTGAAGACTTTAAGGGAAACCATTAAAGGTTTGAGAAGACTCTAGAAGGAAGCCATTAAGTTTGAAGACTTCAAGGGAAACCATTAAAGGTTTCAAGTGGGTGAGGATAATAGGATTTTAAATAAATAATTTTTTTATTTAAAATAGTTGTGCAACTTGCATTTGTAGGAAAATGCAAGTGGGTGGAGGATAAAGGTGATTTAAATAAATGATTTATTTAAAATAGTTGTGCAACTTGCATTTGTAGGAAAATACAAGTGGGTGGAGGATAAAGGTGATTTAAATAAATGTTAATTTATTTAAATGTGAGAGGTGGGATTTTGGGGGATTTAAATAAATATTAATTTATTTAAATGTGAGAGAATATTTAATTAAATAAATATGATTTATTTATTTAATTAATGGTTTGAATTTGTTAAGTGAATTAAATCAAATAAATTGAATAATTTATTTAATTAATAGGAGAAGAGGGTTAAGATGAATTAATTAAATATATTAATTTAATTAATTATTAATTGATGGTTAAATAATCAAATAAATATTAAATATTCATTTAATTAAGTGGACAGATTTATGTGACTACATTTGCCCCTCTTTGAGACTGTGCGGTTTTATCACGTCGTTTCAAAGAAAGAAAAATAGGTGTGAAGAAATATGCCCCATAAATGTTAATTTAGTGGGTGGTATGCCCCCTCGAGAGATTGGCCCAAATTTTTTTGAAAAATCGGGCGATCTCTCGAAAAAGAACAAGAAGTGGAGGGGAGGTAGAATAGAAGAAATTAGCAACAACAGTGAAATAATGGAAGAAAAATAGAGTGAATACGGAGAAATGGCAAGCTAGCGAGTACCCATAGGTTATGCAGGAGATACGGTGCAAATGTGGTGTTGTGCTTTTGAATGATGCTATATAATTGATCAAAATGGTTGGACAATCTGGTGCAATTGGTTAAATTGCCCCAGTCGAGTCAAAGCGTGATAGTTGATGTCAGTTGGTCGCTTGGACAGGATAAAGTCTGAGTAAGTGAATCAAAATGACCTGATGTGACTTGGACAATTGATGTAATTACCCGATGAAGTCAAGGTATATGAAGCAAAATTAACATTGAGACGTAGACAATTGATGTAATTGTTCATTGGATTGTGTTTGATTGGTTGATCAATTGATAGTGTGTGGGTGTGATGGATGGTTGTGGGGAATCATGGCAACCCCGTTGAGACTAGGTCATTATGATAAATGCCTAATGTAGTCTAGGATTACCATCATTGATTACCTATTGAGACCCAAAGATACTTGATCAGAGTATCTATTGATAGTCTAGGTGTGTGGGAGTCGATGTATCTGTGTAGACAGAGTAACTGGCTTAATTTTGTGGATGAGTGAGGATGGGAAGCGATGAAGGGATTAGGATGATGTTAAGTATCAAGATAGGGAGGGTGAGGGGGGATTTGATGTTACATAGAAGATATGGAGGACTAGGACTGAGTCCTATGGAAGAAGATGAGTAAAATAGATTATGCATTATTATGACTATGTATGCATGATATGCGGCTATTATGAATGTATGGATGGGTGGAATGCAATGAAATGCAATATATACAGATGAGATGAGATGATGATCCATAGTGCTCTATTTTCGTCATTGAGCTTTAAAATGTTGTAAGAAAATACAAGCAACTTGACATAAAGATTCAAGATGACCAAAGTATTTCTTACATGGATTTGATATAGAAAGTTAATACAAGCAACTTGATATAATGGATCAAGTTGACCTGAGTATTGCTTGTGAAACAAACAAGGATTATCTCCTTTCATGCATGACTTGGATTGTCCTCCTTGATCTTAGGTTGATCATATCCTAAGACAAGTGCATATCGTAATAAGAGATAAAACCTTTATCCAGTTTGGATGAGGTAGGAGGAACCAAAGAAAGAGCACTATACCTACAAACAAACAATATATACATAAAGAATAAAGAATATGGATCCTTGGTAATGGTTCATGCTCATATGGTCTAGGTATACGTTGTAGTCAGCAAGCTGTAGTGACCTATGACTGTATTTTTGCCTATGATCATGTAGCTTAGTGAACTTCCCACGTAGACACCATTAGTACATGCCCCAGAACTTCATCGAAATAATGCGTCGAAGATACACAAACAATACTATAGGAACCTGATATAAATAACTAGCCCATAAATCAACCAAGTATTTGATAGTGTAAACAGAATTTTCTTGTCAAAGAAAATATCATCTTGTCTTTATTTTGGTAAGGAAGGATGCATCCTTGTTGAAGACAATTTTGAGTGTTGATGTTGATTGTGTGGTTGGTTGGTAAGTGGTCATTTTGTGGAGTATATCACAATGTTTGTTTGGTATCTGCGCGGATGAGTATGTAAAATGTGTTGCCATGTTTTTGATTGATTTTTGATGTTTTCTGATGTTTTTGGATTTTGTTGATTGTTTTGAATGTTTTTGGATTTTGTGAGATAGTTTTGAATGAAGAACTCCACGAATTACAAGTAATGCAGAAATCCACTTGCATCAATAGGTTAAGGGCATTACCCCTAGTATAGGCAGGACCATGAAAAAGTGGGATGCAAGACACATGAAGTACTATCTCTTTATTGCAGATCAATAACCAGCCATGGTGTGGATGGATGGATGTGTGTGTAATGAATGTGATCACAAAAAGCCTGAAGGATAATGGAGCCATAGTCTTTATGAGTGGCGCCTGTTTGCTAGGTTTTCACCATTGTACTTACCCAAGGTGCCACCGGAGTGGTTGTTCACTGTTTGGATGCATGATTTTTCTTTACTTTTTTGATGTTTTTATATTTTCTTCAGGACATTTATCTGAATGCTTTTGGATTGTTTTTTTGGTATGTATGAGAGCCTGATACTCTGTACAACTTTACATATAAAACCATTTGAGGTGCATGTTGTTGATCGGATCTGCTAGCGGTTTTCCTTCTGAAGTGGCCAACTGATATGCCCCGGACCCAAATATAGCAGTGATAATATATGGACCCAGCCAATTTGATTCAAACTTTCCCTGATGTTCTATGTTTGGTTGGTTATGAGGATTCTCTTGAAGAACAAGATCACCTACCTCAAATGTACGAGGTCAAACTCGATGATTATAGCTTCTGCTCATGCGCTGTTGATAGGCTTTAAGATGGTTGTATGTAGCTTGTCATTTCTCATCAAGTAGCTCTAAGTCCTGGAGGCATGAGACTCTGTATGCTTCATCATCTATTAGATTATGCAAGGAAACCCGTAGTGATGGTATCATGACCTCAATAGGTAAAATAGCTTTTGCTCCATAGACCAATGAGTAGGGAGTTGTGCTTGTAGGGGTTCAAATACTAGTTTGATATGCCCATAGTGCTGGAATCAATTGAACATGCCAATCACGACCGACATCATTGACTGTCTTCTTGAGGATTCTTAATATGTTTTTATTCGATGCTTCGGCCTGACCATTGCCTTGTGGGTAATAGGGGGTGGAAAAGTGGTGTTGGATGTGAAACTTCTCATAGAGTTCATGAACATCTTGACTTTTGAAAGGAAGCCCGTTATCTGTGATGATGGACATGGGTACACCATACTAGCAGATGATGTAATTAAGGATAAATGAGGTGATCTACTTGCCGGTGACTTGGGTAAGTGGAACAGCTTCGATCCACTTTGTGAAGTATTCAGTAGTGGTAATGATAAATTTATGGCCATTGGATGAAGATGGATGAATTTTACCCACTAGGTCAAGTCCCCATTGACAAAAAGGCCATGGTGTTGTGATTGGTTGCAATTCCTGTGCTGGTGCATGTATCAGGTCTCCATGAACTTGGCATTTCTTGCACTTTCTAACAAAGTAGTAGGAGTCCTTTTCCATAGATGGCCAATAGTATCCAGCTCACATGATCTTCTTGGCTAGTGATGGGCCACTTGAGTGAGTCCCACAAATTCCTTCATGTACCTCTTCCAAGGCCTTTGTTATCTCATCTTGCTCTAAAAATTGAAGGAGAGTACCATCAAGACTGTGTCGGTATAGGGTTTCGGCAATAATGGTATATCGAGCAGTTTGGCGAATGAAGGTTTTACGTTCAATTGGTTAGGAGGAAGGGTGTGATCGCGGAGATAGGTGTAGAACTCACTGTACCATGGGGTTTCAGAACCAACAAGGTGGCATATCATCTCAGATTCGAGGATATCATAAGTGGGAATCCAAAGCTATTCTACCAAGAAGTCGTAGCATGTTGAATTCTGCAGAAGATCTAGGAGAGATGCGATGGTAGCCATTGCGTCAGCAGCTCGATTCTGATCTCTTGGTATCTGCTCAAAGGTGATAGTAGTAAATGATGCCTTTAATTTGTCCACCATGTTTTTGTATGGCATGAGTTTGTCATCCTTGGTCTGATATTCATTAGTTGCTTGTCAAATGACCAATTGGGAGTCCCCATATACTTGTAGTTCTTGTAATTTCCATTGTACGGCCAACCTGAGTCCTATGATCAAGGCCTCATACTCTGCTATGTTATTGGTGCATGGAAATGTGAGCTTGTAAGACTTTGGGATGCTCTCACTTTGAGGTGTGATAAATAGAATGTCAGCCCTTCAGCCATGCCTAGTGTACGAACCATCAAAGTATAGTTTCCATGGTTGTGCCGTTGTGATCATGAATATCTCTTCATCTGGAAAATTGGAAATGAGAGGATGATCGCCTATGAGTGGTGCATTGGCCAACTGATCTGCAATGACTTGTCCTTTGATAGCTTTACGGTCTACATACTCGATGTCAAATTCACTTAGAATCATCACCCATTTGGCCAAGCAGCTTGTCAATGCTACTTTGCTGAGTAAATACTTGAGTGGATCAATCTTTGCAATGAGTTGTACCTTGTGTGTTAACAGATAGTGCCTCAGTTTAGTGGCTGCCAGGATTACTGCTAGGCAAGCTCGCTCAATATGTGTGTAATTGAGTTCATAGCCCACCAGTGTACGAGAAATGTAGTAAGTAGCACACTCTTTCCCTTCTACATTATGTTGTGCCAATACTACACCCAATGTTGTACTTGTTGCCGATATATAGAGTAATAATGGTCTACTTGGAACTAGTGGGATCAGCAATGGTGTATTCATGAGATAATCTTTAAGCATCTAAAATGCTTGCTGGCATCTAGCATCCCACTGAAAGTGGATGTTCTTATGTAGCAGCTGTGTGAATGGGTGACATTTATCTGCCAACTGTGCAATGAATCTTTGGATGGATTGAAGTTGTCCTTGTAATATCCTTAGCTGACTGATATTCTTTGGTGGTGGCATGTCCATGATTGCTTTGACCCTTGTTGGATCAACCTCAATTCCTTTGCTTGAGACAATGTATCCTAGAAGTTTCCCGGAGGTTATTCCAAAGACACATTTATTTGGGTTGAGTTGAACATGATATTGTTCCAGTCTATCAAAGATTCTCTCTAATATGTCCAAATGACCTTCTCTTGTGAGTGATTTTGCCAGTAAGTCATCAACATAATCTTCCATTATGGTATGCGTCATATCATGAAAGATAGTAGTCATTGCTCATTGATAGGTTGCTCCTGCATTCTTTAGACCAAAAGGCATTACATTCTAGCAGTATGTGCCCCATGGACATGTGAAGGCCGTCTTATGTTGATCCTCTGGTGCGATCTTTATCTAATTGTATCCTGAAAAGCCATCCATGATTGAATTCATGGCATGTCCTGCTATCAGGTCTACTATGATGTTGATATTTGGTAGGGGGAAGTCATCCTTAGGACATGCCTTGTTTAGATCTCTAAAGTCAGTACAAATGCGGATGCCCCCTTTTGGTTTGCTAATAGGAACAATGTTGGATATCCAATCCGCATAATCAATGGGTCTAATGAAACCAACATCGAGGAGTTTCTTAAGTTCTACTTTGACTAGGACTGCAATCTAAGGATGCATCTTACAAAGCTTCTGCTTGACAGGTTTGGCTCCTTTTGCTACTGTGAGTTGATGCATGACTAAATCAGGATCAAGTCCAGGAATGTTTGCATATGACCATGCAAAATTGATCTAGCATTTCTGGAAGAATTCAACAAACTTGAGCTATTCCTCTGAAGTTAAAAGAGATGCCAGATGTATGAGGTGAGGAGTTTCAGGAGTCCCCACATTGTATTCTTTGGTTTCTTCAATGAGAATCATTGATCGTTCCCGTTGTGTGCTACAGGGAAGGATGTCAAACCTTTCATCCTCAGGCACCTCAGAGAGGTTTTCATCGTTAGATACGCTCTTTCTTTTTACTTTTGTGGGATCAAACAGTGCCACAGTGTGGCTTTCACTAGAAGATCTATGTTTTATCGTTATATTTTTGCAGCTGAAAGGTTTGGCATCCACCCCAAAGTATGCTACACTATTAAGTTCTATGGCGAATCCGACTTTGTGATCCCCGCTTGGTATGTTATCCCGTAAGTCCAAGAAGTCAATGATTGCCTCATCATTTTCGAAATGGTCAAGACATGGAGGATTAGGTTGGTTCCATTCAATGAGTTTAGGATGGATAATGGGCATTATCTCATCGATTAGGTTATGTTCATTAGATGTATCAGTGAGGGTTAAGACGTTGTGGTGAAGGGTGTTGATGGTACTCTCCCTATCAGAATCAGGCATAGGATGCGACGTAGGGTCTGTGAAAGAATTTTCCAGCTCAAGAACCCAAGAGGTCTTTATCTGTGCTTCTCCATAAATAGGGATGTCTTTGCGAGGTGGAGGTAGTGATGTGTCTTCCTCATCTGAAGTATTAAGCTGGATAGAATCAAATTCCCACTCATGTGAGTCAGTCTTTGAGTCGCTTTCTAGGATCCGGTTACTATACCATACTGGAATATCCTTTGAGTTAAACACTGCAGGTGTGATTGGTTGATGTACCTTTGAGATGATCGGGGCTGTAGGAAGGATTATGGGGAGCAATGAATCTAATATAGGGAGTATTGGTAGTGTTGAGTCTGCCACTTCTACTAGAATTACCAATGTTGTTGATACTCCTGAGATTTCTGATATAGTTGTTGCTGCTAATGGTGCTATTGATGTTATTGTTGCTGCTAATGGGATCACTGGTTTGATTGGTGGGATGATTGGCATTGTAGATGGTTTTGCTAGGATCTGTAGCTTCAATGAGGCAATTGTGATGTTCTGGGGTACTACTTTTATAATCAAAGGTGGCCTCTTTGTAGTGGGTTGATATAGTGTTTTTCTGGGTTTCCCTTTGATTCTAAGCTTAGGAAAGATCTCCTTTTGAAATCTTAAGCCTGCATTGTCTTTGGGTTGTAATTCCGACAGCAACGGCTCATGTTGCCCTTGTTTACAATACCCCAAAGCACTTTGACCATCATATCCCATTCTTTGCATAATGAGAAGACCTTTTCCATATTGATCTATGGGAAGCTGAGCTTGCAGAATATCGGTAGTGATAGGATCCTTATATATCCATTCTGCTACGTCTTCATCTTTGGTTTCCTCTTCTTGACTCTTTCCAAGGATGAAAGGTGTTAATGAACATGTTGGTTTAACTAGTGTCATTTGAAGTACTTGTTGAGGTTTGCCATGTGTTTTAGGAGAAGTAGGAATTTGTCCAACACAAAAGAGTTGGCTTAGATTGTATTCTCCCGGACCTTCCTCTGCAATTTTCATCTTAAGCTTCTCTTGCTTGGGTATAATAGTGTTTGAACTGGTGAGGGAAGCTAGACTTACGTATGATGTGGAGGAGATGGCTTCTCTATTATTGGGAATGGTAATCTCTGGTTGATGACTTATTTTATGACGATATGCAAAAGGGTTTGCATCACCTAGGATTGTGATTTCTACTCCATTATGTGGGAACTTGATACATTGATGGTAAGTGAATGGAACGGCTTGCATGGTGTGTATCCAAGGTCTTCCCAACAATAAATTGTATGACAGAGGAAGGTCCAGAACCTGACATATGATGTGCTTCACCACCGGGCCCACTCGGATTGGTAGTACCACAGCTCCTTTGGATGAACGCTCTACATCATCATAAGCTTTGATTGTGATCTTCTTGCAAGGATCCACAGATTCAATGGCATATCCCAAAGTTGTGACTAGTTGCAGTGTACAAATATTTAGGCCTGCTCCCTTGTTGATCAAGACTCACTTGATCCTGTGCTGGTTGATAAACCCTTCAATATGGAGTGAGGCATTATGAGGTTGCTGGAAGGATGTGTTGTCACTTTCAGAGAAAGTGAGACAAGGTAATGATCTTAGATTTCCAACCATGGCTTGGAACTGATCTGTGTTCAAATTTGCAGGGACTGACACCTCTTGGAGAGCTTGATCCAAGATTGTTTTATGAGACGGAGATAGACGCAATATCTCTAAAATGGATATAAGCACAGGCATTTTGTCTAATTGTTCCACAAGATTGTACTGCTTTGGTATGGATGTGGTAGCTTGTGGAGCTGTTGTTATGGTAACCTTGCCACGACGTGTAACAACATTGCAATTGGAACTGGGTGGATTTTTTATGGTAATAGTTGCAATTTTTTCATCAGTATCGTACAGGTGATTCATAGTGTAATTATACGCAGCCTGCATATAATCAGTGGTATCAGTGTTTCTTCTAGAAGTGGAAGGACCCCTTTGATCTTGTGATGGAAGTGGATTTTGGAACATCAAATGATCATTGTTTGTTGTCTTTGGGTTGTGTCCTTCGATTTCAATATCACCTCGGCCAATAAGATCTTGAATAAGATCTTTTAATCTATGAAAATTGCTTGTCTTGTGTCCTTTTCCTTGATGAAAATCATAGTGTTCAGTATCTCTCCACCATGTAGGTTTGACTTGAGGCTCATAGTTTGATGTTTTGGGTAGGGTTACTAGGTTTTGAGAAACCAACTATCGTAACACTGTTTCGATGGGTTCCCCTAAGGGAGTGTACATTTGCTTTGGTTTTTGTTGACGTGGTCTAGGTTCATCTTGAGATGTGATGTGGGCTTGATTTGGAGGAGCAACTATGTTAGTTTTAAGTGGGGGATTCTGTCCTGCAAATCGAACCACAGGTTGTGCACTTTTGATAGTTTTGGCATCCACAACCCTGTCGTTGATGATATTCTTTTTTTTGTTCCAAAAGTTTGGTTTGTCACTATTGAAGCGTGGACGAGGACCATCTTTTGGTTCATTGTAGATTTTGATAAGTCCTTTCTTGATGAGGGTCTCCTCACATTTCAAGCCTTTGGTGATCATGTCATTGAAAGAATCTGTGTCTTTGACATCTAGGTGAAACTCCATTTCTTCGTTTAAGTTGGAAATAAATATTTCCACTAGTTCTTGTTCAGGCAACTGAAGAGAATGTTTTCTAGACATTTGACACCATCATTGCAGGAAGACTGAGAATAGTTCACCTAGTTTTTGTTTAGTGTTACACAGATCAGCCATGGTGATATCACGTTCAATGTTATGTGAGTAATGTGCTAGGAACTTCTGGATGAGTTCCTCAAATGTCCTAATGCCACCTAGTAATCAAGAAAACCATGATGTGGTTGTTCCTCCCAAGCTTTGTGGAAAAAGGCACATTAAGTATGTATCCTCGTACGCCACTTCGAGGCAAGCTGAATGGAATTCTTTGACATGATCATGAGGATCTCCTTTTCCTCGATACTTTTCAAACATGTGTGTTTCAAACCCTCATGGAAAAGGTGGCATATAAATATTCCTATCAAAGGGATAGGGACAAATGTCATTAAGTGAGAATTTATTAGTCTTCACACCACTATGGAGTTGTCGGGCAAGATTTTCAACTTGTTGCCGCAACATCTCTATGTCATTAGGAGGAGGATGTGGTGGTGGATTACCTTGAGGAATGTTATATCTGATGTGATCTCTACCTCTATCATCCTCATTACGACTCTGTCGCTCTGATGCTTGTCTTAGTTGTGCAAGATCAAAGTCAGAGGGGAGTTTAGCTCCTTCTTGAGCAAGCTTTAAAAAGTGAGCATCCGCATTGCTTCTGAGTATTTCATCAAAAAGTCTGTTAAAGAGGGGGTTGTGTTAAGCCCTTTCTATGGTTGCAGGAGTAGGAGTACTTGGCTTTTCGTCATTTGCATTTCCTCCAAGTGATTTTTGAAATTTATTGAGATTTTCCTCTTCTTCTTCTTCAATTTCTATTTCTCATTGCCTTGACTGTGATTGGGTTTGGGCCATTTTGTTTAAAAGCTATTGTTGAAGTTGGGTGAAAATGATGATGAGTTGTTGATGAAATGAAAGATTGATGATTGGTGAAGTGTTTTTCATATGGATCTCTAACACTTAAAGGTGGATGTGACCAAAATTCTTTCTGGAATTGCTTGTTGTGTTTGATAAGGTTTAGAGAAATCTGAGATGTGTTACAGATTTAACTACCTAGTAATGAGAGGATTCATTCATACACTAGTTTTAACCTGCATAGATATGTCTCTTAGGATGAGCTTATCCTAGATGTAGAAACAATCTAAAAAGTGATTTGGTTGTGTTTGATTCAAGCAATATCTAAAAGAAAACTTTAGGACAAGAACCTCTTAATGTTTTGAGAGTTGAAAGATGGATTGATGATGTGAATGTGAGAATGGATGTTTAACTTCAATAAAAGCTTTGTGTCACAAATGGAACAAATTCTACCTCTTCCCTTTCGGGCGTTGGTGGCATTTCTCAAGCTACGTTGTATGTGATATAAATGTCTAGGAAGAAGTTGGGATTGATCTTGCCTCCTTGGTTTTTGTGATAACTCAAAGCTCTATATTGCATAAAAGCTCTACAGTTCAATGATTCTGGATCAAATTTGTTTGATTTTCCTTGAAGATAAAGGCGCATGCGACGTAGGAAGGTTCTATGAGAGACAAATATTTGTCTATTTAGATAGAAGAATTTCTTTCTTTTGATTAAATCCTTGGAGCTTAATGGTCTTTTCTTCAAGTTGATGTGTTGATAAGAATTCTTCTTTCTCAAGATGTGAAGAATGGTCATATGTTTTGATACTTTTTTCTCTTTGTTTTTTATCTTTTTTTTTATTTGGTTGTTTGGTTGGTTGCTGAAAGATGTTTGTGTTGGATGAATACTTGTTTTGATTTTTGGATTTGATTTGTTTTGATTTTTCTTTGAAAAGAAAACAAAGCAAGCACACAAACACAAGAATGTTGCCTCAAAAGGCATAAATAAGTATGGGTCTAGATCAACCCAATCTTAGAATTTGTATGACCCTTTTTCCTTTAAGTGCTTTTTAAGGTGTTCTTCCAAAGCCTGAAGTCGGCTCAATTTGTACTTTGTCTTGACTCACAAATGAAAACACTTCAAACACTTTTTATCCCTAAGGTCAAATGGCCAGTTGTGATAAATTCAACCCACATCTTGATATTTCTTCGACTTTGGTACTACATATCTTATGAATCCTGTTGTGGTAGGTAAGGATGTGATATACTAAGTCTTGCATGAGCATAACAAATAGATGATCCCTATGATGGGGGAGTCACCACTTTCATCAAGCCACAAGTGACTTTTCAAAAAGCTATGTTTCGACTCAAGGAAATATGTATGGTGAGTATCTTGGGAGCAAAACCTTCTATGCTCTTGCACTGAATTGTATCTCAAATATTCTCAATCAATAGAACAGGTGGGCTTCTACTTAGAGGTATTTAGTAATTTTTAATGTTTTTGGACATAAGTTCATTCTGTAGTGACTCACTTAAGAGCCTTGTAACTTGTGGTGGGGCCCATTTGTCGTTTCAGCAAGTTACACTATACGAATAGCTATACCCAAGGCTACAGCTTTCACTCTCACCTGATTTCTATAGCAGCTCGAAGGATTTACTGTGCGAGGTCATTCCCAAGAGTGATGATCCCTTGGCAGGCCTCTCTTAAAAATAGAAACTTTGAGTGTTACTAACACTTTTCTCTTGCACCTAGGACCACGAAATCCAAGGGAGAGGATAGTGTGTTAGAAGTAGGACCACTCGACAAACTTTGCACAAGTGTGCCAATCACCAAAAACACTTGTTCTTTTTAACTGATTTTCATTGCAATGTGATCTAACTATTTGGAGATGTTGCTCCAATAACCATGTCGTTCTTTTTAACCAAGATATCAAAATGTTTGACACTTGAAAAACTTTTGGAAAACAAAACCTGGTCAACAAAAATTAAGTCGTGTAGCCTTTGTAGCAGAAAAGGTAAATGTGAGGTTCTTTTTATGCACCAAATGAAAATTTGAGTTTGTTTTAGTTGCAGCAAATAGAAAATGTGAAGTTCTTTTTATCCATTTGTGAAAAACAAGAAAGATGGAGTTCTTTGTTATACACCAAATGAAAAAGTTGAGTTTGTTTTAGTTGCACCAAATAGAAAATGTGAAGTTCTTTTTATCCCTTTGTGAAAAAAAAGAAAGATGAAGTTTTAAAGAAAAGAAATTTAAAATGTTTTAAACTAAATCCTTCCAAAACGTGCACAAAAAAATTAGAAAATCTGCAACTAAAACATTAAAAAAAAGTTAGTACACATGGTGGGCTCACAAGCCTAAAAAAGAATGTCCTCAAAGTTACAAAAGTGTTTGATTCACATCGAGTTCACCAAATGATGTCATGGAAATAGGGACAAGGCAACAACAAAGTTCAATGTTAATAAGTTAGTTTCAACCATAAAAAAAAAATAAAGAACTAAAAACCATTCCAAACATATCAAAAGAGATTTCAAAAAGCATGAAAGAAGTTTAACAAAATAAAAGAAAGGAGAAGAGCCTCCCTAAGATTCTTCCATGATGCCTTTTGATGCTTCTCCCTTGTTTCTCCCCTCTCCAAGTCCCAAATGAATGTAGCTCTCAGCTTTTAGCACTAGCCATGGATGCCATATGGAGATTCAAGATGGTTGAATATGATAAGCAAATGCTATGCAAGTGTAGATAGTGATGCTATGAAAAAGCTTTATGCTAATACCAGTATAACAACAATACTCTAATGCTTCCTTCTTTGCTTGAGGAGAAGCGTTCTATTTATAGAAGAAATGGGGAAATGAAGGGTTAAGATTGAGCAATCTTAACAAGGGTTAGGATTGAAAGATATTCAATCCATGTGAGACTTTCAACCCAATCTCATGTTGACAAGTGTCACCATGAGGAGGCTTGAGAGGAGAGATAAGGAGCATTAAATGCTTGAGGGGACATGATGGTTACCCTAGTCAAAAAAATAAATGCTTTAAAGAGACACATGGGTTACATGAGGGTTAAGTTAGGGGTCAAAGTCCTTAACCATGGGTGCAAGTGGAATTAACCATTAATGGTCATGTAAGAGCCATAAGTGGTTTGGAAGACTTTAGAGGTTAATTTATTGAACACACAAAGCATTAATTGCTTTTCAAAGACTTTGGAGTCTTTGAGAAGTGACTCCAATTTGCTTAGGAATGTGACAATATTTAGGGGATGGATTAGGTTAATTAGGAAGGGTTTAGAAGAATCTAGAAGGGGTTTAGGCATGCAAGTGGATTTTGTAGGAAAATGCAAGTGGGAGGAATTTTGGTATTTACAATTAAAATAAAATCATTTATTTCAATTAAATGGTGTAAGTTGCATTTGGATAAATATTTAAATAAATATTAATTTATTTACATGAGAAAAATAAGATAAAGTATTAAATGCTTGAAGACTCTAGAAGGAAGCCATTAAGTTTGAAGACTTTAAGGGAAACCATTAAAGGCTTAAGAAGACTCTAGAAGGAAGCCATTAAGTTTGAAGACTTTAAGGGAAACCATTAAAGGTTTGAGAAGACTCTAGAAGGAAGCCATTAAGTTTGAAGACGTTAAGGGAAACCATTAAAGGTTTCAAGTGGGTGAGGATAAATAGGATTTTAAATAAATAATTTTTTTATATAAAATAGTTGTGCAACTTGCATTTGTAGGAAAATGCAAGTGGGTGGAGGATAAAGGTGATTTAAATAAATGATTTATTTAAAATAGTTGTGCAACTTGCACTTGTAGGAAAATACAAGTGGGTGGAGGATAAAGGTGATTTAAATAAATGTTAATTTATTTAAATGTGAGAGGTGGGATTTTGGGGGATTTAATTTATTTAAATGTCAGAGAATATTTAATTAAATAAATATGATTTATTTATTTAGTTAATGGTTTGAATTTGTTAAGTGAATTAAATCAAATAAATTGAATAATTTATTTAATTAATAGGAGAAGAGGGTTAAGATGAATTAATTAAATATATTAATTTAATTAATTATTAATTGATGGTTAAATAATCAAATAAATATTAAATATTCATTTAATTAAGTGGACAGATTTATGTGACTATGGGGGCTACAACAAAAAAGACTTGATGAGTCTTTGGGTTGATGTTGCAAAGGTGATTATGAGGTACATTGCCTTGGACTATGATTTTGTTAGTAACATTTCTTATCATTTTACTATTTGGAACTATTTTAGACATGATAGGAAAATCTCTCTATCATTTTATTTGCTCTCTTCCTGGGAGCGTATCCTTTCTAAACATGCAAAAAATTGTGAAAACCCTATTTTATATGAGGGCCTTATCCTTCTTATTATGGAATATTCTAAAAGAAATGAAGTTAAGCCCTCGCTAGCCCACAAAATTGAAAGTAACCCCAAAACCTCAATTGGTCTTGATGTGCATGTTGTGTGTGATACTTAAGTTGAGGATGAGAGGATGCTGGGTGAGATGGGGGTAAGTGCACAAAGATGGTGTGAAAAAAGGGGTATAAGTGGAAACTTCTTTTATGAAATCAGGTAAACCTAAACTTGGAGGCAAAAGTTGAAAGTTATCCACTCAATATATGAAGACAATCAAACAAAAAATATTATAGTACTCTAAATATAGTTTCCAAACTACTAAACATTTTGAAAATTGGATAAGATTAAGGGGGTCAAATCTTTCGTGCATGAAAAATAGACCCTGATTTTTTTTAAAAAACATAACATAGTGTCTGACGTGTGCATCAAAAAAGTCATAGTTAGATTTAGTATTTTAATAAATCCTTTGGTAGAAAGATAATTAAGAGTGAGAACTAGAAGTTGTGTATTTTTTTGTTAGTTTTTGTTAAGTATTTTTTTATGATTTTTTAAATCGAGCACATCCTAAAAATCAGGTACCTGTTCGTGCGCGAATCATAACTTGCACCAAAAAAATCAAAAATACAGTTTTTTTTTTAAATTATTAAGAATAAAGTGCACTACGATAATATATAAAGTTTTTTAAATTTGGATTAGTAGATCAAAATTTATTAAAAAAATGGTACACATGTCTTGGAGAACTTGGAGACACTAGTAAAAGAAATTCAATAATAATATGATATTGTTGTTCAAATTTTAAAAACATTATATGGTTAGAAAGCTCAGAAGATTGGTGAAAATATGGTGGCAATTTTAGAAATAACCACTTGATGAAGTGTAAACCTGATGATGACAAAGTTGAGAAACCAAGTTGATAAAACAAAACACATCAAAAAGGAGGGGAATGGAGGGAAATCAAACTTCCAACCTGTAGCATTGTCATCTGGGCCTATTCACAAGCCTAAATAGTCAAAAGCCCGTATGGGATCCCTATACTATTAATAACAGGTACCGGGTATTTTTAAAACAAAACCACACAAGGGGTGTCTTTACAATTAGCAGCGCATATGTGGTGTTAAAGCTAAAACAGCGCATATGCGCTTCTGCATATGTTTAAAATGTGGGTGTGTGCATACATATATGTATATGTATAATATGTAAAATATGATATTTCATGTATATATATGTATATATAATGTACATATATATATAATATAAGATATATATAATATATATGTATATATATGTATATATAATATATATATATAATATATATATTATATATGTATATAAAATATATATATTATATATGTATATATAATATATATAATATGTTATATATTATATAATAATATATAATATATTATGTATATATACACACATATGTGTGTATGTATGTGCATTGCCTTTTGATATTTTATGTGTATTATATGTATATGTGTATGTACGTATATTGATATATATTGTCTTTTGATATTTTATTGTACTATATTGTATTCCTCGCTCTCTCTCTCTCTAGACCCCACATAGAACATAATGACCTATTTGGACCATGTATGATATCTCAAGGGGTCAAATGGTTTCTTAAGGGATCAATGGTGTTGTAACACATGTGTGGCTCAATTAGGAACCCATGTGACCCCTAATGACATCATGTGACATGTCTTCCTCTCTACCTATCTCCCTCCCTCCCTTCTCTCTCTCTCTCTCTCTCTCTCTCTCTCTCTCTCTCTCTCTCTCTCTCATACGGTGTCCCAAGGTGGCAAGATGAACCATTATTATAATATAAAAAGCAATGCCAATGCTGCTTACAAAATCTGATACTTAAGGGGTCATACAGTGTCCTACGGGGTCATAGGACACCATATGCCCCCTTAGAACACCATACAACCCATAACGATACCATATTGTGTCTTAAGGGGTCATATGGTATCTTAAAGGGTGGTAGGATACAATATGACCCCCAAGGACACATTACATGACCCATAACGACACCTAAGGGGTCATATGGTGTCCTAAGGGATCATAGGACACTGTATGACCCCACATAACATCACATGTCCCTTTAGGAGCATATGATATCCTAAGGGGTCATACGGCATCCTAAGATGGCAAGATTAACCATTATTACAATATAATAAGAAGTACCAATACTACTTAAAAGAACAACAAACCAGCATGCTCCCCCTCTCTCCCTTCCTCCATACACAAATTAAGTTGAGGATAGCACCCTTTGCAGGGGTTTGAGGGTGAGGGAGAGAGAAAGGTAGATCTGGATATTGGGCGAGAGGAGAGAGTGAGATAGAGAGAGGTATAGAGAGGGGATTGAGGAAGCGTGATAGGGACAGTGATAGGTGGTACTTTAGAACATATTCTAATTGAGAGAGCAAGAGAATGTTGATAGGATTTTGTTTATTACTGGAATTTGACTATCTAAAAATTAATAAGATGTTTTTGATTATGGGAAAATAGGTTTTTATGGGCCCCTGAAACCCATTATGAATAGAAGATCATAAGATAAAAATTACAGTGCAGCTAAACAAAAGACAACAAACAAAGGAAAGACAGTTGGCGAAGAAAGCACCAGCAAACAAGAGAACGCAGACTATAGACCAAAAAAGACCGACAGAAGCCCAGGCTTACGTTAATTTCTAAAGCATTTTTGCTGCTTCCAACTCCATCCATTCCATATTGTCTGCAACCCGCTTAATATCCTTGATTTTTTTGTTGTGGCTTTGCATCCTTTTAGTGCTTTCTCTCATTCTTCTCCCAAGCCCTGTGTCCTTATCCTTTGGGCTATCATCCTTGACATCAATAATGCCCTCTGCGACCTTATCCCCTTGGTAGTTATCCAGCTTGTGGATAAGGGCTTTCATGCTAGCCAAGGCAGGCTTCAGAATCTTGTGCCTTGGTTCCCAAATTTTTTGAGTTTGTTCTCAATTCCATCGAGTCTCTTTTCAGTGGCATCCGCTCTATTTTCCAAGCTAAAAAAGATATTGTGGTTAGCGTTGATCTCCTTAGTGTTACCAGTCGCTTTAGTGAGCTCACTGAGATAGTCAGGGAGTGAATTGAACTTTCCCAAGCCTAAGGCCTGTAATGTCTCGATTTTCCCTACTTCCTAGGCTTGCTTGGTTTTAATGCCTTCAATTTCCTTTATAAGATGTTCTAAAACCTAGAATTTACATTATAACTCCTAGAGATATGAAACCACTCTCAAACATCTTGCCAATATATACAAGAATTATAACTTAAAGTATAAGAAAGGAAGACAAAGGGAAATGTTATATTTCATTTATATATTTTGATGAAGAGAGTGAGACTGACTTGAAGACAAAGATGGGAGTTAAATGTTATATTTCATGTATATTCTGGAGGCATGTCATAAACCAAAAAAAATTGAAATTGAGTCAGGTTGAGTCCAAGTGACAAGACTTGGCCAAACCCAAGAGTCTAGTGAGCTCATCAGACTTCAGGAGTCTCTCTTAGACTCAGTCAAGTATGAGTCCAAACAACTAGGACTAGCCAGCCTTGACTCGACTCATGACTCACTTAGTCTAGGCAACTCCATGTCACGAGTCTCATTTCTATCATCCATAGTGCAATATTATACCCACAATCTTGGTGCATTATTTGTCTCCTCAACATCCTCCACATTATTTATTGGCTTAGCTATCCAAATTTTATGCTCTCAATGTGAACCCCACAAATGCCTTGACATCCTCAATGATCAATCAATGCCCCAAACAAGGTGCATATACTCCATACTCTAGCACAAACATCAAGATGTGTCACAAGAAGTAAAGCACTCCAAATCAAATCTAATTAAGATAATGAATTTTAATACATATATCAACAAGGAACAATCAATTGTGTCAATATTGACATACAAGTATATAGAGGCACTTCCCAAAAAACATCCCTAACCCAAGTTCTATCTCTTTCCATCAATAACAGCAAGAGAGTGGTCAAAGAGATAGTGAAAATATATCAGTTTTGAGTTTAAATGACATCTTACAAGACTGGCCCAACCTCCATAGGACAATTCATGACAACAATGGCCATCTAAATCAATAATGAATTGGAAGATCAATGGTGGGAGGCAAGAGGCCTCACTAGTCCCACTATTGAGGATTATAACCTATATGACATTCTCAAACATGGGCATGGAAATATCAAAAAACCAACATCAACACTTCCCTTTGCAACAAGCATTGAACCATAATATACATCTTTGCCTTTATTTCTGTAAGATAAAAGGAAATTCATATTAAAGATAATTTTTGAAGAGGCGATAGATTTGTAATCTTGTTAAATCAGGTGAAGATGAATATTTCACTCTAATTCTACCATTTGAGTTGTACAGACAACAAAACTGATTTCTACAATTCTACTATATTGAAGTTGTGGATAACATCATAGAGTTTGAGATTGATTGTACATTTCCAATGAAACAAGAAAAATAAAAAAATGAAAGAATAGAGCAACTATTTCTTCCCTAAGAAATGATAGCCATGCGGGAAGTAGAAATAGTCACCTTCTGATGGTCATGGAAAGCCAACCAGAAGCTACTTCCCAATTAGCTCCATGCAAATCTATCATTTTTGAGTTCTCTCCTCAATCATTATGACATTGTAGAGGCTGAGAAATTGAGGGTGGTTTACAAATTTTCTATTTAGATTAAATTTCAACAACGGGTTATTAATAGAAATCACCATCAAGGGGTGAGATTGAGGTATTTCTTATGAAGTAGGTGCAACTTCTTCATCTTCCAAAGAAATATCATGGGAAGAAATGGTAATGGGAGTGAATCTTTTTTCATGTTGGTATTTTATTATTTACCAATGTGTTCCCTATTATAAACTTGGAACTTTAAAGGATTATATGCCTTTTTCTTACTTCTGGTGTTACCCTAGGGCTGATTTATAAGAATGGTTAAGGTTATAGTACTTCTAAGGTTCATTGTAGTAGCAAAAACAAGATTCATAGAATAGGGTAGATGGGGACATGAATAATTTGACACAAAGTATAGAAACATAGAGTTTAGAATAGATTGAAATTCTTTAAATTCATTTATGAAATTATAAATTGGTAGCTTTGTAACTTAAAGTTTTTATGGGGTAGTTGAATCGAGATATGAAACAGAATTTCTTGTGGAGAGGTGTTGTGGTTACTTGTTTATCTCTGTAGAGAAGATTTATATTGATGGCTAATAAAAATCTCTTTAGACCCCTAATCGACTAGTAATGAATCCATTCAAGATTTTCCTAAGGGCATGCAATTAAGCATATATATCATGTCCTCTTTTCCCCTAACTTGTTGATGCAATGGCAGGGATAATACCACTATGAATGTGTTGCCATAGAAAAATCTCAAAATTCTCCCACCAGGAATGTTGACAAAAGTCCTCAAAATTTATTGTAAACATAAGGTGGCCTTCAAAATTAATGTGAAGATAGATAAGTGGAATGGATTAAATCATTAAGGTTCTTATTGCACAAAGAAGGGTAGTGATGGGTGGTGAGTATGTATGTGGCATTGTAAAGTTTGTACGTGTGGAGACATAAAGTGAGATGTGGAGGTTGTGGCACTCACTACTATAACTAGAGGCATAAACAATGGGGAACACATAAGGTGGTGAAGCCTTTGGCTCTTAAAAATAGCCTAAGTGCATATTAAAATTTAATAAATTATTGTAAGGAATGTCAGCTAGTTGGGGAGAATGAGGAGGTGTAAGTGTCAGAAGAATGGGTTGAGTTGACAATAAGGGAATCATGAGGGATGTATTTAGGGACTGAAAGTGATTTGATGATTTGTTATGGAATAGGGTAGATAGGATTGTAGGGATATGCATAAGAAATTCTTTGAAATGATGAGTAACAGTTAACATTTCATTAAAAAAATTGAATTTATTTTTTTCGTCATTCCTCAAATACTACTCCTTCCTACACTTTGTTTATTTTTCCGCTATATAAGAAAGGGGACTTCTTTTGGCCATGTTCAGATTCAAAATTCGCAAGGAGGTTGATGGAATGCTTAGCTAGTGCATCAACAACCTCATTATCTTCCCATTTTTTATTCCAAAATTGGGATATACCAAAGTGCCATAAGTGGTAAGGGTACCCATTGGGCTAAGAAAGTAATTGATACTTGTAATTGATTTTCTGGGTAGAGAAGTCCTCACTATAATATTTGAGTGATGTGAGTTGCCTTATATTATAATGTTGCTAAACTTGCATGAGAGTGCTATTTTAACTTTCTGTAGATAATCTAAAACTTAAATCATTTAATTGATTTTTGTGCCAACCTCTTAAGAAAATGCAAGCAACATGCTTCATTTGTGATCTCAAGTTATGCTAGCAATGCCTACTTGTCATGGATTATTTTTTGATGTTCTAGCAAAATTGAGCAAATTTGATGTTCTAGCAAAGTTGTATGTTCTAGGAAAGTTCTATTTTATGTCCCTATAGACAATCTAACAACTCAACCATTTATTGAATTTCCATGCCAACCTCTTTGACAAATGCAATTTATAACATGCCTCAATTGTGATCTGAAGTTTTGCCACCAATACCTACTTGTCATGGATTATTTTAGGGTATTCTAGAAAAGTTGATTTTGGCCCACTCTATTAGTGGCACAATTCATTTATCCATACGATGTATTGATTGTTGGATATGTTTATAAATAAAAGGAATGTGCCATAATCAAATAATTCAGGGAATCCATTATATTTTCCAAGGGCATGCAATCGCACTAAGTGTTGAGAAGAAATATTATCTTATATTTGCTTTGAAAGTGGAAATGATTCACCTATAGATCATAGACTTAGATTTGGAGCACTCGGCAAGCCAAAATTTTTGACTTGGTGACTTAAAAACACTTAAATTAAAATAAATAAATAAACAAAACAAAATAAATTTTCTATAGAATACGACTAAAAAAATGTAGCAAATAAGTTTGGTATGGATCTAGGGGAAATACCCCTACAAAGGTCAATGAGCAGTGCCCCTTACAAGGGTTTGGAGGTAGCACCCCCACTAGAGTCTAAGGGAAGCTCACACCATTTTCATAAAACTTTAAGGCAAAAAATAGTACTTATAAAACCAAACAAATATTTTCGGAGTGTTTAATGCATGTTATTTTTTTGTGTTTTTGACGTGTTGCTGGCATGGTGCAAGTTGAACCATCAAACTCACTATGAACTCAGCAAGTTCTATTAAAAAAATCACCATATAAACTCAAAGAGTTAAAGTCATCAAAACTTGAGGGAGGAAGATTATGGCAAGTACTCGTCGAATCTATGAACTATGGATTTTCTAAGGGTGACAATGATTACTATTGAAGACGTGAATATATTTCCATTACCATATTTTTCACATGTCAAAACCTCAAACAAACATTTTGAGATTATGTAACATGTCTATGCTAAGGGAAGCTCATTTCTTGCACAATGGCTAGAAATTGTTGGCAAAATAATTTTTACTTGAAACAACACAACCAATGCATACAAGTTGACATGTGTGAGTGGATAGTGGGGGATCCAACATTTTTTTAAGTCAAAGACAAATTTAAAATCCAAAATTCTATGGATGCCTCTTTTTTTAAGGTTCTTGTTGATGGGGAAATGTAGCACTTTCATTGACGCAAAATGAAATTCACTGAGTACATCCTACCCTCTTGCATAAGGAAATCCTATATGCCTTTTGATTGTGCAAACATGATAAGCTCAAGGTTTATAATGCATGCCTTTTGACTATCCAAACAGGATAACCTCAAGGTTTATAATGTCAAGTCACGACTAAGCTTAGGATAACTCAGATCTGAAGTGATTTTCTAGTAATCTCAAGGGGACTTATGTATCTGAGAAGTTGGCTTGCATCTGATATGACAATCTGGTTGATTCTTCAATACTCAAACTAGTTGAAATAAATAGTAAAGAGACAGGGTTCAATGAACCTAGGGACAATGATAGTAATGGTTGGTGACATGGATAGACAGACTTCACATAAAACTAGCTCCTACTTAGGCAGAGATAAACTCACAACTCCATAGAAATAGTGCAATATCCAAAGGGAAATAAAAGGATTTTTAGACCATGAACATACACTAAGTTCCCAATTCTAGTGCAACTTAGATGGACATTCACATTTGAACTAAAAGAAATAAAGGGGTTTAGACTAACCATGCACAAAGACCTACAGTCAACAAACCTCCAATAATATGAACCTGAAATATATCACATATTCTCCCACTTTTCATCAAAATCATATAACTTTAATTAACTTGATGAAAAGAAACCATGCAAACAGGTGAAGGTAAATGGCGAAACACCATGATTCAATGCTTTATTCACTGCTTCAACTACCATTACAACAATTTATGCTCAACAATTCCTACTCTATTAATTTCTACTTCTAATAACTACTTCCTACCTCTATTTTATGAAATTATAACCTATTTCTAACTCCTTACAAGAAGAGAGGCACTGGCCTTTTGTAGATTTTACATTGTGAATCAATGGCTAGGATTCAATGCATTCAATGGCCTAGATTTGACCTCCAAAAACCTTGAAAAATTTTGGTTAATACTCCCAACTACCATCAACCACCTTCTTAGCTAGTTTCAACTTCCCTCAATTGATCCCACTAAAAGACAACAGTTCATGGGGCTCAAGACACAAAAAAAAAAAACTCGGTAGCTAGGTGAACAACTAACTTCTGGCGCCTTCTTGAAATGTTAGCATGTTATGCGCACCATATTATACCCTTGTGTGTTATGTGCACCATGTTAGTCACCGCAATGAAAGCAATATGGGGAAGGGTGGGTCTTTTTATCCTTTTCAGGCTCTAAAACTCTATTTTTATGTTGACTAGGTCGGCTGATCAAATCACTTAAGCTCTACTAGCTAGAGGGTTCCTTCTTCATGGTGGGACCGGCCCCTTTCACATGCTACCATCTGGCGGAGGTAACAAATGAAGTAAGCTTCTTTGGTCCTCGCTATCCTGAGCCGAAGAGATCACCAACAAGATGAATTTATGGGGGAACAAAAAATGTAAGGTGGATGGTTTCCCCGCCACCCCGCGAGCCAAATGTGGAGTCCGGATGGCATTCTTAGACTCCTATTCTGTTCTCATATGTTTTGTCTTTACAGAAGAATAAATGTTCTTGGGATTGAAAGAAAGAAAATGATTAAATACGTCTTAGTTAAAATAATAACTATTAATAAATTGAATAAGAAAAAATTCAATATTTCATTTTACTAAGCGTAAAAAGTAATAATAAATGCTAAAGAAAAATGTTCATTTTCATAGAAGTGAATTCTTTCAAACCCCTGGGCACTCTAAGATATAAATGAATACAGTGGACTAAAATAAAACATTAATTTTGTATCATTTTCTTAAGATTGTTGTTTTGTTTTTTTATTATTATTCACGCGGACAGTCACATCGGCTTACAATCAATCACAGTCAACCTGCGTGAAATGAATACCACAATGTTGAATATGAGCCATACAATACGCGCATCATCTCTTCCAACGCCCAAAATGGTGTTGTCGAAATGCCGCATCATCTCTTCCAATAATTTTACACTAGGAAGTATTACTTTTATGTTTTTTATATAAGAATCAATTTAAATTTAAATAGCTCTAACTTTAACTCAAATTGAGTCTAAATACTATATTTTATTTAAAGTTATCTTGTTGAAGAATTTGGATTAAAGAAAATAATGAATTTTTATTTTTTTCACCAAAGGGATACAAATTTATTAAACACAAGAGAATTATAGAGCAAGGACCAACAACCTAGCCCAAAAAATTAAATTACAATTATTTTACGAGAAATTACATAGAATATAATAATTATAAATTTCAATCAAACTATTTTTTACCAATATATACTTAAAAATACATATTTTAGATATAACTAAAAGATAAAACATTAGTTCAAGTTACCTTGCTCAATATATTTATGTGTATGCACCATCTCCATCAAATAAAGAGAGAGAGCTATGGATAGAACTAGAAAACTTCTTCAAGCAACATCATAATAGCAATATCATACCAGGAAGAGACTTTAATGCTATGCTATTCTGAACCTTGGAGAAAAGTTCGGTGGAATTAGGAGAAAACCACAATCTCTACAAGATTTTAGAGCTTGGGTGTAAAGGAATAACCTTTTGGAGATCAAGGCCACCAATGGGAATTATACCTAGAGTAATAGGAGATCTGGATTCTGTCAGATAGTGGAAAAGCTAGATAGATTCTTTTCTAAAGGTCGCCTTCCTCAGTTCTCCTTTAACCTTAGCTCAAAGATCCTTCCATTTTCTAGATCGGATCACTTCCCGGTATCTTTTCTAATTGAAGAGGATACAGGTCCAAAGAAATGTCCATTCAAGTTTGAGAAAATATGGATGATGAATGAAGGCTTTCTCCATAATATTGAAAGTTGGTGGAATGAGGAACAATTTAGATCCTATGGAACAAAGAACAATTTGGTAACATCTTTGAAACCAAAAGAAATATTGGGATGGAACTAGAAGAGCTAAATGAGAAGGTTATTAACGATGGAATGGATCAGGAGAAATACCTACAAGAAAAGGAACTATTAGGTTGCTATGCAAATATATTGGCAAAGGAGGAAATCTTCTAGAAACAAAAATCCAGGGAAACATGGCTAGAGGCGGGAGATAAGAACACAATTTTTTTCCATAACAACACCAAACAACGTAGGAATATAAATAGAACTAGTAGTATTAAGAATGAAGTAGGGATAATGTTGGAGGACTCTAAGGAGATAGCATTAGAAAAAGAGCATTTCTTTAACAATATATACAATTGGGGCGCTTCTGATTTAGCAACCCAATATGAGATTCTAGCTAATATTCCAAAGCTAATACCTCAAGAACAGAACTGACTTCTGGAGAGAAAATTCTCAACAATAGAAATCAAAGTTGCTCTATTTCAACTACATCCTGACAAAGCTCCAAGACCAAATAGATTCCTAGCATGCTTCTTCTAAAAGTATTGGCACATCTTAGGAGATGAGCTAGTAGAAGCCTTGGAAGTTGCTAGAAACTCTGGTAGAATTCTTAAAGAAATTAATAACACCTTTATTACATTTATTCCAAAAATCAAAATATCTCAATCATTTGATGATTTCAGACCAATCTCTTTATGTAATACTATATATAAAGTCCTAGCCAAGTCATTAGCTAATAAATTAAAATTAATTCTCCCTCACATTATATCTGAAGAACAAACAAGCTTTGTTCCTGACATATCATTTTTTTATGGAATTATTATTGCTCAGGAAGTGATTCATTTTTTGCAATAGAACTGTAAGCCAGGTATGTTAGTCAAACTTGACATTAAGAAAGTATATGATAAGGTAGACTGGAGATTTCTATGCAAATGCCTCGAGGCATTTGGATTCTCCAAACAATGGATCAATCATATGTTTGAATGTTTATCCAGTCCCAGAATCTCAATACTAACAAATGGAACTCTAGAAGGTTTTTTTGGAATCTTCAAGGGGCTTAGACAAGGCAACCCCATCTCCCCTTTCTTATTTATCATTATGGCTGAAGCATTAAATATTGATAAGGCACATATGAATAACCAGATAAAGGGTATTAAAATAACGAGTGACATAGCACCTATCACACATCAGCAATTTGTTGATGATACAATGTTTCTGGGAGGAGAAAAAAAACTACAAGCTAGGAACTTTAGGAAAATATTGACTAAATACTCTAAGGCATTTGGACAATTGGTTAACCAAGCTAAATCTAAAATCTTCTTCCTTAACACCCCTACCTAGTTAGAAACAAAAATATGCAACATCGTAGGATACATGAAGGGCAATATTCCTTGCAAGTAGCTAGGTCTCCCACTAGATAAAGGTAAAAGAAGCAAAAAGCTTTAGGACAACATATGGTTAAAGGTAGACAAGAAAGTAGCATCTTGGAAGAATAAGTGGCTCTCCATGATAGAGAAAGCAACTTTGTTGAAAACTGTATTATCTGAGATACCCATATACCAAATGTCTTGCATGCCTCTTCCAAGTGGGGTCAAAGAGAAGCTAGATAGGAAACTTAAGCACTTTTGTACTAGAATGGGGCTTCTAAATAGAAGAAGTTGTCTCTTATAGCATGGGATAAAATATATAGACCCATTAAGGAGGGGGGATTTGGATTTAAAAACTTAGCTAGACAAAATCAAGCATTAGGAGCAAAACTGATATGGAAAATGTACAAGGAGCCCAACCTTAAGTGGGTAAGAATCCTCAGACATAAATACCTTTTTGCCAATGACCCTTTGAGTGTTTTCAGAACTACTAATCTCCCTAGAGGGTCAAGGCTTTGGAAACTCCTCTTGGACAATAGGGACTTAATTCTAGAAAAAACTATCCTAGTACATTGCTAGAGGAAATCAAGCCCTTTTCTGGGAAGACTTTTGGGGTGGATATCCGGCCTTGAATGACAGATTAGCAATTCAATTGTAAAAGATAGGTTGACAACTCTATGGGGAAGATACATTAAGGATAACATAGAATTTCCAAATAATGACCCTGCATTGGGGTGGAGGTGGAAGCCATTAGACAATCTAAATCTTCCTAGATAGGAAAGAGAGGCCTTTAGGAATCTTTTAGAAAATAGTAGAATATCGTTAAGGAATGAGGAGGACAAAATGGTCTGGACAGGTTCCAACACAGGGTCTTGTACAGTCAAGGAAGGTTACAAGCTTCTAAATAGTAGACTCCAACACCCTAAAACATCCCTCCTGACACAACTTTGTTGGAACAATCTATTCCTGCCAAGGGAAGGCATATTTGCTTGTGTTGCTCTCCCAAAAAGGATCTTAACAACAAGTAGATTTACTAAAATGGGCTTTGAAGGTCTATCTAGATGTCCATTATGTGAACAAGCATTAGAATCAACAGATCACCTATTACTAAATTGCTAATATAGCAATAAGTGTTGGAACTAGTTATGTAACAAATGAGAATGGTCCTCAGCTTTACCGAAAAATATACTTGACTGTTTTAAGAGTTGCCTAGTTCTAAATCATAAAGGTATTTATAGTATCTTATAGACAGTTCCCCCCTCTATTCTTATATGGGAATTATGGAAAGAAAGAAATAGGAGAATTTTTAAAGAAAAAAACTTAGAGGCGGATCACTTGATTATAAAAATAGAGATCTTTATAATGTCTAGTGGTTGTATCAGGCATTAACAGGTTGATCTTTTGGTGCAACATCAACCACACTTGTAATAAGTGGTAGCAGAGCTTGGTCATAGGTTCCAACCCCTCGCTTGCACTGGGGGGGGTTGTTGCAAGGTGTGCGCCCTTGGTCTCCTTGTGTTGTACAACACAATGCTCAGGTTTGTGACATGGCTTAACTGCCTCTTGTGGATTCTATAAGTCTAGTTGTTGTATCAGTCATTAACAGGTCGATCTTTTGGTGCAACGACAACCATAGTTGTAACAGTTACTTTATGCATACATACATACATGCATGCATACATACATACATGCATGGATATATATATATATATATATATATATATATATATATATATACTCAATTATATATATTTATTTTGAATTTATTCTCTTTTATTTTTAGATTAAATATATCTGGTCACATAAATTCTTTGTCTGGTTTGATTTTATATGCAAAGGCAGTTATTAATAAAAACTTTGGTACTCACTGGCAATATGCTCTGGTAGCTTACTATAGTCATTGGAGTAGATTTTCTTTCTATTCTGATAATTTTATTATAAGGACAGAGATTGGTACTTTTATTCAAAAAGTTTTATAAACATTTCATTTATCAATATTCAACTGCATTGTTTACGATGTACCCATGAGACGATTATTCTTGCTCTTGATTGATGATGGTGGGGAATTTAAGTTCTTCTTAAATGATTAATCAGTGCCCTTATGAAATGTAGCCTCAAGATGAGGATATGAAGGTCTTGTAAATTTAGCTTCCCTTGAGAATTTTAAGATTGAAGATATCCATCTATAGTTGAGACATAATCTCTCATAATCTCTCATTATCAGCATGATTAGGATCTTTCTTCCTTCTATCTTTCAAATGCACCACTAAGGGGCAGATGACCAGTTCTTTTTGAAGGTGAACTTTTGTAGGTAGGATTCTTCTGAATAATGAGTTTACTTGTTGTTCTAAGGTTAAAGGGAAGAAATTCCTTAAGATCCTAATCACATTTAGACAAAAATTTTAATGTCCTATCTTTTCTCGCATAAAGTCACTCACAACAATTCTACACACTCACGTGCACTCTATACAAGTTTACCCATTTGATAGGTACATTATATAAAGGACACTCCAAATTCTTACCTTGATGTAACATTACATATTGTATGAATGATTGAGGTACCCATTCTTATGCACAGTTTATCTAATTCTACTCTCCCATATTTAAAGTGACACCCATATCCAATCTACATAGAGGTGAAGTAAGTAGTCGACTTGTTTATACAAGCTATAGCGTGATCTCTTAATTTCATATAATCATGTACCATGGATTAAACAACACAATATGAATATTATTATTATGTTTTATAACTTCAACACGTTTATGAATTAAACACATATTTCAAATAAATGATACCACAACTTGTTCTGGTATTACGTCTTGAATGTCATTCTAAATGTATTCATAATTTTCTGGATTTCCATATAAAATGATATTTGATAAAAAATACAAATTTACATAATATAACTGTTTTTCAGCTCTTTTTTTTGTATTTTAATAATATTGAGAAGACAAATTAAAAATATCGAACCAATAGAAATCATGTAAAATATGTTCATTGTTACTAATAAACATTGATATAATTGTGTGCTTGCATAGTAAGCATCTCTACGAATATATATTTATCATATTGAGTCATTCTCATTTGATAGCTGACGACATTACTAAAACAGATAGAGAAAAAAACTAAAAGTCATATGAGGGGCCCTTTAACATTTCATGACAGTTGTGGAGAGATAATAGAGATGAGAAGCTAGACATAGCATCTGGTAATGCTGATCGACACCCATCAACTGGAAAATGAGCTCCTCAAACACCGAATGAATGGGTGACACATTTATCACAGACAAATCTACATCTAGAAACAGTGACCTCCCCTTATATATCTTCTGCTTGGCCATGCACAACACAAAGAGAATCTCTCAATCTTCTTTTTGGGATTTAAGGGTATAGTGGCCTTACATCCACCTTTTAACTTTAGCGTTATATTATTGTTGTAGTACATATCTCATCTTCTTACTCTTCGACCGTTTTCATTCCTATAATTTGTTGAGTAGAAAAAGTATCTCGACCATCCAAATTAAAGTAGAATAATACTATTACTTCGTAATTGTACCAAGTCCAAGTATAATTCAGATCTCCTATTACTCTAGGTATAATTCCCATTGGTGGCCTTGATCTCCAAAAGGTTATTCCTTTACACCCAGTCTCTAAAATCTTGTAGAGATTGTGGTTCTCTCCCAATTCCACCGAACTTTTCTCCAAGGTTCAGAATAGCATTAAAGTCTCTTTCTAGTATGATATTGCTATTATGAAGTTGCATCAAGAAGTTTTCTAGTTCTATCCATAGCTCTCTCTTTTTATCTAATGGGATCTGATGGGGATGGTCCATACACATAAATATATTGAGCAAGGTAACTTGAACTAATGTCTTATCTTTTAGTTATATCTAAAATATGTATTTTTAAGTATATATTGGTAAAAAATAGTTTGATTGAAATTTATAATTATTGTATTCTATGTAATTTCTTGTAAAATAATTGTAATTTAATTTTTTGGGTTAGGTTGTTGGTCCTTGCTTTATAATTCTCTTGTGTTTAATAAATTTGTATCCCTTTGGTGAAAAAAATAAAAATTTATTATTTTCTTTAATCCAAATTCTTCAACAAGATAACTTTAACTAAAATATAGTATTTAGACTCAATTTGAGTTAAAGTTAGAGCTATTTAAATTTAAAATGATTCTTATATAAAAAACATAAAAGTAATACTTCCTAGTGTAAAATTATTAGAAAAATATCTTTAAAAGCCATTTAAGTTATGCAAATTGTGCAAATTCATGCCTAGGTTAATCATTAATACCCATTAAAGTTATGATGCAGATTTCTAAAATTTGACAATTTATTGTA
Organism: Cryptomeria japonica; assembly: GCF_030272615.1. NCBI lineage: Eukaryota > Viridiplantae > Streptophyta > Pinopsida > Cupressales > Cupressaceae > Cryptomeria > Cryptomeria japonica. The sequence goes on from NC_081412.1 coordinate 633,416,416, forward strand.
GATTGGTTAATTAAACTTTGGATGCAAGAATACCTTCAATTGAAAAAAAATCACAAAAGGAACAAGAATTTAATGGCAAAACACCAAAAAAAAACCATTGACATAATAATTATTTTATAATTAAACTAATTATTGTAAGGATGGATCTCACAAGTTAATATACAATTTAATATATCTAACCATTCATAAGGGTATCAATCACTACTAAAGGGCAGAGATTAATAAATTAATAAAATAATTTAGAAAACATATTAATTAAAAATTCTATTATTACATGAAATTATTAGTATGACTAATGTTAAAATTTCTATTATTATTCTAATATCTATATGCTAGATAAGATCATTAATATGATTAATGTTAAAATTTCTATTATTACCTTAATATGAATGTGCTAGATGAGATCATTAATATAATTAATGTAAAAGAAATTATATTACTTTAATATATTAATTTTCAGATATATATTTATTTATAATTGTTAAATCATGCTATATTTTTATTTAATTAAATTATTATATTTTTTATTTAATTAAATTATTATTATGATATATATATATATATATAAACAATGGTTTGACCTAAAATTGCATACTATGATGGGTCTAAACCTAGGAGATAAATTTTTATGGAGGTTTCAACCTAATTTGCACAAAGAATAATAATTGAAGTGTATAAGGATGCAAACATAAGATGTTATGATGTCCATATCCTAAGATATGGATGCCAATGAATACATGATGCCCTTTTGATAGGACAAACGGATGGCAACAATATGGATGGTGATCAAACCTACAATATGGATGTCTACAATGATGTGAACAAGTTATGATATGACATTTTAAAAACAAGAGTAAGTTGGATTAAATGAAAAATTCAAAATCATTATTAATGTTGAACATCTTACATCCACTCGTAACAAAATATCAAACAAAACTTTGAACCTTTGAACCACAATATATGAAATTCTACATAATTTACTAATATTGAAATTATAGAAATATCATTAAATCCTCGATAATGTAGAATTTCATATATTGTGCATCAAAGGTTCAAAGGTTTGTTTGATATTTTGCTACAAGCAGATGTAAGATATTTTGTTTCATGTTTTTCCTTTTGTGTGGTTTAGTAATGAATGGGATGTGCCTATGACTCTACTTTTCTTATTTTATTTTAGGTTTTTCATTTTTCCATTATTTTTAGTTATTTTTGGATAAAATTTGACTATCCAAGATGAAGGATAATGTTTGATCATGTCTACATGTAAATGGTTTTGATTAAATGTGGTGATATATATGTGATTGTTTGACTTAGGAGATAAAAGTTTATGGAGGTTTCAGCCTATTTTTCAAAAAGAATAATAATGGAAGTGTATAAGGATGCAACATAACATGTTATGATGTCTATATCTTAGATATGGAGGCCAATGAATACGTGATGCCCTTTTCGATAGGACAAAAGGATGGGAACAACATGGATGGTCATCAAACCTATGATATAAATGTCTACAATGATGTGATCAAGTTATGATATGACACTTCAAAGACAAGAGTAAGTTGGATTAAATGACAAATTAAAAACATACAATTTATAAGACATCAAACTAAAAAATTAACCAAACCATTGAACTCCTTATAAAAAAATTAACATTTTGTTTTTTAAATTCATAGAAAATGGGGTTATTACATGAAAGATAATGCATTTTAAAGATTGAAGAAGAAAGCTACTCTGGACAAACTTACCTGATTTTTGGTGTGCAATATGTAGAGATGGCCTTGCTTCACCACACCTGATTTGGAAATAGCTTTTAGTTGCCTACAAATATTTAAAAATATAATTGATTAGTAATTTAAAATTCATTAACATAAGTTTAAACAATAATTAATCATTAAAAAATAAGTGTAAACAAAAGTCAAATAATAAAAATACAAAAATTATTATATAAGATGTATATTTAACAATAATGAAAAATCTATGAAACCAAGAACTTGTGTCAATTCTAAATCTCCATTTTCAATAGCTTATTTCATATTTGACGAATTAGCAAAAAAAACACTCAACCATTCAGATTGAATCTCCATTTTCAATAGCTTATTTCATATTTGACGAATTAACAGAAAAAACACTCAGCCATTTAGATTTAAACATTGGAGCTAGCCTTTAAAATGGAAAATAGCTTAGTTTTTCATATTTACAGAATTGCAAACATTGGCAGTGTAAAATGCAGTCTAAAATTACACACCTAGCGTGGTTTAAGATGATTGGGATAATCTGTTTCTGAACTAAGGAACCATTTTTTATCAATCAACTCAATCTTCTGGTTGTCCGAGTCTCCATTGTTGCTTGTTTGCCAAAATCTGTGGAAGAATGGGGGATTTTTTTGCCGCTCCCAGTCCATTTGGAGGGGGAAACTTACGCGCGTAGTGCATTAATGAAAGAGTAGGTAAACTGGGCGTTGAGGATTAATGGCAGGAAGAGCGCGTAAACTGGGCGTTGCCGTTCAGGATTAATGGCAGGGAGATTCGTGTAATGTACAGGTTGATGGGACCATTTGCCTTTGATTGGACAGCCATGGACAGACGTGATGGCATGGCATGGCATGCGGCATCCGATGGAGAAGGCATGGCAGCGGGCCATTTTGTCCGCTGCGTAGCCATTGCCATTTCCGCTATGACTTGGAGTTTCATCATCTTATATCTTTCTGTAATGAATGCACAGGATAAGTATGTGGAAAGAATGGAGCCAAAACAAGAAGATTCCAAGAAATCAAAAAATATCATACTTTGAAGAGTCTACCATTAGAATTCTAATTTACAACTCCTCTGAAGAGTCTACCATCGAAAGGCACCTCTGTCTACTATGACTCTTGATTTTTCGCTGTGCGTGCTGGACTGAACCCATGTCATACGGCAATGGAAAAAGTATTGTGACCCATAAAATCAAATCATGTACTATGAAATTTACAACTACTCTGAAGAATCTACCATTAAAATTCTAATTTACAACTACTCTTTCTGAAATACGAGGTGGTTTCTCAATTATTGCAAATGGGTAATGTGCATGTAAGCTCAATGACAAACAATATTGAAAAAATAATACAAAATATTTTAGATGATGGAACGAACATCCTGTAGTAATAATTAACAAATAGTTAAATATATAATTAAGTCATTATATTATATTATTATAAATAATAAAAAATAATTTGTCATATTACAATTATCTTCGTTTCCACTAACTAACTGATTGTAACTATTACTGACTGACATTACAATTATCTTCGTTTCCACTGACTAACTGATTGTAACTATTACTGACTAACATGTGAACATTCAATATTATGAGAAAGTTGGTTTGCTTTAAAGAAACTGTGTCAATTTGCAGTCAAGTTACGATTTGACTTGATTCGAAAAGTCAAGAAAACATCCTCAACACTCGCCGAACAGTCCGCTACTTTGTAAGGATTCATCAATGAATGCTTAAATCAATTATCTGTGTATTTCTGACAACGATAGGAATCCGCAAATGGCATCATTGCATTTAATTTTATTTGAATTTTTAAAGAATTTGGAATTAATTTGTGTATCATATATGTCTTGACGTCCGTCATTTTAAAAGGTGGAGATAATATAATTTAGAATTATTGTTGTTATTTTCACCCCCTTAACAAATTGGCCCAAACTTATCCATGTTCCTTGAAAGTAGTTGTTAGTTGTTGAGATAAGCATGGAAATATGATTTGCACATTATACTCTTACATGGAAAGGTAAACCTTAAGTCATTTTTTGTCATTAAATATATTAAGTTTGATTGAAACTAATCTATACTAAAATCTAATAAATATATCAATACAATATTACTATCACGTAATTATCTTAAGATTATATTAACATTTATTAAAATTAGTACATATTAGCATATTGTAAGACTTTTTATGCTTTTAATTTATAATAAAAATGTATCAACGTGAAATTTTATAATAAAAATGTATCAACGTGAAATTTTATTAGTGTCAAAAATTGCCAACATCAAATTTGATCACAAGATAGATTTCAACCTCAAAACACTCACATTTCAATTACTATTGCAATTGATTAATCTATAACTAATTTATTGCCACTATAGAATTTGTTGCATTAGCCTAAATTATTGTTTTTATTGGATTAAGAAAAAGAATTACTAAAAATAATATTTGAAATAGTAGTCAACAACAAAAAGACAACATAGGGACACTATCTTTTCTATCCAAAGTGAGTTTTTAGTAATAGAGAAAACTATACTCAACTACATGAGCCATGCAATAAGTAGTTCATGCTATCCCAAACAATAGATATTCAAAAATTATGTCTATTACCCAAAAAATAGTAGATACTCTCATATTCTAGATAACAAAAATTATACTCCATCTCAATAAATATTGTTGTTGTCTTTGCATGTTCCTTCCTACAAACATAAGTTGTTCTATCTTGTCCATTGGGGAAGAAATTCATCTCTTTCTTTATGTAGGCTTCATAATCCATAAAAGATCCAAGTGTAGAGCATTGCAAGATTTTTTTTAACATGTATTTCATCCTTACTCAAACCATTAAATTCACTTTAGGGGGTTGAATAAGAAGAATAATCCCTACACAATAAACTCTCACTATCTCTATACATACCACAGTTTTAGATAGCAAAGGTTAATATAATGTTATAGTTCATAGGCATGTAGGTTGTTTCCATAGATTTATATTAAAATCTCACTTGTGGAGATTAATTTTGTGGCTACTAATTAAATTGGGACATGACAGATATCATCTTGTAGTTTATTAAAGTATTATTATTGCACATTTTTTGTACACTGATTACAAAATTTTATTTTTATTAATAGGCAAATAGATAAAATAATTAAGTATGTTGTAGATCATTCTTATAATGGTTATTGCACACTCTACATTAGGAGGTAGAGACCTTCGTGTTCTAGTAATATTTTTGAAACAATGGGATTTGAGACCTATAAGCCAAAAATATATCAAAGTTCTTTTGTAACATTGGAAGACAAATAGGCCTAACTATTGTCCTAAATGGGAGAGCTAGGCATTAAGATTACTAGGCACTGAGATTATGTTCTTTTATCACAAAGGAAAGAGATAGTGATTTGTGTAGGTATGCAATCAAGGCTAACAAGGACAAAATTATTAAATTTAATAGTATACAATAGATAAAGGATGAAAGTTCAAACAACAAGGTAGATATAAGATAAGAACACAAAGAGGAACCATGATCTAAAATTTAAATGATAGAAGATGTTCTTTATATAGGCATTACAAGGTTCTTTCGAATGAAGATCAATAAATAGAAATCAAATGCAAAGATTGATTAGACCAGATCATTAATAATGAAGATAAAAACTTCCAATATTTAAAATTTGGAACTCTTTTGGAGGGGCTAAGGAATTGAGGACCAATTCCACTTAAAAAATAACCTTCAAGAGGGGAAGAAAAGTGTCAGGGCCCTAAACATAAGGCCTAGTATCAAATTTTATATTTGACGATGATTAAGTTATAGGTTTAGAATTAAAATTATAGGGTACCATAAAACATAAATTATATTAAAATGATCTTAGAGAACCCACACTAAAGTAGGTGAAAATAGAGTTTTAAATTATTAAGGTAAACAATTTATCATACTATATTTAGCTCCCACTTTAGTGGGAGAATGATCTTATCCTCATAGTCACGGTGGAGAAATAGTGTAGCTGAAAGCAAGGAACTCTAGGGATAGGATAACACTAAGTTGAGGGATGTGTGAAACCCCAAGCCTATGATCATATCAACTCGCAGAAGAATACTCAAAGTAGGATACACTCACCAAGAACACACAAGGAACACAAAGCATAAAACAATCATTTAAAATAAAAAAATGCAATCACACAAAGAAAATGGAAAGAGCACAAAAAAGGATATTGGTACTAAGCAAAACAAAGGCTCCAAGTGACCTAGGTGAAGAGAGTTTCAATGTAAAGTTTATCTCGAACACTTAGTATAATCTCCAAAATATTATTTTAAACAAATGTGGACTTTTAGAAAGAGACAAAAGCATACATCATTAATATTATATTTTGTGGTCTACAAACCAACAAGTGTTTTATGTTGGGGTCCAGACACATTCCAAGCTACATGAATTTCACTAGCTAAACAATTTTCTTATTTTCTATACAATATCGATTCCACTAGCCAACAAGTTGTGTTACATTGGATGATCCATATATTGCTACAAAATATGCCATATATGTGGTAGGATGTCTCAAAGACATGATAAAAAATGCTACATACATGGCAATATGTATCAAAGACCTATTTCTTGTGAAAATTGTTTTTCCTAATGTTAGTCTAAGTCTGAGTTTTTCTTTTTGGGGTATCAAGTGTGATCAAATCTAATTTTTTGATGATTATTATGGCAAGAAAATACAATAGTAAAGAAGAAACAATGGTTATTGTGTGATTAATTTTAACAACGGTATGTCCTAGGCTCTTCAAAGCCCAAATTTTCAATCAACTTATCACAAAAGAACACATGTCAAACACTTCCTATGGCTAATGTTAATGTCCAGTGATAACTAACTTAGGCCCACACTTGGAATCTCCTTTGACTCAAAAGATCAACACCTTAAGAAGTGTGCTAAAATATTGTCTTTGTGAGAGAGAATAGGTAGGGGCCTACGAGATTGCAAGGATGATCCAATCACCCTCACTCTGCAAAGCTACGTATAGCTTATGCAAAACTAGGGATTTATATCTCATCTCAAGGGAGCCATATGGTGAGTAACTTTAAGGTGTGATCCACATTCCTTGCATTAAGAAAGACACCAAAAAAAATCAATCAATAGGGTGGGACTCTAAAATAAAGTTTCTAGTCACTATTTGATGGACTTCTATACTCACACTTTCTAGTAAGCTACTTAAGGCTTTAGTCAAGCCTATGTGACACTAGTAATATACACCCCCAAGTTAGGCTCTATGTTTCACCTTTACCTTTCATATAGCAGCTTGAAGGAAAAACCACTTTGGGTCATTCCCCTTAGAGTGACCACTTCTCTAAAGGAAAACCCTTTATAAAATAAAAAGAATGTGTTTAGTGATTTCTCTTTCACCCAGGATCTACGAAGGCAAGGGATGATGATACTTTCACAAACACCTTAGGTTTCTACAACACAATGCATGCAAGCACACACGATACTTCAAACAGGGGTTCTTTTAAATATGCCCAATCCAAATGTGAGATAATATATGAAATCACAAAGAAACACCTAGCTACCTATGTAAAACCACATATTAGTAGTTTCAATAATAGCCGAACCTTCAACACAAGTATTAGAATCAAGATAATAAAAGAAAGAAAGGAAAAGGAGACCTCCTACAATTGAATGAATAGCTACATCAATTCCAAAAATGCATACAAAATAAATTGGTAACTTACAAAACTGGAAAATCACACATGAGATAATGCCTACCACACGTGTCATAAAATACCATATACGTGACAATATATAACACCAAACATGGTAGAACAAACTATGGACATGGAATAAACTACCATACACACAATAAAAAATAAGTCTAACAAAAATTGTTAGAATTAATATGTAACAAAAGATGTGACTCTATTGACCACAAATGTGACAATAGACACCATATATGCAACAATTAAAATCCAATATCTGCTAAAACAAAAAAGTTGTCAAACCTACAAAAATCCTAATCAGTCATAGATGTGGCAAAAACTACCACAGACACATCAAAAAAGACCATAGACACGCCACCAATAACCAAGTACACAACAATGGGAAATTTCAACAAAAGACACATATATGCAACAAAAACTGCTGAAAATGCTAATTCGTCAAATATCCAACCTGCAACTTCCAAAAAATGCTACAAAACAACAATAAATGATTAGAAATAAAAAAAGGACAAGTGTTGCATCGATTGTGCCAATTTGTCTATAAAAAACTATTAACATAATTAATTTAGTTAATGTGTTATGCATTTTGAGATTCAAATTTAAGTGACTATATTATTTAAGAGAATCATAATTATGCTTGCATAAATCGATTTGAGGTTCAAAAAATATTTTTATTTTCTTCTATGATTTTTTTTAATATACGAGAGCAATATTTTGACATAGAAAGGAGGTATCATATAAAAAAAAAAAAGGAACTTTTCTGAAGCTTTAAAAAGTAATATCATAAGAAAGTAAGGCAAAGGTAGGTTACAATACACTAAAGAGTAATCTAATAAAGAGTAGCCTTAGCAATTAGTGGTGTACTCACATTTAAAATTTAAAACATAATTCATGATAAATTCCACATGCATGGAATAAAACATACAATTGATATTTCGAGACTTCCCATTAAACTTTTTAATAATGAGGAATATAGAATTGAGCATTAACCTTTTACGTGTTGTCAAAACGCTACAAATAACTTTTAGTAGTAGTATTAAAATTAAATCATTATTTCTTTAAAATTATTATATAAAATGTTATATTTTTTACGTATTTATTTTAATGGACGTTAGATATTATAATTCTCATATAAGATATAATGATCCATAAGTTTCAATTTGAGTTGATTGATTCTATTGTACTACACATCTTTTCATGTGTTGTGATATATTTATTGAGTAAATTTAAATGATCATAATTATATGTAATCAAAATGTGTAATTTAAATATGAACATAATTTAATAGTCAATAAATGATATTTAAAGAGTCTAAGATATATCAAATATCTTGAAACTAGAAATAATAAATTGCTTAAGTTTAGAATATAATATTTAGCTAATAAAAGCCTTATCATGTTAGTCATTTTTATTAAGAGAATTATATAAATTTAATTTTAATGTATGTAGGAAATTTAGATTAAACAAGCCAATTGAAATGATTAGGTTCTTTATACCTAATAAATACTATCCTTTACAAATTGATTGTCACAGTAGATGATTATCATGTTTTTTTTTTCTTATTATTTTATAATAACTAAATTATATTGATTATAGATTACTATTGAATGCCAGGTGCTTCCATGAGATGTTGGCTAAAATTTATTAGTTACCTTAGAAATATTTATTAGAATCTTCAATTTACAAGAAAATGTGACTACCATATTGAATTGTGATTTTGTTAGAGATTCTACCAATTGAATAATTATATCAAATAACAACTATATTGCCAAAGGATTAGCATCAATACAAAATATTTAATTTTTAATATAAACAGACTAGGTTGTACTAAGTGACCTAGTCCATGTACTAGATTGTATTATATAAATCAACACAAAAATTAAGTTACATTATACAATATATGTTCACTTAAGAAAAAACTCTTATTAGTGATGATAAGAGTTTAGATTATTAATAATATTGAATAATTGATGATTCAAAATATGAATTAAATAATAATTAAATACACAAAATTTAATATCATCAAAGAAAATTATCAAATATAAAATATACAAATTTATCTCTTACAATCATATAATACATGTTAGATTGATTATAAAAACTAAAATGAAAGATGCATATCAAATTAAGTATGTTGCACATTGAAATGTTTACATGCTCAATAACATGAGCAACTAGTCGTTATAATTTCCATTTGCCATATACTAATAGTAAAAACATCTATGTCAAAATATTGTTCTCATATATTAATCTGTCTATAAAAAAGTATTAACATAATTAATTTACTTAATGTGTTATGCATTTTGAGATTCAAATTTAAGTGACTATATTATTTAAGCGAATCATAATTATGTTTGCATAAGTCGATTTGAGGTTCAAAATATATTTTCATTTTCTTCTATGAGTTTTTTTAATATACGAGAACAATATTTTGACATAGAAAGGAGATATCATATAAAAAAAATAATACTCTTCTTATAACGACTAGTTGCTTGGTATGGATCTCATCAAAGGATTTATTTGACAAGATGTCAACATTGACATCTCTTTCATGTTTGTGTGTATACTCTTCTTCATGTATAGTCTTGGTAAGTTCCTTGCCGCTAATGAGGGTGTAGATATTATACACAAACATGAAAGAGATGTCAATGTTGACATCTTGTCAAATAAATCCTTTGATGAGATCCATACCAAGCATTTATAAAATGATAGCACAGATATCTGCAACTCCATTGTGAGTTCAGAGGACCACAACTTGAGCCTAGAAAGGAGATAAATAGTGAATTAATTGATTATCATATAGCTAAGGAGTGAGAACCATCTAACAAAAAGAAAAGGAGGCCAAAACCCTCTTTAGCTAAACCAAATGTGTGAGAAGTATCACTCGAACATAGGTATTGATTTTTCCATGATGCCAAGGAAAGCTCATAAAAGGTGGAATGATTGTACCAACATCAAGATTAAATATGATATTAGTACCATATCTGGCTAAGTCTATGCCAACCATTGATAGCAACATGTGAAATTGAAGATGTTAAACTACCTAGCATAACACAAACTTCATTCAAAGTGATGCTTATTCTCTAATTAAGTGAGCATATTTTCTATATATACATAGAATGCTTACCATGAAATGTTACACAAAAGAGTTTCAACTTCTACTTCATTATAAGATTGATTCCCTCAATTATCATGTAGAAGCCAACTTTTTCTAATATTTTAATGAGGAACCTCCAATTACTTCATCATGTGATTTGCTAATATTAATCTTGATTATTATAGTTTTTTAGTTGTATTGGAAATTGAGTAATCGATTCCATGTCTAGTGTTGATACCTTCAATGATGGATCTTTTTAGATTAAGGTACTTTATTCTTGGGAATTTATAAAAAGGGAGCATTATTTTTAGATTGTTCTTCCTTGGCTTCAAGAGGATTTTATATAGAGTGTTACAAAGGGATATTTTTCCAAATTCTATAAAAGGCTCAAGGGAAGCATTCTTGGGGATTAGTATAATAAAAGTACAATCGAGTTCTTTTAGCACCTTTATATCTTTGGGCTTCACCACAAGCCACCACAACTTATTTTTTAATGACATAACAACATTCCTAGAAGAAGACAATGTGAAATCCAATAGACTTTAGGGCTTTATTTGAGCTCACTTACATGGAATCAAAATTGATCTCCTTAGTGAAAGGTGCTATTAAGATCTGACAATCTTCACTTGTAATAATGATGGGAATGGATTATGAGAAGTCTCTTATCTCCTAAAAGTTTGAGTCCTCCTCACTTCCAAGTAATTCACTAAAAAGGAATATTTATTCAACCCTAATGAGTTTAGGCTCAGTGAGAGATTCTCTTCTAGAATATTTGATAGAAGTGATTTTTTTAGCTCCCTCTTTCCCTATTTAAGTTACGAAAATGTTTTATGTTTTTTTCACCTTTAGGTAGCTAAATTTCTCATGATTGTTTGACAATCTACCTATTTAGTCCTTGCCTTACCTCTTTGTTGACCTTCCTTTGATATAAAACATATTTTATATAACATCAACACATTTTCCAATTATCAATGTTAGCCACAATATAGTATATAGCCCAATACCACATGTAACATGTCATGAACCAAAAATAACATACTTGTAATTTAAAAGCATTAAATAATGGAGAAACCTCCATGTGGTACTCAAAACTTATCGTCAAGGGCTCAAAAAGTCCATATAAATATTATTTTATTCGATTCAAGATATAAATCACTTATCACATGCATGAAAATAATCCCAACTATACATAGCTATCCACATGATAAGTTCTCTCAAACTAGTTGGCGATCTTCTTTCTTGTGAAATTCTTCTCAAATTTTAATATGACACTAAAAAATCATAACTTAAACTATTCCCAAAATTATAAAACCCAATTTCAAGTTTCCCCATAGATTAATAACTATGACTAACAAAAAAACAATTTGATTAAACTAAAAAATTCCACTTTTTCATAATGATTCAATATTACCACATTGTGTAGGCATTATCTTATATTACTTTTTTTTAGAGGCAATGTGGCCCATAAGATTCAAAGTTAGGATCGTCATTGTAGTAGTGGGGAGCTACTTCCTCATACTTCGATATTTTTTATGAAAATTTAGTGTAGACTAAGAACTAGGTTTGATCTCTTCAACTAAGACATCTTGAACTATCTTACAACTCTTTCTTATTTTGTTGAGAAACAAAGTGGATAAAACTCACAATATTAAATTTCTTATGTGATTACAAATTTGAAAAGATTACCAAATTTGAAATCAACATGTGATTGCACCATTTAACATAAATATAAAAACCATACCAAAAGAGACACTAGATTCACTTAGAGAAACCCTTTCAAGAAAAAAAATCCATCAGAGAATGAGGGAAAATATATTATTAATCTTCAAAAGAGAGAACACCACAATAATACAGTTTATTACACTTTTCCAAATGATCTTGAAACTACTTGGAAACAATGACCAACTGAATGTCTTCCACATATGCTTGTATTCCATGGTACTTGTTTACTAATGATTTAATTTCCAGTTCAAGAGGAATTTACTCAAATTTTTCACTACATTAGGAGAGCAAGTCATCTAGATGGAAATAGCTCAACTAATTTTGGTGCAATAGTTATAATCTACCCATTTACTAAAATATTTTTTATCGTGTGATTTTTTATGTGAGGATTTATTAGGCTAAACTAATTTTATGGTTGATTAAAGAAAGAGAGGGCCCAAACCCTTGACATAATAGGGAGGAACTCACAAGTAGTGAGACTACAAATGCCAAAAAAGAGGAAACCCCTTTTTTGAAAGAGTGGCTTTTGATTGGAGCACCCAACCAGTGGGAACAAGGGTCTTGAATCCTCAAAATGCTTACTTTTTAGAGAAAAGGGGTTTAGGAGAGCACCCTCAACCATAATCCAAACAAAAACCCTTTCACTAACAATAAACCAATAAATGAAATAGAAAGCTAATAGTGGGTTTTGAAAGGATTCTTGCAACATTTTTCCTAAGGGACCTCCATGAACAAAAGAATTCTCTCAAATGGGAGGAGACACAAAGGTAACTAATGTTTAAGGATATGGTTTGGTTCCTATTTACTTGCTGATCAATATTTTTATTCTAGTTGTTTTGTAAAAACTATTGAAGAAGTTGAGCTTAATATGTTATCCTATCACAACCCTCCTTTTTGGACCTTGATATTTTATCATCATCATCATTATTATTAATCTCGTGAGCAATGTTAGTTACAAATAGAAAAACATTGAATGATAGATTTATTTTGAAGGAAAAAAAAAAATTAATAAGAGGTGACACACACGTGAGGGCACAATTTATTTGAAGATTAATTATTTTATCAATACTCTAATTGAGCCCCTAATGTACAAAGAAAGATTATAGATCCTTAAAAAAAAAATACGATGGTTTACTTCATCAGTAAATTGCGACTCAAGGAAGGAATAATACATCTATATGTTAGATTGGTAGGAAATCACCACACTGATTATATCATGGTTGGTCTCGACTATCACTACAATAGTTAAAGTTCTTACTCTAGAAAATGATTCTCCTTTTTGACAATTGACCACAATACGTGAGATTTTGACTCCCCTTGTTCCTCTAGTAATTTAACCACCTCATAGGTGAACTAATGTTAAACTTTAATAAATCTTATTAACTAATTGAATATAAAATTGAGCTTGAATAATTACCATACAATAGTGGTTATTACTAAATTGTAATATTAATTACTAAATATAGAATCCTTAATCATGAGAGTTATAATCAAGAGTAGGGACATACAAATGTTGTGGAAAGAAAATACTTCTTTATTGACTGGTCAACTAAAGAAATTGAAAGAACATAAATGTAATATGATTGAAGCGAGAGGAGAGTATTAATGGTTAACGACTTACCAATTAATGATCATAAACTTATCAAGTACGTGTACATTAAAAGGATTAGTGGGCCGGTTCAAATGCATGTCAAAATAAAGATTAACCTATTAGTGTAACCGCTCCAAGCTGTCAAACGTATAATAAATAAACTATATATTTTAATGGCATGTTACTTCAGAGAGGGGGGCATGCCATCATACCTGGGGAAGGTGGGGGGGAGCTTATTACTATTTTAGAACCCCTTTTTCGTGGCTTCTTCTAACCAAGGGATCATGGAGGTATTCAGATATGATCATACTATCATTTTGGGGAAGGGCTCATCCGAAAGGAAGGAATTATAATCTTGCTCTGTTAAAATGGGTGAAGTCTACCAATTTAACTAGGAATTATTAGTTTGAGATCATAATGTTATCAATGTGTATCGGACTAAGACATTTGAGTCTTGCACACATCTCTCAATACTCTCCCGTGGCAGTAATACAACTGCATGCTCTGCAAGTACATGGTGACATTTTGTTTTGTTCATAGGAAGCTCTTCGCTTCTGGTCTCTATCATTCTATTTCATTTGCAAGGTTTTCAATATTGAATAAAGAAGAAGTTGTTCATCTGCATATATCATCGACCCTCATTTCATCAGAAACCCAAAGTAAAAGTTCTTGGAAGACACAAAAAATGGATCTATTAGACATTTACAATCGATACTTGATTCAAGATAGAATCACTACAGGAGGGCTGAAGGGCATATTGGCAAGTCATGTGGAATTATTAGAGAATATCAACAAGATCAGAACCTTGGATCGAGCGAGATTTTTTTTGCTCGTGTCGGTGTCTCTACTCCATTGGGGTTTATACTTTGTTTCCTATCGTGGACTGCGGATTGTTCATGTCGTGTAACCAGACAAGTAACTTAACTTGTTCACTGTGTTCTAGCCTCTACATAATCTTCTTGTACTCAGTTAACATTAGTGTACTCATTTATTATTTTTTTGTGAGTATTGTTGTTTCTCACTGGCTTGAGGGACGAGTTGGTAGGAGTATTGAGCCCTGCTCTATGCTGTATTCTTTTGTTTTACGTTCTCTTCTACTTGATCTGCATCGTTCTTTGAATTGGGTTTCTTTGGTGAGCGGGTTTTTGATTCCACTTGTCAGGAAGCTGTATTACCATTTTTGCATTTGCTTTCTTCGTCCATTGAATGACAATAGTTAATTGGGTTTTTTTCCTTCGAAACACTTGTTTTTCCCTAAAGGCTGAGCGCTACTAAAGCAGTCGTTGAGCTTTCTTTCATTGGGAATGATTTATGTCATCCCGTGCTCTCCGAATTAACCCAGTTAGCTCTTCCTTTTATCAAAATATATTTGGTTTCTGTTGTTATATTCAATTTAATATAGGTTATAATACATATCGATTCCATAATATACATTGTATGTTGCCTGTGTGTGCTGATAAATCGATTCATCTGGGTCAAATGGATACATGAGCTTTGGGTTCTATTTAATCGTATTATTTTTCTCTGCACTCTGAACTGTTTCAGCTTCCAGTGTTCATGTTCCTTTTTGCTGAATTATTTCGTGTGGTCTCTGAATGATTGTGTTTCCTGTTCCTTCAATCAATGGAAATTTGTAAATGATGATAGGATGTAAACCGTTGCATCTTTTAAATGTTGAGTAATTCCAATTTTTTTGTTGTTGTGTTGATGTGGTCCTTATTTTTATTAGAGTTATAATTTCTTTAATCGAATTATGTAGGAAGTTCAGGTTACTGGTGTCATCAATTATAAGTAACGGACGGTATGAAATTTGCTTCATTTATAGTTTATTTTTTTACCCAGATCCAGTGCAAACTAGACCCGGAGCCATCCAAGTAGCCTGCGAATCTGATAACATAGGAAACTCCAATGTTCTAATATTTAGTTTACATGCTTTTCACTTTTTGAAAATATTTCACCTGCAGCATAAAATTTACTTTACCGCATAATCCCCCCTTGAAATATGATTGACAAACCTTATTTTTCTCTTGACATGCTATTTTATCTTTTCTTGAAAATTACTTTGTCAATTATAATTCAATGGCATTTGATTATAGTCTCCTCCTCTTGATTCACCCTACATGAATAGTATTCACCTTGCATTTTCCCATGAAATCTCTCTCTCTTTACATTATATCCTTTTTCTGTTAGACACAATTGAACAGATTTGTCATTGATGTGAAAAGGACATATGCAGATTTGTCATTTCTACGACATTGTGTTCTGGATGCTTTGAAGGGGCTGAGTAGTACTTTATTGTCTAGAAGGGTTACAACATAGCTTACTGGTTTAGAATATTATTTATCAGTCAAATAAGAACTTTAATGCTCTCATTGTTTGGCTGTTATCAAGAGTAATCTTCAGCACATCTTTATTATTGTGACTCTTCCGTGAAAGTCATTGGTAAACAGAAATGGACTCCCTTGTAGACATACTACGCAGGTGATTGTGTTGATACGAGCATGTAATAAGATCATAGAAGTTATCATCTATGACTGGAATAAATGTTTTTATTCAAATCATAAAGTAATCAAGCACAGTTGGCATGAGATTTTGATACAGTTAGCACAGGTTTAATTGATTTCTCATTCTCAACGATATATAATTTATTATTATCCATCATGATTGACTGTGATTGCTTGGTTGTTAAGATAGACTTCAAATTGATCATTTACCTTTAGATTGATTGCTAAGGATTGACAGAAGATGACCCACGTACAACAAATGGTTCAACTAATATGTTTGAATATGTTTGATGGATGACTTCTTATTTTCATTGAAAGTCGATGCATTATATACTGTCTTCCATGGTTGTAGAGCATTGTCTTCCATCAATATAGACATTTATAAAAGAACTCATCATAATGAAGAATGAAAAGACACAGTGGAATAGAATTTGAGACTTGAGACAATTGACAGTTGTCGGTTTGGACTGGTTGTAACTTATTGGTAACTTGTTAACTGATTGCTGACAGCTAATTCACTTTATGATTTCTATTTATATATTCCTTTATTTGATTAAAGAGGGTGTTGTGTGTGTGAGAATGTTTGATGATGACTGAGTTTTTGAAGATAGAAACTTGAAGTATATTTGTAATCAGATTGCGACGATCTTGGAGAATGTTAAAAAAAAAAAACTTTGTATGTGGATATGTTCATAATTCGGTGCTCCTCATATTCAATTGTTTTGGTCTACTCTATGTTTATACCGCATGTATATGTACTTGTAGGTGAACATATTATAGGTAGAAGCATTCCCCATAAGCTATGCCAACCCCAACATTAAGACAATAATATTTAATTGATATTCTTGTCCAATGGTTCGATGGAAATATTATATTTAGTGTTTTTTTTTTTAAATGCTCACATAAATTATTTACCTATATCAACCTTGGATTTTCATATTTGTATACAATGTGTGTTCACACATTTCATCATAAATTAATTTATTAAATCAGGGTTGTGCTATGACTTTGGTTTCATGATAGTAGTTGTTATGTGGGAGTTTTAGGATTCAAATTAGCATGTACGTATATTGGTTTAAATTTTGTAAGCTGCAAATTAATATTAAATTTTATTATAATAATTAATATTAAAATTATTAGTAGTAGTGTAATGTGGGTAAATAAGAATTTAAACAATTTTAGAATTTGATGGAAATTAGTTTTCTATTGTGTTAGCATAAATACTCTTAGGGAATTGATTGGGTGATGAATTCAATTTATGGTAATGACAATATTGTATATAAACATTTGTTTTGGAGATTAGTATTCTTATCTTATATTGTGTTACGATAAGAAGCGTTGTTGTTATCTTATGTGTTATATTGTTCCTCTTTGAATTTCATTTTAGGGTTGTATTCTATTTTATGTCAGACTTGCTTGGTCTTAATCAAATAAATGGTAAAATTGAACTAGGTTAGGAGGTGATAGAGAAGAATGCAAATTCCTTATGTTAGTCTTTACCCTTGAAGTGATATATACCCCAAGGTTTCCTAGCATGAAGATACTAAATTGAAATTAAGAAGCATATACAAAGAATTGAGTGTTAGTTGAAAGAGGTAAATATAAGTTATTACTAGATCTTTATAAATTTAAGACTGCTCAAGATATAATATTGTATTAAATTGGTATTGGTGTTGATGTTAGAACTCTTATTAAAATTCTTAGGGCAAGTTTTATGGCTATACCTATGTACTTTTGATATCTTTGATGAAGCTAGTTAAAGGTTCATCTCTGTTTCACCTTAGTGGGTGGCAGCCGATGAGAGGATTATCCGGGGTATGAGGCCATAGAAAGGGTTGCGTACCCGCTCTTTTATAAGATCACAATATTTGAGTCGAACTACAAAGTCTCTACACTTACACGCAGGCAAGGCCATATGTGATGAGCCCCCGAGACATTAGGTCTGTCCCTAGGTCTTACTCCTTGAGTTTGTTTAATCTTCCTACATCCTCCCCATTAATATAATGTCTTATTCATATTTGTAAAAATCAATAATCTTCTATTGTATGAATGAATCAATTAGAACATTAATATGACTTGATATGAAGATCACGCATCTATTATTTGTTGACCTCGTGTTGAACATCTAGACAAGTAGGCAATTTGCAGATGCAGGTTTTAGACAAGGAACTACATAATGATGGATTGGTGAGAGTAGCTCGAGTGCGAAGAAGGTATGTTTAGTTGTACCTAGAAGTAGCCATATGTTAAATTTGTATGGAATGATTACTTGTCATATTATACTATTGCTTGTAATTTTTATAAATATGTTATGTTGTTAAAAAAATAAAAATTATGTGTTGGAGTCAAATGGTTATCACATATCCAAAGAGTCATCTAAATTATATTGGTACTAATCTCTTAAATA
Source organism: Cryptomeria japonica (assembly GCF_030272615.1). Classification (NCBI taxonomy): domain Eukaryota; kingdom Viridiplantae; phylum Streptophyta; class Pinopsida; order Cupressales; family Cupressaceae; genus Cryptomeria; species Cryptomeria japonica. Next base: position 633,435,180 of record NC_081412.1, read on the forward strand.
TACAAAGGCAATAACTTTTTCCATATAACCAACTAGCTTACTTTCAACAAGATCTTATGTCATTGACTTACCTAAATTTTTAGCTCTCCATTGAGCTTGTTACCTCCTTGTATTAGCAAAAAACTCCTCTTATTTGTCTTAATATTTGAATATTATTCCAATTTCCATTTCTATTTGTCTATTTTATTTCGTTTATAGGTCTAATGTTGAACAAATTCACCACTCTCTAAACTAGGAAAGTCAATATTTCTTTACTAGTTAATATCTTTAAATAATCACTTAAGAATCGTGACTTTTTTTGATGCATTGGGTTTCATTAACTAATGTCTCAAAATAATTTTCAAGTTTTTATACTTAGCAAAAATATTAATTTGTTGGTGATAAAAATTATGCCTCAGATACCTAAAGGGAAGACTCTTTATTAAAATGTAAGGGTGACGAAACTCAAGCAAAAAATTCAACCTTAAGATCAAGTAGGGAAGTTTGGACCAATTATTAAGGTAAATAAAACCTTCTTCACTTCTAGCTCCACTAAAACAAGGGGATTTTCTTAATACATTGTAGTAGAATGAAATCATAAAATATAAATAGTTTCACAGTTGTAGATCATACGCAATGTATAGTCTATCCATATTTGACTATCCTATTTTACTTTTATGCTAGTTTGATAATGAAAGATAAAACACCTTTACTTGAATCGATGAGGGATACCTTAGGTAGTGTTTGAAGATACGAATGTTACAACCTCTATTGTTATTATACACTTGAATATATGGAAGTTGATAATTATTAAACATTACACAAATTGATAATCAATAAAATGTTTTGTTTGTTTTAGTGGGTTAATAGGTTGATGGAATATAGAGAAAATAATAGAATGAGGTTTCTATTTAACTAGGCATAAATTTATTGAATTTACTTAAATGATGCAACTATAGAAACCAAAATTGATATCTTAATAATGATCCCACAAAGGGCTATACAATTTTATTTACATACAAGAAAACTAAGTTCTATAGGTATGTTTTAAAATATATAGATTTTTAAGCTATTAAAAGAGAAATACTTAGTAATCCCTACATAACATGAACATTTACTTTATTATTTTGAAAAGATACTTCATAAAACATTGTGCATATTTTACAATCTTCTAGTTGATTAACTAATCATAAATACATCTATAAATGAATATGCTACAATTAAATACACTATATCAAGGTTGAATATGCACTTTACATTCAATATTTAGAGGTTACAAGGAATTTATTACAAGATTGAAATAAACCCACATGAACATAGTCTCAAAATATAATACTCGAAATTGAACTTCAAACTTGATGGCTTCATATGAATACTTTCTTCCTTCTATTGGTTTTGTAAACACTCTTTATCTTTTATTTTCATTCCCTTTATAAAGGAGATTTTTCACCTTAGGTATCCCCAAAACATTGCTACCAACTCAAAATGGGCATGGAAATTAGCATTAAACCCATAGGTTTGATTATTATTTTACAATAGTTGTCAACATCTTTTAGACATTTCTTCTCCTTGGATCACTCTTATAATAATGTTGAGAATAATTCAATTTATGTGCAATTAAAAAACAATACCTTTTCACTAATTTTCAACCATTATCAATATTAATGGGGATCATATTAGAGTACCTAGCATGCTAAATTACCCATAAAATCTATAAAAATTGTCCTAGTCTAGGTTATGTGACATTACTCTTAAAGGCTAAAAATGTCTTAGGATAGGAGAGTTATATGAAATAGTAGAGTATTCCTATATTTTACATGTTGTCAAGAAAGGTTGTATTCTTCTTGTGTATATTTTTCTTAAATAACATAACTTCATGACCTTACAACATTTTTCCATACAAGAACAAACACCTCTCTTTGTTGAGGGATCCTTTCAAACTTAGGGATTTTGAGCCAAAAATAATAATAAAGGGGTACAAGATTAAAGAATTGTATTATTGATTAATTTCATAAGAGATTAAAGGTATTTACCTAGACCTTTCAAGGTTTTTGATGATTTCAACAATGCGGGCCCATAAAAAATATTATTTAATCTAATATAATTGTTGGACTAAGATAAAGCAAGGCTAACAAAAGAGATAAAACTTAAACCAATTATTAAATTTAGGGGCCTCACAAATATTAATACCAACACTCCTTAGGTGTGAAAAATTTGGATACCATAATTCTCTAATGCTAATTTTTCTTCCCATATTATTACATCAATTTTTGTTCATTGATCCTCAATATTAATGATCACTTTCTCTTCTTTTGGTTATACACCCAACCTCTGTAAATTTCTCCAAACCTTAGAACACCCACTTGATAACCATGGAGAAACTCATCTTCACTACAAAATACTAGTCATCATACCACACATTTGCTAGAAGAATATATGTTGCCACACCTTGCAACTTTCCCTATTCCACTAATGACTTTAGCCATTGGCATTATTCTTCTTGCTAATTTCTTCCAATTACATACCACATTATTCAGTAAATCAAACTTATTGTTTGCTCTGTAGTTTCAACATTAGAAATATTATTAATATTTTGTCTTTCTTGACTAGTCATTTGTTGCATATAGGGCATCTTATTCTTCACACTATTTAGATTTGGTTTTTTAATATACCTTAATTGTTCTTTAGAACAATAAATTGTTTCCTATAGTGAAATTGATTTTTCATTTCATTTGATGTTAGTTGTGTCACCATACATCTATTAGCGCATAATGCACTATTGATCCCTTTTCAAATTGTCTTAAAAATATAAATTTAGTTTGCAAAAGTGTTCATGGGTTCTCTTGTTTCTCAAACATGTTACACAACTTTTATCTAGTTTTCTAAGTGACCAATTTAGGGAAATATGTTTTTCATGATCTCTATCAGCTTTTCATATTATTTTCAATTTTCTTCTTCATGAGTCTGTCTAAGCTAGAATGTATAACTTTGCCTCTAACCATGCCGATGCTCTAGTCAACATCTTGCCAAAAAGGCACCCCAAGTCACTTCTTAGTTCAAATTACCCTTGACATGAAATTTACTTACATACATCTTGAAAATTGCTTCAAGTTTGGTTCTTCTATTTGCTCACCTTTCTCACAAGTCAAACTTACAAAAAATGATGTTACTGTTAAAATTTGCAAATTGGTGTTCGATTTGATAGTTCTCATTTTTTAAAAACTATATCTAACGCCAATTAGTGTTGATTGTTTCACCTTTAGTGCTTTGTTAACAACCCTATTCAAATACCATGGTACTAGAGGATATTTTATCCTTTCTCTCAAATGCATTTATTCCAATCTAACGGGACCTCTACCAAACACACTTGTTGGAGGATGTTCACACATGCATATAGTCTACCTAATATTTTAGTACTAAAAGACACTTGCACACTCTTTTTTTGTGAACAACCTCTCTTATGGGTCACCTATGAAGTCATGCTCATAAGATTTCTTTATGAGATTTCTATGGATCATTTATATTGCAACACACGATATTTCTATTGTGAGGTTATCGCTTTCTCTCATAATAACTCAAACTCTTATAATATTTGATGTTGTCATACCTAAGAAGTCTATTAAAATATTATCCAAATACACAACTCTAACAAATAGATAAACACACGAAAAAAATCAAATATACAACAAATGCATAAAAAATAATATCTTTATTTCTATTCATAATATATACATGAAGCTCCTAAACATCATTACAATAATAACATCCGCCTATCTAAATGTTAGGAATTGTTGTTTTTAATATTATAACGAATCAAAAAATCAGTTACAAGTTCTGTTAGCTGTAGAACCAAACACAGACTTGAAAAATGACGTTGCTTGCTTCCAATCTATTTGTAAAGAACTTACAATATCATGTATCATAAATTTAAGCTACTTTTGTGTTTCTTGCTAATTAAATACAAGAGCAAATGCTAATTTGTCAGAGCGGAGTCTCGGTTTACAATGACCAATCGCATTTGGTTCAGATTTGCAGAATCATTTTCAAGAAATGCATTTCGTGCATATCCTGCAATCAAATAGGTTCCATACGTAAAGCCACTTTCGTACGTCCTGGGAATATACTGGCAAAAGTTGCAGCGTCAGGGTTTACAACTACCAAATGTATTTTGTGTATATCCTACAATCAAATTAGTTCCACGCTACCACATTTATTTGAGGCATCTGGTCAAACAGTTAATATGCCCTGTCTATGCTTCCACAGTTTGGATACGTCTACCAGAGTATTTCCCATTGTAAGATCTGACAGTATTTGACCTTTTGTTATGCTTTGATGGATGCGTATACCCTGTTCCAAAACTCCCATTTATCAACAGCATCCTCAGCATGCCCATGTCTTCTGTCTACTGAAGAAACCACTCGCATAATCATTCTAGCAGGGATGGAAATCTACGCACATGACAAAAGTCTTCCATGACAGCGGTGAAACAATGGTAGTGCCCGCGTTTCTTAATGTCATCCAACGCTTTCAAATTTCTGCGCGGGAAGTTCTCAAATTCAAATGTTAACGCCGAATATTATTGGAATCAGACGGACTATAGGGAACGGATGTTACGAAAGCAACGGTGGAAACCAAAAATATGAAAACGGAACATTATGGATGGGAAATGTCAGCTCAGTGAGCCCGGCATACCGAAGCAGTCAAAGCTTCGAGTGTGTCGGTTAAACCAGGCCCTAAAATCATAGCATCATATACATTGAAGACTCTCTTTCTCACCCTGTTATTGAAAGTCAATATTCCAATCACAGTAGAGAATCCCAAACCATAACTCAATCCAAGTTCGACTGCCTATCCTATCATTTTACCATCTCAATCCTTTGCTTCACCAATTCTATCAATACTTGTGCAGTTACTATAGACAGAAGAGTTGTTGCAGACCGTTGTATTGGTAAATGGAATCCCACTTAGCTTATGATTGCCTAAGTAGGATGACTCCCCAAACATTAGAAACTACCATCCGTGGGGTACTTTTCCACCAAGCATGTTGTAAGATAGATTCAAGAACTCCAAATAACTCAGCAACTCAAGTTCTAACGAAATGCTTCCATTCAACCTGTTTAGCGATGTTAGTTTTAGGATCAGACTGTAGCAAATAACAGATAGACAATTCAATTCACACAAAGAACACCTAACTACCCTGGGAAAACCTCCCTCTTGAAGGTGAGAAACCCAGCAACAAATCTCAGATTTTTATTAATCAATAACAAGAAGTAATTTATAATATGCTTCAGCACTTGAAGCAATCAGCAGAGATATGAATCACAGTAGAATGATTCCTTCACACAAGAGCAGTCCAAAAGAGCTTATCTGCAATATAAGTGCATGCTGACACAAGAATGAGGTATGCTGATTCTAAGGTTAAGTTCGCTTAGCCTTGAATGGAGTTCGCTCAGTCTTGAATGGACTTCGCTGACCTCCAAAGGATGTTCGTTGCCCCTGCAGTTACTCAGGGATGTTCGTTGTCATCTAGATAAGGTTCGTTGTCCTCTCAATGATGATTGCTTCCTTTAGATAAGATTCGTTGATCACTGAATGTAATTTGGTGATCACTGAAGACAATCGCTGCACTCTGATGTAATTCGCTTGATGGCAGATAGAAAGTATTCACTAAATTGTATATGTTAACAATGATGTTGGTATTACATATATATATGAGACTCTTGCCTTCCAATTTACCTTTGGTCGACGTTACAATGTAAGAAATTTATTACAATACAAAACTTAAAGTTGGCGCCAATATGATTAGGTCAAGGTTAACCACAAATACAAAACTTAAAGTTGGTGCCAATATGAATAGGTCAAGGTTAACCACAAGTTACACATTTAACACGAATTCGTTTAAGCCTTCTAAGGCTGGCAGGGCCATACACATGCTAAATGTGCTAGGTCAGCCCTAGAAGGGATCCGACCTGATCCATGCGTCCCAATGTTCCTAGGATTCGGCCACTGAGATTATTCCTTGAAAGGTTAAGGGCTATCAAACCTTGAAGGTATCCCATTTTGGGAGGAATACTCCCCGATAAGAAGTTGTTTGAAAGATCAATACATTTAAGAGAAATTCACAAATTCGTTTCCTTCGTTTTGAACGCTTCTCCTCTATAGAAAATTACATGGCAAAAAACTAAAACAAAATCCTTAAAGTTAAATTGTGAATGAAAACAAAAAGGTGAACTGTGTAGAAAAGAAACTCCAAAATGGCTGTTTGTGTGGTGTCATCGAAGCGCGTCGTAGAAATTACTCTTTAGTCTTTTGTTTCCTTTACTTTCCACATGCTATACGAGACTTAGTTAAGTGGATTGAATATCCTATAAATATCTTAACCGAATATGCTTAAAAGCAAAGATGATAAGCCTTACCTATAGAGTGGAGGCCTCAAATGCTAAACCAAAAGATTTGTTGGAGGCTTTACTATGTTAAAATTAAACTTCCTTTTAAAGTTATGAATGGACCTCTAATCAGAATTTAAGAACACTATGTAATATTACAAATTTTATTTCTATATGTTTTTAAAAATTATAGTCTTTTGGGTGTTATGTTTTTTAATGTATCTTTTAAAATTATATACTTTTCGTTGTGAAATTATAATTATTAATTTTATATTTAATTTTTTAATACTTAAATATATATCAAAAGATTCTCAATAATTACATTCAGAAGATATTTTCTTTTAGAATAGCAATGAGACTCAAAATATCATGAAATTGATCATATATAAAAAATCAAAACAAACAAATATTTATAAAAATTGAAATTATCTAATAATTATTTAATTTTTTATTTACAAAAGTATAATAATTTTAATTTGTTTGAAATATATTTGATTATGTTTAGAAATGTTTTTTTATAATACAAAATTAATTCTATTCTATAACAAATGCTATTATTGTCTAGATAATCAAGTTTCAATATCCATTGCTATATATATTTATTATTAAACTATTTTAAAAAATTATTATTTCAGCATCTTTTATTATATTATTAATTTTTTTATAAAGCATATAATAATAAAATACATTTTGTTTATAAAAAGATACTTTCAATATTCTTTATTATTATATATTTATTATTAAACCATTTTAAAATTTATATTATTTCAACACATTTTATTATATTCTATAAAACTTTCATAAAACATATAATAATAAAATTCATTTTGTTAATGGGGATGATCCCACAATGCAATAGTTAGCTGTGAGCCTCTTACATGGGAGGTCTTGGGTTTGAGTATGCTTGAGTCCCATGTGTCCCACACACAGGCAATAGAGAGATAAGGTGAAGCCTAGGCATGGAAGACAGGATGATACAAGGAAATATAAGGGTGTTATTGTTGAACAACTATGAAGATGAGGCCCCTCAAAAATGTGGTCTCACTGATTCATAGCTCTAGTCAAAAGCAATTCGACTTCAACCCATTACCAAGCAAAAAAATATATATTGTAGACACCTAAAATTGTCTTGTCATAATTAAATCAATATTTTATTTATTTAATTATTTTATTTTGTCTTCTATTAAATAAATAAAAATTTTATTTATTTAAATTGTCGTTTCCCAAAATAAATAACTATTTTATTTATTTAATTGGTCATGCTTCCTCTATTAATTAAATAGATTTTTATTTATTTAATTAATTCACTAGCTTTTTCCCTCCCTGACACATGTCATTTATCTCTTAATTTTCCTCTAACTACCTCTCTCATTATTTTCCCCACCCACCCTTTAATTCTAGCCGATCATTTATCCTTTCACCTCTTAATTCTATCTCTCTATTTTCTAAGGTGTTCTCTGTATAAGAGAATTCCTTCATACTTTCACAACCCTAATGACATATGCAATCAAGCCTTCTTGCAATCAAGTGACTTTACAACCAAAATCAGTTCTTTCTTGAGCTCTTGTGTGCATATAAAATCTAAGAGCAAATATATCAAACAAGATCACTAGGGTTTATTTGTACATATGTGTGTGTATGTGTGTGTGTGTGTAGATGTACATGTACATGTGGGTATGCATGTATTTACACACACACACACACATATACACAAATTTTATAAACCATATAATAATAAAATACATTATATAAGATTTCAAGTTACCACTATTTCAGTAAGGCATTTAAATCAATAATTTTTTTTATTAAAGCGGGCTATTTCTAAGAAGTTATTACATGGTTTTTGAATCCCATAGTGAATGTGGAAGTAAACAAAGAACACTTTGAAATGGTATAAACTACTAATATGAAAATGAGAATGGCTAACAAATACAAATGAAGGAAATGGGTTACAGGAATAGATCCCTCCAAACCTAGAACATGGAATGATAGGAAACAAAAATGATTGGACAAAGTGGGGCCCATAGGCCAAACCACCTAAATAGTCAATGTGTAGGGTGCGTTCTTATGGGGGGCTTAAGCTTCTATTTTTTAGGAAGAGGAGGTCCAATGAAAAAAAAGTGCTATGGGAGTATTTGGGATCTTTTCTTAGAAAATAGAAGTCCCTACTTTTTAGGCTTGCATATTTAAGTGGGTGAAAAATAAGTGGGGCTACAAATTGCCCCACCAACTTAAGGATGTTATCTTGCATTTGGCAAACATCTAAGTTTAGGTTTCTATTAATAAATAATTTTGGAGGGAAAATGTTTTTTAATACTCAATTTTATCACAACACACTTTAGAAGACAATTATTATCTTCAAGAGACAACCAACTTCCCTAAGTTTTGGAGCCTAAACTTATAAGATGAGCTACATTACAAAATTCATGGGACCAACAACTTTAAAATATTCCTTTAGAAAAAATCTTGACAACTCCAACTCTATTTTTTAGGAAGCCCCCCCTCAATGGGTCCCTAGCCTTAGAGTGTGTTGGTTAAGGCTAATCCAATTTTATTGACAGAATTCCTTAAAATGATAGATTGCATATTTCATTGATGCTTCACTTCCATGATAGGAAGGTAACCCAAACAAAGGAAAATTAAATTATTCTTTCAAAATCAATGGTTAGATATGAAATTGTAAATATCAAACAACTCATCAAGGCAAACAAAATTATTCTTTCAAAATCAACGATTAGAGATGAAATTGTAAATATCAAACAACACATAACAAATCTAAAAGTTTACAGATTAATTTAATTCATTATGTGATAATTTATAATAAAAAATGTACATTTCCTCGTCGAACATGACAAATTGAATGTAATCATACAAAAAAAGACTATATTGGGTATTTATGCAAATTAAATGTTCACAACACATATTCCAAGCTTTTTGCAGGTAGTCAAGTCATTGTTGGCCACAACTAATACAAACCAACTTTTACCATGGGAACAAAAAGGCATTGTTGGAGATGACATAGTGACTATCGAACAAAGATTGTATTCAGTATCTAAGCAAATTGAATGTTCAAAATGTGTAGTCGAGTCGTTGTTGGCCACTAACTAAGTTATATGATTTTCTTATTAAAATGTTATTCAATGTTGAGTTGTATGTGATAGCAGTGGTTCAACTTATAAAATCATTGTGAGTCAAGAATGAGGGTTGGCTTAGCCATCCAAATATCTTCAGAATTGGGTGGCTATAACACCTCCAACTTTTAAAAGGATGCCTACTAATTATTGATCTCATTAGAGTTATAAATTTTAAATGAATTTAATTATAATGAATTTCAATTGTAAATTTATTTTCATGGGTATATAAGTTTAAGTTGTTATTTCTTTGAAAGTAGATATTAATAGATATTCATTTTATTAAATTTTTTTTTTAGTTCTTCTTCTTACTAAATGTAGATAACTTTATTTAATAAAAATAAGTTTCTCGTTAAAAAAGTTTGATCTCTTATACAAATATAGAAAAATTAAGAGTATGTAAAGCTTTGTAAACTATAAAACATTTTATTGTGAAATTTCAATCAATCAATTATCTAGCAATCCCTTCAAAATATTAAGAAATTTTCTATTAGATAAAGATGGGATAGACTCGTATACCAAAAAGGCACACAAGGGGAGCTCACAAGCAATGAGATCACCACACCCAAAAACACCAAAATAGAGGACAAGCTCTTTTTCTAAAGGATCTTTTGACCAAAACATTACACCAGTGGGAACACAGTTCCCATTAAACCAAAATCATCTAATTAGAAACATAGGGGTTTAGGAAAGCACCCCGAACCATCTTCCTGTTGAACGCCTTGAGCTTACACCAAAGAAACCAAGGTTGTAGACAACATCTAGTGAATTTTGAAAGGTTTTCCATGACTTTGAAACAAAAACCAAGTCTTTCCAAAAGAAAGTTACATACTAAACTAGAGGAAAGGACAAGAACAAACATAGGGTTTTGAAAGGCCTCCCAAAATATTATACTGAAAAATAGTCCCTCTAGATGAAACATACTTGACCACCTTGATAGGTCCATTGTCAATAATACCTAAGGACCTAAACAAGTCCACAAGCATCCCCACCAAAGAGAACAAGTGTCACTGCATTAATGAAATACAGGTAGGAGAGGCAACCATGCTAACTACTAGAAGGTCCACCACAAGATGCCCAAGAGCATCCCTCGCTAACTTGATCCACTCCACAAGAAGTGCTTCCTCAATAGGTTCTTCAATAATGGTGCAGATCACAATGTCATTAAGAATGTTTCCAAAGAGAGGATTAGGGATCAAAATAGTCCACCAAAACCAAATCCGTACAAAAGAAATCATGCACAGGTTAGCAAAGGTAGAGAGACCAATACAACACCCAATCCACAAAAAATAGGGAGACTAGAGCAAAGGACATAGAAGAACAAGGAACACAACCCCCACAAAACATGCCCATTAGCAACACCAAAAATAGGAACCATCTACTTTGGAAAGAAAGAGCCCTGCCAAACAAAGCCCACCCTCTAGGAGCACAAAAGATGAATGCCACCATACACACCCCATAGGAGGCAAAAAGATGAATCATTAGTCCACCGTCGAACACCAGCCCAGTGCAAGAGGACAAACCCCAAGCACATAGACAAGTACAAAGGAAATGACATCCAAAACAAGGTAGCAACAAAAGAAATACCCGAGAGCTGAGGTGAAGCAGATCAAAACCAGGTTGTAGCACCCAAGGAGAACCTTTGTACACACAACAAGAGTAAAACCTATGAGTTGAACCCCAAAGAAAAGCAAGGGGTGGGCACCAGAAGAGAACCCTGATCACATAAAATCTGTGACAAGCACCAAACAAATACACCACAAGGAAATGGTCCTAAGCAAGGATCAAGTCCGATGGTGACGAGGCACCCATATCACAGACATCAACAAACCAACACTGCCACCTTAAGAAAGAGCTGACAACTAAAAACAAGCACAAATCTCTACAACCCAACCCCAAAACAAAAGACGGGGGCGAAAAAATAAAGAGGCATAGCTCAAGTAAAGGCAAAGAAGTAGAAACAAGAGGAAACAAGAAACCCCCAAAGAAATCCTTGTTGAAGCACAATATGCACAATCAACAGGAAAAGGGTAGCATTTGAAGCATTCAAAGGAAAGAAGGAAGAGGAAGAGACCAACCAGAAATAGATATTATGGTAGACACAACCTCCACCACTCCCAAAATAAAGGCCAGGGCAAGCCACATGCCTAACCCCAATCACATGCCTAAGACAAACCCATCCAGATCATCTTCTCCACCATCACCTTCCTCAACAACACTCTTAGAAATTCTACCACAACTCCCTCCTCTACTCATGCTCATTTTTTAAAATGTTAAAGAAAGTTTAACATTAATATTATGAGGAGTTTGACTTGGTAACCAAATATATTTTTTATAACATAGCTCATTTTTTAAAATGTTAAGAAAGTTTAACATTAATATTATGAGGAGTTTGACTCGATAGCTAAATATAATTTTTATGACATAGAAAGGTCCACTCCCTTGTTGAATTCATTGAATTATTTTGTAAGAAAATAATTCTTGAATATGAGACTTCCATAGATCAATCTAAAAGTTTGGATGCATATCAAATATTTATGAAAAAAATAATTGTATTTTTGAATGGGAAGCATTAAAGAATGCAAAGTCTTGTTAGAGAGAAATACTTTCAAAAGATAAGAATAATGAGTAGGAAATCATTAAGATTTAGAAGAAGATATACTATTTAATGGATTATTTAAATCCTTGTCTATAATATCATTAACATGAAGGGTGAAACAAATGAATTATGAATTTAAATGAGTTATCTTGCAATCCAAGATGGATTCAAAATGGAACAAAATATCATACATAGACGTAAGATAATTCAAAATGAAATAAATCTTGAGAAGGATGCAAGACATCAATGAAACCAAAAAAACAAGATGAATGGATGTGAAGATCTACAATGTAGGCCAAATGATAGTAGCCACCTTAAAATATAGTTCATCCTTGAAGTCTTCACACCAAAATCAATCACAAAGGCTTTTTACATTCCCATCCATGAAAGGTAATATCAATTGACATCATGAATTGGAACCCTTGATCACTATAATTAGAATATTGAAACATGCTCTAAGTAAATTAATTGATATGTTCTTTATCCTTAGTGTTGGATTCTTTTTCTTGTTGAAAACTCTTCCTCAGATCATTCCCTTACATAGAATCCTTTCTTACTTCTTCATATTTTTTACTTCCTACACCAAAGAGACCCTTTCCTTTCCCTATGCAGTGGCTGAATAATGACAAAGTTTTCTTTTTTGGCCTACCTTCTCCTTCATTTCCCACACACCCTTTCAAATTCCTCTCTACTCAAAACTTACTCACTTCACAATCTATGGCACTTTCATTTATGCATGAGTTTTTCCATCTTTAAACCAAAATTCATTTATTTTACAATGGTCTTGTTTTATCTACCTTCCAGCTGGATGAATATTTTCTTTATGGGCTCTTATAAATGAATAAACTAGGGTATCTTATAAGAAATACACACATGTTACTACTAAGTTTTAAATTGATGGTAAATTGTGTAATGAATCACCAAATTATTAATAGAATGAAACATTTTGTTCATGCAATTAACAAAATTTCAATCCAATTTGTACACATTGAAGCTAAAAAGTCAAAAGTGAAATTACATAATTGAACTTAAATTATTGGAATAAAAAAACAAATAAATTTCTTGATGTCAATTACTCATCTCCTGGATGCTCCTGCATTAGTTCTCCTTCATTAATAGAGTTTTATAAAATAAGAAAAGATCCAAAAGTGATAGATATTGATGAAGAGTTTGAAAATAGTTGACAAAGTGGGAGAAAATAGAAGATTTTACTATGAAGGATACTTAAAACAGCTACTAAGAAGTTATTTTTAATAGAAAATTAGGGATATGGTGAGACTATTGATAAGGATAATGGGATTTATTATTGTTTCCACCTTCATGTCACAGATGCCCTCTTTCATCAATATAATTTTATAAAATTTGGAACTGATCTACTAACCATAGATATCACTGGCGAATTGAATGAGTAATTGACAAAGTAGAATCTAATAAAAGAGATTAGATGATATCATATTTGGTATATTGTCTAGCTAGAAAGATAATACATCCTATACTATCACATAGCCAAACCACATTAGTCTGTCTGAGTGTTATCCATAACTACATTATAATATATCAATGGTTCAATTCAAACAATGGTGAACCATGTATTAACTTTCAACATTTTACAAATATTTGATGGTGATGAGAACAAAAGGCCAACATTGAATATAGTAAGGGCTATTAGCTAATATGGTACTTTAGCTCATCTAAATTATAAATACACTTATCTCAAAATGGTGAGATTTTTTGCACTCCCACAAAAATAGCCATCTATTAAGATAATTAACTTTATTTTATTAATAAATAATTTCTAAACATATTTGTTCATTTTTTTTTAATAGAAAGTAGTGCTAGTAGGGGGTAGCTCATGTTATATTAAAACCATAAAAATATCGCATATATAAAGGGCGATTAATGATAAAGGTACCCTATCCCCATCCCAATTTCTTTTAGGCTTTCTACAATTTCTTTTGGAAGTAGATCCTTATTTTCTTTCATTTGAGCCTCAAAATCTTCTAGCCTATATTTTTGGCCTACCCTATCTTTGAAAATCTTCTAGGCTTTGGTCATCTTCGTCTTTTTCTTTTCTACATTTAGGTCAATGAATCCCAGCATAATCCATGATTTTGGCATAGGTTCAAGAGTATCCATCACCACCTTAACTCCCTCTAAATTATCCTCTTGGATAGTGCAATCTACAATCCCATAGGTGATAATAGCATAGTCCATGATCTACACAATGGGATCAAACAAGCACTTGTAGATGACACCATCGTGAGTGTGGTTGCCCATGCAGAAGTCAATTCCTAGAATTTTGATCACAATCATTTTTTCTTCATCGTTCCCTTTTTGGAACATATGGGTGACCTATTCTTATAAATAGCTACCATTTATATTTACCTTATATTCCTATAATTTGCTATCAATATACGAAATTAAGAGCTATAGAAATCTATATTCCTAGAAATAGCTACCATTTATAGGAATAATATTTACCTTATATTATCTATCTTTCTTCTATATTTCCTTCTTACCACTAGCATGCACACACCATGACTTGATAATTGTTGATAGTATATGAGAAGCAAATCCTTGGTCTACTTTCTCTATATAAACATGGAAGGTTGCTTCTCTAGCTTGTCCTTTCTGATATGAAAACCTTTGAAGTATGAGAAGGATACTATTATAAACTAATTTCCTTCACCTGATTACAAATATGAATAAACCAATATTATAAATTAGGGTTTTCGATATTGTGTTCCACATAAACCAAAAAGTCAACTAGCATTACCTCATGTGAATCATGTGATTTATGTTCTCTCCTCTTTCTCCCTTTTAAATTTACCTTCACCATCAAACACTCCATAACATTTTCATATCTAGATCTAGAAGAGATTGCCATCAAAAGATATACAACATTCATTGAAACTTTTAAAGATCTTCATTTATAGTATTGTTGCACAAACAACATCAATTATTAAATGATCTACCAGTTGATCTCATGTACTACACAAATGTATACAAAAAAACAAATATTTCCTAATTGACCTTCCAAACCTATTTAGCATACTCATTGCACACTAAAATGTGATTGCAATAATAATTAATGAAATAATATATATAGTCCATTTTAAGTTCATAATAATTAATAAAATAATTAATAGACTTAATAAAAATCAAAGAAATAAATATCTTTAAATATGAAAGTGTTACAACCACTCCATTTTAAAGATATTTTGGATAGCTAAACCAACCCTCTTCTTGAGCCCAGTGATTCCATAGCTCGAATTAGTGCAATCACATACAGCTCGACACTGAATATTATTTTCAAAAGAGTTGTTGTCTTGAACGCTATATAAATTTTGTTTCCTGTGAAAAGTTTGACATTCTGTGGCCAACAATGACTTGACTCGGAATGCTTTAAGTCATTACCCGCAAAACGTTTGGAATACATGTCTTGAACTGTCAATTTGAATAGACACATATCCAATCTTTGTTTGTATAGTTACATGACTAGTTAAATCGAGTTTCCATTTGCCGTGTTCAATAACGGATTGCTAACTTTTCTTTATGAATGTGGTAAATGTATCACACAATGAATTATTAGTCCGTAGAGGTTTTTTTTTCATGATATGTTTGATAATTACAATTTCATCGCTAATAATTGATTTTGAAAGAATAATCTAATTTTCCTTTGTTTAGATTCTCCGGCTATCATGAAAGAGAAGCATCAAGAAAACACACAAGCAATATTTTTAGAAATTCAGTCAGTAAATTTATTTATATTATTTGTGTTGCTTGAATCTTATCTATGCTTTTTAATGGTAGATTTTATATGCTCTATTTCTTACTCTCACATCAATTTAAAAGCTTGCGAGTATAAAACTGTATTAAAAATATTTAATATCATAATAATTAGCCGATAGACAATTTAAATGGAGAACCCTCCACAAGATTCTCCTTATGTCTTACGCCTGAGTTGACGACGGTAAAATTTTCTGCCACGAAAAAGTGCAGGGTTTGTTTTGATATACACCGCCGGGCCCACAAGTCTCTGTTTTTTAGTTTACGGATGTAGTTCCATCCCAAGAAATTTATTTTCCTTCCATAATATTCGTTCCCATTGAATGTGTTTAATAACAAATAAAACCTATTAAAAAACAACTTTATTTTTAGAAAAGGTTGCTACGATGTTTTTAGTTCCTGCCGACAGGCAGGTAACTATAGCAACCTTGCATGCAATAATGATTTTTAGTTATCCAATCAAATTACAGTATTTTTTAGGTTTTTTATTTTTTTTCAAATGTTTCAATATTAAAAATATTTAATAATTAGTAATAAATCATTTTTCTCAATTATGATTGATAGATGCTGTTAATTTTTTTTATTAAAAAAACTATTTAGCACATCTTTTATTACACTTTTGGCTGGATATATTTAATGTTGGCTAACCAAATTTGTGGCTGTTAAAAGTACACGTGAGGAATGTCATTCCAGCTGGGACTGTTTCAACAACACAACTTAATGGGAAATTTGTGTAACTTTGGGCAAAGTTCTATATCTTAATTTAATTATATTATACTAGCATATAAATTGACAATTACTGCCTCATCAAGTAATTTATATTATATTGCTGGCAAATAAATTTAGAATATACCTTATGCTTAAATCATTAATTTTTTTTGTTTAATAGTTGGAAAGCTATTATATTAATATTAATACGCTGCAGGAAATCTCTCTAAAATAAAAAAAATTTAAAACTAATGTACATAGTGCATAAGATGGGGCCCCACTCAAATTAGTTTGGGAGTCTTCCCATGGGATTTGAAGTAGGTTAGGTTTTTTTCAATTAAAAAGTAAATTATAATATTGTGATTGTAAAATTAGTTAGTATTTAATTTTTATTTTATTGTTGTGTATATTTATTTGAATGTTTAATGCATATAAATGTATTCGTGTATTAATACTATTATAATTAAAATATTTATAAATTAATACAATGATAGTAAAAATAATAAATCTTATGTGTTGGATCTAAAAAATAATTTTTTTATATAAGAATATTCTAACATAATATTTTATTGTTTGATTGTATGTAAAATAATCAATAATATTATCTTTTATTTTATGTTTTGAATATGAATTTCTTAAAAAGCGAAGATTATTAAGAAAATAATGAAAATTAATCTAGTCAATATAACAATCACTTCCAATATGAAAAATGCATATACAAAAGATTTCAAGAGTTTCAAATGATCATCATAATCATATAAATAAATATGCAATGGAGGAGCTACCTTAAAGCACCCCTAACCAGATTTTGTCTAATATTTTTCAAAAAAACATTGATTATATCCATCTCATAGATATCTATAGTGGGAAAAGTTTGTTTGCCTTTGATGGCTTTATTTTTATTTTCGCATACTAGATTTTGATGATGTACTTTATAAAATAAAATCAATAAACATCAACTAAACATTTACACAATTAAATTTCAATAAAACATCACAAAAATTAATATACTAAAAAACAAAAGAAGATTTTCCCATTTGCTCATGGATTGCATATGACCACCTTTTCCATTGAAAACAATGTGATTTTGTATATATGAATAAGATTTTTCATATATTTTTAAATATATTTATCTTTTTGGTGTTGGTTTCATTGTATATAAAGTATCATATTTTTAACACCTCATTACAAAGAGAAATACCTCGTCTTCATTAGGGAAACACTAAATCTGTATAATTAGATGCATAGTTGATTTGAAGTTATTGCTTACCCATTGAAACTTTTGTTGCACAGACAACATCATGGTCCAAATTAAGAACTTTGATTTTAGTGTATTTTAGTATTGCACTCTTTAGAATTTGCAAAAACTATTACATTCTTGGTGAAAATTACTCCTACTTTACTTCCAATCTTGTATTCATCTACATTTTTATAATTATTAGTAGTTATGAAATGCATTTGGCACATACCAATGACCACACACACTCCTTCCTTCTGCATTCCTTCTTGGAAAAACCATCAAGGTATTGTTGTTCTTTACCATTATACCTAGCATGTACATTAACCTTATGTACCTCCCCTCTACCACCCATACATTTTCTATTATCCTCTACCATCCAATTTTTAACTCAATAGGAACATGATGCTTTGCATCTCTTGTTTGTTGAGAGTATTGTTTTTAATTTTTTAAATTTAAGTATTATTTCTAATTTTTAATTTTTATGATTTTTATAATTATTCACAATAAATTATTAATACTTTGTTACTAAAACAATTATTATTTTTTCAATTTTAATTCTTAAAAATATATTTATTAATAATATTAAGAATTATAAAATAATATTAATAATAATATCAATAATAATTACAAAAGTAAGACTAAAAAATTATGAGTGTGAAAAGAAGAAACTCTTCTGCAAAACCTCTGAAACATCTCCAAGGGCGGGGGAGGTATCTTAGGCAATGGCAGAACAATTTTTCTCCACTTGCGGTCCAAAAAAAATGCTATACGCTCCGCAAACAATTTCAATGCCCTAAATTCAACTACTACAGGGGCTAATGCAACGACTTTAATGCTCAATGAAATTAGTAAAATGGCTCTGAGGGCTTCGAATGGTCGACTCCCTAATCTAAAGCAATCAGAGGCCCCCTCCTCTTCTTCGGCAAGGACAGTCGGGAAGCATACTTTGAGGGCGGCAATGTCTCCCTACAATATTCATGGAAACACTTCTTCTCAGAAGAAGGAGGTTTTCCAAAATAACTCAAGGGTTATATTGAAATATGGGTAACCTAATAAAAAATGGTCTTCTAGATCTCCTCTCTCTTAGGTAGAGACTTTCTCTCGCGACCATGATGATGTGGCTTTTGGAGCAAATAGAACCACACTAGGGGTTAGAAAACCCTACTCAATTGTTTCAAATTTCTCCACCAAAAGAAGGGAGGGTTTTTACCTTAAGCAATGTCCTTCAAACATCCAAAACCTGTTTGGCTTCAATACAGATAACATTATGATAATAAGTGGCAAAGATACTGATGAATTATGGGAATTTTACAATGCTCGAGGACTCTTTGGCAAATGGTTTGGTTATGTAGCTTCTTCCTCTGAGGTCCTGAAATGGCTAAAGTCCTTCACAAGAAATCAGATAAGTATCATGAGCCTAGATAATGATTTTTTATTTATCAAATGCAATACTATGGATCTCAAAAATAATTTACTTAAAAATAATCATAGATATTTTAAGGGTTATTGTTTCAAATTTTTTAATTGGAAACCCAATTTCTCCCCCATAGACTTTGAGAAAATTAGGGTTCCAAAATGGTTTCGATTTCCTAATATGCCGCTAGAATTAATCCACAGCCATGTCCTTAAAAAATTAGGGGATTTTCTAGGAGGTTTTGAGGGCTTGGAGGATAATTATCTGGAATCCTCTGATATTAAAATTTTAGCCAATGTTGAGATAGGAAAATCAACATTTGAACCCATCAAAATTATCACAAACCATTCAATATATGAAATTAAACCAGAGATCATTGCAGAAGGCTTCATTCCCAAGTTTGTAATCCCCCCTTCTCAGGAGTCAAAGAAAATATGCCACAAGGCAAAGAGGGATGTGGAATTAAACATAAAATTCAACCCTAAGGGTGGTTTTATGTTTAATAAACAAAATCTCTAGGCTAAGGTATCAAAAAACATTCATAAAAAAGCAGAAAGCGAAAGGAA
Source organism: Cryptomeria japonica (assembly GCF_030272615.1). Classification (NCBI taxonomy): domain Eukaryota; kingdom Viridiplantae; phylum Streptophyta; class Pinopsida; order Cupressales; family Cupressaceae; genus Cryptomeria; species Cryptomeria japonica. Next base: position 633,454,992 of record NC_081412.1, read on the forward strand.
AAACATTAACATTGAAATCACACTTAATGAACTAGTAAAGGAACAACGATGGATAGATATTGTGAATAAATAGAGTGATTTGCAAAATACTACTCCATTAGCAGATATGGCATCCACAAAATTAAATGATAATAGCCCCCTAAAATTCGAGACCAATCCCATTAACCAGGAGGTTTTATCAGCTCAAGATAAGATTCCGTCAGAGAAGGATGTAGCACTAAGAAACCTTGCTCCGAATACGGATGACAGGGTTAAAGGTCTAAAAAAAAAGAAAAAGAACAAGAACAAAAAAGGCAAAGGAAAAAACAAAAAAAGAAAGAACAAAAGGGGAAAAAATCACAACACAGATAATAGTATTAAGGATGTGGATGTGGATGCAAGGAGAGAATTAGAAGATAAATGTATACTTGAGTATGTGGGCAACTCTATCACAAATGACCTCATTGAACTATTTATTGATGAAATAGCTAATGAGGAAGAACTAGCATTATGAAAAACACTGCTAGCCAGTGAATTATGCAAACCTGACATCGAGGTTTTGATAAATAACCCCTTTGTTAATGTTACAACAAAAAAATTGGAATGCCTAGGCATTGCTAACTCCATGGAGAACTGCTCCCCTCTAGACTATGCCATTGACCTAAAAAAGTAGGGGAGGAAATCCATTTCTGAATTACTTACTAGAGCTGGATGCACTGTGGGTCAGACTAAAATCACAAACCTTTTTGAGGTAGGGAAGGGGAAGATCCTTCCCACTGGATTATGAAACTCCTTATGTGGAATGTTAGGGGCATGAATGCCCCTAACAAGCAAGGTATCTTAAAGTGATGCATTGCTAAATACAACCTGGAATCATTCCTAATAGAAGAGACCAAACTAAATAACAACGAACTAAAAAACCTAAAGAATAAATTAGGTATCAGAGAACTTGAAGGTCAAACTGCCTATGGAGCATCTGGTGGACTAGCCATCATATGGGACCCTAGGCAGATTTCCATCAAACTTATAAGTAGAAATCCGAATTGGATGTGTGGAAGGGTTTCAAGCATTAAAAGTAACTTAAACTTCATTATAATTAATGTTTATGGCCCTATCCAAACACAAGCAAAAAAATAAGTCTGTGATTAAATTGAGAATTTCCTTCTAAGTGACACAGAACAAACATACCTAATTGGTGGGGATTTTAATGCAATTTTGGATCCCAAGGAAAAATGGGGTGGCAATAATAAAATGACCCAATCATGTTTAGATTTCAGGAACTGGACTCATAAATGCAACTTGTTGGAATTAAAAGCCAGAAATGAAGCCTTCACCTGGAATAATAGAAGACAAGGCTTCTGCAACATTGCAAAAAAACTTGATAGATTCTTCCTATGTGGAAATCTGACACAGTCTTCTGAATCCTTTGTCCTCCTGTTCTCAGGATCAGACCATTTTTCGGTCCAATTAATTATAGCAGAAGAACTAAAATCGACAAAAACTCCCTTTCGCTTTGAAAAAATGTGGCTCAGAGATGAAAATTTATTACAACTTATTGAAAATTGGTGGAATGAAACTAAAGTCATAGGTTCCAAGACTTTCAAAGTAGTTACCAAACTTAAAAAGATTAAACAACAATTAACAATTTGGAATAAAGAACACTTTGGAAATATCTTCACATAAAAAATAGAGATTGAGAAAGAGATGGAGATTATTAATGAAGAGGTGATCAAGTATGGGATGAATAACATCCTATATCAAAAAGAAAAAATCAATTTGGCTTGATATGAATAAATCTTAGCTTGTGAAGAAATTTATTGGAAATAGAAATCTAGGGATCATTGGCTTGAGGCTAGTGATAGAAACATAAGCTTCTTTCATAATAGCACAAAACATCGTAGAACCATAAATAGAATCAACAAGATTAAATTGGTATTAGGGGACTTTAGTCAAAATCTTGAGTTAATAGCCGAGGCAGCAGTTGAGTATTTTGAGACTATCCTTAACAACAGGGAGGGCTCCAAATGGACTAAGGAGAGTGACTTTTTAAAAAAAATCCTAAAACTAATATCTAAAGAACACAACCTAATGCTTAACAAAAAATTAACTTTGGAAGAAGTAGAATCAACTTTATTCCAAATGTGTCCAGATAAGGCCCCTGGTTTTGACAGGTTCCTAGCACACTTTTTTCAAAAATGTTGGAGCTTCATGGGCAAGGAAATCACTGAGGCCTTAGAAGGAATGAGAAAATCAGGGACAATTCTCAAAGAACTAAACAATACATTCATAGCTTTAATCCCAAAGAAGGAGATAGTGGATAGTTTTGAGGACTATCGTCCAATAGCCTTATGTAACACCCTTTATAAATTACTCACAAAACAATGGCAAACAGACTACTCACCCTTCTCCCCATAATAATTAGTGAGGAACAAATAGGTTTTGTGCCGAATAGATCCATTTATGATGGTATAATCATTGCTCAGGAAGCTATCCATTCAATACAAAACAATAAAGCACCAAGTATGATGATCAAACTGGATATTAAAAAAGCATATGATAAAGTAGATTGGCACTTTCTTTGCAAGTGTCTGGAATCTTTTGGGTTTAATAAGCAATGGATTAATTTGGTCTTTGAAGGTATTGCTCCACCTAGGGTTTCAATCCTAGTCAATGGGGCCTCAGAAGGTTTTTATGAAATCTCTAGAGGCCTGAAACAAGGGGATCCCCTTTCCCCCTTTCTTTTCATCATAATGGCATAATCACTGGGAAGAATGATCAATTGGGCCAAAGAAAAGGAACAACTAACTGGTATTAAAATTACCTCTAACCTGGAACCTATTACCCATCAACAATTTGTTGATGATACCATGCTGTTTGGATCGACCAATCCTATAGAGGCAAAAACAATTAAAAAAATCCTGAATAGCTACACTAGCATCTCTGGTCAATAAATTAACACTTTGAAGTCTAACATTACCTTTTTCAACACAAATAAAGAACTACAAAAGAGAATTCTTAAAATCCTTCAATATAAAGTAGGAGAATTACCATGCAAATATGTGGGGCTCCCCATAGACAAGGGTATTAGATCATCCAATCTCTGGAATTAGGTTGTCTCCAAAATCACAAACATAATATCCTCATGGAAAGGAAAATGGTTATCCTCTACTGGTAAGGCCACTATGATCAAAGCGGTTCTCTCAGCTATGCCTATTTACCAACTCTCATGTATGGACCTCCCTGCATCTAAGAGAAAGGAAATTACAAAACACATAAGAACTTTTTTTTGGCAAGGCTCTAAAGACAAATTCAGACTTCCATTGATCACATGGGATAAGATATGCTTACCTAAGGAGATGGGAGGCTTGGGCATCAAAGACCTTAATATCCAAAGCAAAGCATTATGGGCTAAGTTAGTTTGGCGCATGTATACTAACCCCAATGTTAAATGGGCACACACCCTTTATAACAAATATCTGCATAACCAAGATCCTATAAGTATCTTTAGGATAGCCCACCCTCCTAAGGTCTCTAGAATCTGGAACTTTATGCTTGACTGTAGAAGTATCATAATAGACAATCTAACATGGTGCATTGGCAATGGGTAGGATGTCCTTTTCTGGAGGGATTCCTGGGGAGCTCATCCTCCCCTCAATTCTCTTCATAATTTCAATAAAATCATACCTACCCTTGAAGAACTCTAGGGTGTTCATGTAAAAGATTATGTGGAAGAATTTTGCATTGGGCACCTTAAAACATGGAGATGGAAATCAATAGATCATCTAAACATTCTGGCCCTAGAGAAATCCCTCCTATCTAAGATCCTAGCCTCAAGAAATGTTGCCCTCTCTTCTAAGGCCGATAAACTGATATGGGATGGATCCAATAAGGGGAGATATGAAACAAAGGATGGTTATATACATCTGCTAAATAAAAATTATAATCCATGCTCCAATCTACCCTTAACTCTGTGTTAGGATAAAAGGTGTCTTCTGAAAGCAGGTCAGTTTGCATGGATGGCTATTCAAAACCAAATCCTCACCAATGATACCTTTAAGAAACTTGGATATGAAGGTCCGAGCAGGTGTCCATTATGTGAAAAAGGAAGAAGAAAATTCCAACCATCTCCTAGTAACCTGTGATTATGCTCATAACTGCTGGGGATGGTTAAGAAATCAGCTGATTTGGTATACCCCTATTCCTAATAATATTTTTGATCTTTTCCACGCTTGGCTAATCTGAAACAAAAGGTTGCATGTTTGAAAATTTATGGATCATTGCCCCCTCCATTATGATTTGGGAAATTTGGAAGGAAACAAATAGGAGGATTTTTAAAGATAGCAAAATGCAATGGTATCAATTGACCAATAAAATTGAAGCCACCATAGTTGAAATAATAAATAACCAAACCTCAAATTATCAAAGAGATGTCAACATGACCCACCAGGATGAAATAATGAAACTAAGATGGAAAGGTCTAAAGATACCCCCCTTCATTGGCAAAGGTCCCCCATCAAATTGGATGCTACGTAAGGAATTTAAGTGGCTCCCTCCTATTAGTGGATGGTTTAAACTAAACTTTGATGGAGCCTCAAGGGTTAACCAGGGAAGAACGGGTCTTGGCTGCTGCCTTCACAATTCAAATGGGGAGGAGGTGGCCTATATGGCTATCACCTGCGGCAATTGTACAAATAATGTAGTAGAAATGCAAGCACTTGTTGTTGGAATTAATCTAGACATCATACTCAATATTAAGAGGATCGTCATTGAAGGATACTAACAAATCTACCAAGTGTTTGCGAAACTAACCATACAGGCCAAATAGGAATATCTCGGGCAATTAAGGGATACTATATACAACCAAAGAACTACTTCAGAGCCAAGCCGTTGAAAGTTGAGGAAAAATGATTATTGAAATTGTAATTTAGGGCTTGTAAGGGAAGGGAAAAATAGAAACACCCTCCCACTTGATCACCCTGGCCCGGGGTGATGATGTATTAAAATCTGAAACTATTGTATAAGATTAGCTGGACTATGGTCCTTGGCAAGGATGAAGGTTTTCTCGCCTCCACTCTTTCCTACGGCGCTTGCACGAGTGGAGTAATGTATAATTTCAAAATGATTAAGAAAATTCTTGGCCTCGGCCTCTTATCGATCAAAAAAAATAAAAATAATAATAATATTAAGAATTTTTTTTTCTGAATTTTTATTTTATAAATAAATTTATTCATAATTGATATTTAGTATAGAAAATAATTATTCTTTAGTCAATTTTAGTTTTAAAATATAAATTTATTAATAATAGTAGGAATTAATTATTTTTAAATTTTATTTTTTAAAAATAAATTTATTTAACAAAAGTAAGAATTAATTTTAATTTTTTAAAAGATTTTAAAGAAATGGATAATTATTAAAAAATAAATAAAAATTAATTATAGATATTTCGTAAATTATTAATTAAAAAATTAAATAACAATTTCAATTATTTATTATATTGATTATTAATTATTTAAAATGAAAACTATAAAAACCCAACATTTTTTAGATTTTAGATTTTAGATTTTGGCAACATGATATATAATTTTATTAGAAATTGATCATTTTTTGGATTTTAATAAAGTAGACACAAATCTAAAATCATTTGATGACGAAATTAATGTTTGAAGACTTGTGATTCAAATTGCGTAAAACACACTAGACATTGAAACAAACTAAGATATTGTTATGAGGGTAGTGATGCAACTTTTCTAATTAGAGTACATTCCATAAAATCAAGACTCTTTCAAGAATTGTGTCAAATAGTTCACATTCTTTGTCTATCCTCCTATATTTTTCATAAATTTTAAAAGGGTTTATGCAACCACAATATTTGAGAAAATCCTTTTCATACTATGTTTTGATGCATATCTATACTTTGTTCCAAAGTTACTTTCTTAGCAATATGGATGGAGTCTTAATAATTATGAACATTTTTAGAAAAGTAGAAAGTCTATTACCCTTATTGGTCAATGCACATAGAAATACATTAACTTAATTTACAATATCTTGTGTATAGAATTATATTTTTTGTTTATATAATTTTGAAATATAGTCTTAAAAATAGGTTAATGATTTTAAAACTTAGAAAGATGGATAAACTATTAATTAAAATATTAATATTTTTCAATAATAGTATAGTTGAAAAGTTTATTAAGTAAAATTTAGATTGTGAATTTTTTATTGTTATATTAGATTGCGGCTAACATCATGACACCATGATTTGTATGAAGGCAAGAAGCCATATGAGAGCAAGCTATAAGTTGATATAGTATTTGTAAACCACTTTCAATTCACTAACACTTTATAGAACTCAAAAATCTTCATCAAATTGGAAGATTATGTCAAAAAATGGATCCGAAAACAGGCAAATTTTGGCAGACAGCGAAACCAAGAATTAAACCGCGGAAAACCGTCTTAAAAAAATTAAGGTATACTGACGCCGGGTTTTATGAACAAAGCAAGGCTTCGAAAGAGGATACCAGCGATACAGGTTATTCTGGCTACTGTTTTAATTGTTGGTTATATGGACACCGAGCTGTGGATTGCCATCAAAAGAATGTGAGTTCCCCAAGCCCTAACTACGATCATCTTAAAGCTTTTATTGCCAAGCAAAAATAGAAAAGCTTGGAAGAAAGCAGAGATTCAAAAGGGATTTTTCCCTTGGTAAATAAGCCTACCCTGGGATCTAGGGTTTGCACAGACAAGAAATCTGAAAAACGCACTACTACTCGGCTTCCAAAAGTCTTCACTGTAAAGGATTTAGATAGACAGTTGATTCATTTTGCCAAAACAAAGTATGCACTGCAGAATTCAAGCAACCTCGGGATTGTGGGGGCCCTAAAACCCAGAGCTGAACCGGCTAAGCAATCCAATGATCCCCATTCTGCCTTGGGGAGAGGGGGTTTTCAGTGGCCCAAGCGGATCCCGGGGTTGCTAGGTTGAGAGAATATGAGTGGCAAGAGGTAAAAAGCAAGAAGAAGGTAAGATCACATTTTGTGGAGAGAGTGGAGATTCCTCTAAGTAATCCTTTTGATACACTGAGATTAGAGAAGATCTCTCCAAACATCAGCTCTTATTCTCCCCCCCACATTCGCAATGGGGTTTTGGGAAGGAAGGGAAACTTCAGGGATGAGAATCACAAACGCACTAAGCTAAGTAGATCAAATCCAGTTCACACCCCCCCTTCCTTTTCGAAAACCCTAAGTATCGGATCAGGGTATGCTGCGGCTGGCGAGAATATTGAGGATCATTCTTCAGAGCCTCATACACATAAAGACAGGTATTACTCTCTCCCTCACCGTCGATTGGTTGGTAAGCATCCAGTCCATAAACCCAATCTCACGAAAGGTGAACAATTAAAGGTATCTAACTCTGTTTATACACTGCCACATAGGCGAAATAGTAAGCATTTATTTGATCATAATAGAGATAGGACAATTTCTAATTATGAATCTAACAAAGTAATCCTAGAAATCAAATCTATAGCACAGAATCAGAACTATTTTGCAGAAGCAGGTCTTATTGTGCGCTGGAAAGGAGTTGGAGTGAGTTTACTGGACATCACAGAAGTCCTAGAAGCAATGCTCCCATGTGAGGTAAGTATCACCGCCCTCATAGATTTCTTCTTCCTAATAGATTGTAAAAATTCAGAAACCAAAAAGGTAGTATTAGATAGTTTTAATTTAAAATTTAGGCATGAATCCTTTTTTGTAACCAATTGGATGCCTTTGTTCAATCCTTTACACCTAGAAAACTTTGTAGTAGAAAAAGCTATTTGTCTTAGGAATTTACCAATAGAACTTGCTAGCTTAGAATCAATTACCAAAATTGGTAACAAAATAGGTAAATTTATTAGAATTTGTGAAACTATGCCAAACAAATCTGAGAAAATTATCATTGTGAAGATGAATATACATCAGCATTTCATACCTCATATTAGTTTATGTTTTAATTCGAATACAATTATCATTAATCCAATTACCATGGAAAATTTCTTAGAAACTAATCTTAACACTATGAAACCTAGAAAATTAACTAATCTCCTAGATAGGAGTTTAGATGTAAACATCAACTTTCATTCGAGTAAAGGGGGCTTCACAATTACAAATGTAAAGGAATGTTCCACAGACAATCTACCTCCCCCACAAATAGTCGAACCCCCCTGTAAGCCTAATAAGGCAGTTGAGGTAATTGGCAATCAAGTTTTGGTTGCTGAGGAACCTCCATTTTTTATGGGGAATCTTACCCCCCATAATATACCTGCTGAAATCAACAGACATGATCCTTTGGTTGATAACCATGTCAACCTAAATTCTGCAAGGATTGAAACACAATCAGAAATTAAAGATAGGCTCTAGTCACCCAGATCGGTAGCCCAAACTGTTCCTACTAGTCATCCTACACAGTCTCCTAATTGCATAGAGGACAATCTAACATCCTCTCAGAATTATGATCCTTCAATTGCAACATCACAAGGTTACCCCTCTAAGGATGGAAAATGCACCAGAGAAGTTACAGCGGATTATATAGGGGAAACCTTAACTGATGAACTACTGGACCTATTTACAAATGAAATCTGCGATGAAGAGGAGCTTAGATATCAAAAGGATGTCCTAATTAAAGAAATCTTGTTGCTTAGAAATTCTGCAGAGGATAATGACGCCTCATTAGTAAGTCAACAAGAGGTTGAGGAACTAGTAAATAAGACCCCTATGAAAGCCCACCCTAATGATCTGGATATGATGATTGAATCCTATGGACAAGAGAACATTGATGCTGAAGATTCACTCATTGATCCAGGAAGAGGGTATGGAAATGAAGTTCCGATAGAGGCCCCTAGTTCCTCTCCTCTGCTTAAAGATAATGCAGAAAATAGCATAGAAAACATTGATGGTATTTTTGGTATTACAAATGAAGATAGAGAACTAGGTATTGCCACTAATTTGGAAGGATTATCTTCCCCCAAAATAGACAAGATTAAAAAGAAAAGGGGTAGGAAATCTTTCATAGAGCTTAGAAACATAGCTGGCAATGCTGATAACCAAATAAAGATCTTTGACATTTTGAACAGTGGGAAGGGGAAGTGCCTTCCCAAGGACCAATGAGAGTCACATCCTGGAATGTTAGGGGCCTAAACGCCCCTAACAAACAAAGACTCGTTAAGAGTTATCTAAAAAACTTTGATTCGGAAATTATAATCTTACAAGAAACTAAACTAAGTACAGATGAAAGCATAAAATTAAATAATAAACTTGGCATATGGAAATCAGAATTTGAACCAGCAACAGGGGCATCAGGAGGCCTAGCAGTCTTATGGGACCCCCGAAAAGTTTCTTCCCAAGTCTTGTCTAGTAGTAGCAATTGGATGGTCCTTAGGATTTGCAGCCTAAAATCTAACCTAAAATTCAATTTGATTAATATTTATGGTCCTACACTAAACACAGAAAAGAGAAGGGTTTGGCAGGAAATCCAGTCTATACTACAATCAAGCAAAACAGAGACGCATATCCTAGGAGGAGATTTTAATGCTATTTTGAACATCAATGAAAAATTTGGTAGGTCCAAGTACATTTCACAATCTCAAAAAGATTTCAGTCAATGGGTCACAGATAACAATCTAATTAATATTGAAACCATCAATGGGTCTTTCACTTGGAATAACAGAAGAATGGGCTTTAGTCATATCGCGGAAAAACTAGACAGATTTTTGTTTTTTGGAGAAATGGATAGTTTTGACCAACTCTTAACCGCAGAGATTCTTCCAGATGCTGGATCGGACCATTTCCCCATTAGATTGACCATTACTGAGGATTGTAAACCTAATAGGAACCCATTTAAATTTGAATTCATGTGGTTCCAGGACCAAGAACTTATCAACCTTTTGGAGAAATGGTGGAACCAAACAACAGTTGAGGGTTCTAAGATGTATAGTCTAGTTAATAAACTCAAAATTATTAAAAACAAAGTCTTGGAATGGAATAAAAACAAATTTAATAACATCTTCGAAGAAAAAATTCAGACCGAACAAGAATTAGAGAATCTTAATAACATAGTCATAGCCCAAGGCATGAACGAAGCAAGCTATCTAAAAGAAAAGGAACTCATGGCTAAATATAATTCAATTTTACTGAAAGAGGAAATCTATTGGAAACAGAAATCCAGGGAAACCTGGCTTAAAGAAGGGGACAATAACACCAAATTCTTCCATCAATCAACCAACCTAAAGAGGAATATTAACAGGATTTCCAAGATTAAAGATGATAGGGGGCAACTCTTGGAAAACCCCAAAGATATCGCAGCTCATATCACCAAATTTTATAACTCTCTTCTTAATAATTTGGAAGCAGCTAATCTTCAAGCACAAAATGAAATGTTAAAGGCCATACCCAAATTGATCACGGATGAGGATAACATCATGATGAATAGCAGATTCACCTTGGAAGAAGTCAAGACTGCATTATTCCAAATGCAGCCAGACAAAGCCCCTGGGCCTGATGGTTTCCAAGCGGGTTTCTTCCAAAAATGTTGGCACTTTATGGGAACAGACATCTGGCAAGCGGTAGAGGCAACCAGGAACTCGGGTACTATCTTATCGGAAATCAACAATACCTTCTTCACTCTTATTCCCAAGAAAAATGATTGCATCAAAGCAGGAGATTTTCGGCCTATATCGCTTTGCAACACTATTTACAAGATATTATCTAAGTGTTTGGCGAATAGACTTAAAACTCTTATGCCGATTTTAATCTCAGAAGAGCAAACCGGTTTCATAACCAATAGATCGATCCTAGATGGCATTATCATTGCCCAAGAATTAGTCCATACCGCACAAGCGACCAAGGAACCAAGTATGTTTATTAAAATTGATATTCAAAAGGCATATGACAAGGTGGACTGGAGATTTCTTTGCAAATGCCTGGAAGCCTTTGGATTTTCCAAGCAATGGATCAATCTCATCTTCAAATGTATCTCTACCCCTAAGATCTCGGTCCTTGTTAATGGTACTCCAGAAGGTTTTTTTGGTATATCGCAAGGCATCAGACAAGGTGACCCATTGTCGCCCTTTCTATATGTTATCATGGCGGAAGCCCTAGGGAGAACTATCACAAGGAAACAATTAGAAGGTAAGATTACAGGTTTAAAAGCTGTAGATAACATTCCGTACATTACGCACCAACAATTCGTGGATGATACAATCCTCCCTGGATCCGCCAACTGTCAAGAGGCGAAGGCCTTCAAAGATGTCCTTAACCTTTATATGAAGGCCTCTGGTCAACAAGTCAACTCTCAAAAATCAGAGATCTTCTATATTAATACCTTGCCTAATTTGGAAAAGAAAATCTATGATATCTTTGGTTTTAAACCAGGCAGTTTCCCTTGTAAATATCTTGGTATCGAGTTAGATAAAGGTCTACAATCTTCCAAACTTTGGAAACAAGTACTAGCAAAGGTCCAAGATAAGAAGAGTTCTTGGAAAGGTAAGTGGCTCACTAAGCCAGGAAGAACCATAATGATTAAATCAGTTTTATCTGCCATACCAACTTATCAAATGTCTATTCTCCCGCTACCTACTACTATCAAGCACGACTTAGATAGGATGTTGAGAGAATTTTATTGGCAAGGCTCATCCGAGGAAAAGAAACTTGCCTTAATTAAGTGGGATAACCTTTGTAAACCTGTTTCTATGGGTGGGCTAGGGATTAAGAATTTACTGTGGCAAAACCGTGCCCTAGGTGCCAAGCTAGTTTGGCGACTCTTCAAGGAGCCTAACACTAAATGGGCTTCTATTTTGCTACACAAGTATATCCCACAGGCCGATCCCATTAATATCTTTAGGGCCCAATCCCATGTTAAAGGATCGTGTGTCTGGAATTTCATTAAGGACTCTATTGGCATAATCAGCAAGTACCTCACTTGGGATGTGGGTCTTGGGGACCGAGCTTTGTTTTGGGAGGACTCCTGGGCAGGTTTCCTCTCGCTACTCAAGGAAGGTTTCTCGCCCAATTTCATAGAAACTTGTAAAGATAGATTTGGGATTTACCTTAAAGACTATATTAAAATAAATGAAGATGATGTATTAAACTCAAGAGGTCTTCCTTCAGATCTACAAAGTCAGAAATTATTCAATATTATAAAGGATAGAAGCATCACTATCAAAAATCGTTCGGATTCCCTTATATGGGCTGGATCCAATAATGGGGAATACTCAGTTAAGGATGGATATAAGACCATAATTCGCGAGAATCATATGGATCATTTAGACATTCCCCTTAATCTCTGTTGGAACAAAGCCTGCCTTCCCAAGGCTGGGATGTTTCTTTGGGCAGCTTTGCAGGACAGAATCTTAACCGCTGATAGGATTCGTAAACTAGGCTTCGAGGGGCCTTCTAGGTGCCCCTTATGTGAAAACCAGGAAGAGGATGTGAATCATCTCCTGTTAAGCTGCCCCTTCACCCAGAAGTGCTGGAATTGGCTGCAACAGTCCCTCGATTGGAAGTCTGCTCTACCTGCGGACCTGTTGGGCCACCTCAAAACCTGGCCAGCTCTGTACAAAGACAACCTATATAAGGACATATGGATTATATCCCCCTCCATCCTAGTTTGGGAAGTCTGGAAGGAACGTAACAGAAGAATCTTTACAAACCATAAATTAGATTGGAATAGCATCACTAATAAAATCCAAGCTTCAATATCAGAAAAGATCAATAGCAAACTGTGAGACACTACGTGCTACGAAGACTCTTTCAGAACTTGGGACAACAAGATCAGACTAAAATGGCCCTCATTGATCGTACCAAAACTTTTTGGTAGAGGAGGTAACAAATCAAAATCAAATAGGTCTAATTGCACCTGGATCCCACCGGAGAAAGGTTGGGTCAAGCTAAATTTTGATGGGGCCTCCAAAGGCAACCCTGGGGTTGCAGGTATTGGTGGGATTATCAGGAACTGGATGGGAGAAATTATCTCTAAATTCTCTCAACCCATCAAACCCACTACAAATAACATGGCAGAATGCCTGGCGGCACTCGAAGGCCTTAAAATCTGCAAAAGACTCAATTTTCCAAAATTAATTATTGAAGGAGATTCTCAAATTATCATTAATGCCATCAGAACTAAAAAGACACCAAATTGGATACTAAATTCTAAAATTGAAGAAATTAATCACATTCTTGAGTCCTTCCCTGAGATTCTTGTAAAACACACCTATCGGGAGGGCAATTCTGACGCAGACAATCTAGCTAATTTAGGAGCAAATGGTATATCCATTTTGGAATAATTTAATTTTGGTTTTCTCCTATATTTTTATACCTAGTCTTGATAACTTATAGTTTCACTATTGATTGTATCCTCCTTTTGAGATGTTGTTAGCATTAGGGGATTTTGCTTACTCCGCTTTCCCTTTTAGAGAATGATTGCGGTGCTGAACTATTAGTTGGATTTGCCATCATTAATATATGCATTTGCTTGTGGCATATAATTACTCGACACTCGTTCCCTTGATCGTGCTCACCCCTACATGTGTACCGCCTTCTTAACTCTTCCATCTATCGATGGAGCTTACTAGATCTTTCTAGAGTCACCAGTCTATACCTATATAGAGGTCTCTCCATATGACTGACTGTTCTCCTAAGGACCTTAATAGTACTATAAGTTGTTAATGCTAGAATTAATCTAGGTTCATTATTTGTAGTCATGATGTAGATGTGGGCGGCTTGATGTTTTCTGGTTCTCTTTCATTAGGTCCTCTACTAACGATTAACTGCATAATGATATCTAGATTATTACTTGTAGTTTTAATTTATTTATTTAGTAAGATTAGGTAGATGTTACTAATGTTTATAAATAAGATTACATGTATTTTTGTATTTTTATCTTACCAGTATGTATCCCACTCCTTTATGGTCTGTTTAGGATGATTATTATGCTCTAAATTGCTAACCATGATTTCTAATGAGGTACTCTCAGAACAAGGTCTCACTGCCTAAGGTAAATTTATTCTTAAAGTTGATAAGTTGACCATTGGTTGTCAAGGAAAGTGTTATGCATTTCAGGAGGAAGGACTCAACTCGGCACCAAGTATAAGCTCCCTTTGAAGTTATAGGACCGCAGAATGATATCTCAAAATGTGATCAAAATTGTAACTATCATGGTCATTATAATTTGTAAATTGTTAATTGTTAATTTTTTCGGTAGTGGGTATGCCCACGGACCTATGTATTTATGAAATCTTGACAAAGCTCGAGTCGTGGGAATGCCCACGTATATTTCTATATCAGGTATAGGACTTTTGTCCCGGGCAAGGCTGGAGGTTTTCTCGACCACACTCTTTCCTACCAGCACCCGCAGCGAGTGGGGTTATACTGTAAAAATTATTTTTAATATTAATAAAATTTTGGCTTCGGCCTTTTACCGATCAAAAAAAAAAAAAAAAAAAAAAAATCTTCATCAATGCTTAATCATTATGTACAAAATGCCATCTATTACATACAATTTTCTAAATATCATGGGATCACATATTTAAATTAAGGTTTGAATTTTTTTCAACGATGACTCATTCAAATTTTTTTATCCTTGAATTAGTGATGTATATTTTAAAAGGGGTTTAATGGATAAATTGTTGAAAACAATAAAATAAGGTAAACTAAATTTGATGATCAAATGTTAGAAATCCATATTAGATATCTCCAATTCAAATCGAAGAAGTTTATAGATAAAAATCTAAAATTTATTTCAATGTCAATTTTCCTTATATACATACTATTGTCTATCTAGAATAAAACTATGGTATAACAACATAATATTTTTACGTCATAGAAACACCAACAATTTCTAGCTCGCCTTATGCTTATAAATTTATATTGGCCATATACTAACAGAAAACTTACTCCATATACTAGCAAAACCCTCTATACGATGCTATATACTTTCATTTATTCCCTCTTATGCTATATACTTACATCTATCCCCTCTTATACGCCGATACGCCGATCAACAGCTAAAATTACAACATCATACAAATTGAAGGCTCTAGTTTTCACACTTTATTGAAAGTCAATATTCCAATCACAATAGAGAATCCCAAACCATAACTCAATCCAAGTCCCACTGCCCATCCTATCATTTCACCATCTGAATTCTCTGCTTCACCAATTCTCTCAATACTTGTGCAGTTGTCAAAGCCAGAATAGTTGTTGCAGACAGTTACATTGGTAAATGGAATCCCACATAGCTTAGGATTGCCTAAGTAGGACGACTCCACAAACGTTAGAAACTGCCCCCCGCGGGGTACTTTTCCATCAAGCATATTGTAAGACAGATTCAAGAACTGCAAATAACTCAGCAACTGAAGTTCTAATGGAATGTTGCCATTCAGCCTGTTTAGCGAGAAGTCCAAAGACTCTAGCTGATCCATGCGTCCATTGTTTTTGGGATTCAGCCACTGAGATGATTCCTTGAAAGGTTAAGGGCTATCAAGCCTTGAAGAGAGCCCATTTCGGGAGGAATGCTCCCAGATAAGTTGTTGTTTGAAAGATCAATACATTTAAGAATGAAAAGAACTTTAACAAACTCAACATCGCAACCTTTCCAGGAAATTGTAATCTGATTTGCGTACGTAGCACCAGTTGAACTGTATCCTTCGAGATGGTTTGAATTATTCTGCGATGCGTTGACCATTGCAAGCAGGTTTGTAAGGTTGCTTGGAAAAGCTCCTGAAAGGTGGTTGCCAGAAAGATCCAGAATTTGAAGATTCGGAAGGCCAATTACCTGGCGTGGGATACTGCCATGAAAATGATTAGACCTTAAGACCAACACACGCAGTTGTGATAGCTTTCCAATCCAGTGGGAACGGTTCCTTCCAAATCATTATTTCCCAAATCCAATACTTGCAGAGATCGGCCTTTTGAAATGGGCGAGGGAATAACTCCTCTCAAATGATTACCATTGAGCTTCAATGTATGAATCTTTGAAATGTTGCCCCATTCTACTGGCATTTTACCTTCCAGATGATTTTCCGCCAAATCTAGAACACTAAGAAAAGAACAATTCCTGGTTAAATGAGGAGGAATGACACTGCTCAGAGTATTATTTGAAAGGTCGAGAACCTGCAAATCTGAAGTGCAAATAGAATCTGGAATCGCTTCACTGAGATTATTCCTCGACAAGGATAAGAATTCTGTATTTTGAAGATATGCACCAATATCAGTAGGAATGGAACCATTAAACTGATTCATCGACAGATCCAGCAGATAAGCACCAGCAGGAGGAAGTGGAAGAGCACCTTGTAAGCTGTTATTGTGCAAATCTAGAGAGTCAAAATACTTGGGTAAGGTTAGTCTAGATGGCAATGACCCTGTTAATTGATTACAGCTAAGGTTCAAACTATAAAGGCTGGGTAAGTTCCATATCCAAGATGGAATATTTGTTGGGATACTATTAGCAGATAGGTTTAGATATTCCAAGTCGTATTGGGTCACAAGAAACGATGGAATTCTATCTAAATTGCAAGAGCCTAGTCCCAAATAGGAAAGCTTAAACTGCGGAATCCATGTTGAGTCAATGTTTACAGTTAAGTGATTGTAAGAAAGATACAGGTCATTAAGTCTAGTGAGATTATCGAATACGGAAAGGGAAATGAGGCCGCTTAAACTATTGGAGTCGAGCCAAAGGCTTCTTAAGTTAACAAGATTTGAAATTGTAGATGGAATCGTACCATTCAATTCGTTGGCATAAAGGTGAAGACTAACAAGGGAAGAAAGTGAGTCCAATGAAGGTGGGATTACCCCAGTTAACTTGTTGTAGGACAGCTCCAAAGAAACAAGTTTAGAGAGATTGACTATGGAGAGAGGAATCTCACCTTCAATAGAGGTACTAAATAGACGAAGACTCTTCAAGGACGACACATTCCCTATAGCAGCTGGAATCTCACCTTCAATTCTGGTATTAGACAGGTCAAGACTCTTCAAGGACGACACACTCCCTATAGCAGCTGGAATCTCACCTTCAATTCTGGTATCTGACAGATCAAGAATTTGCAAGAATGACAAATTCCCTGTAGCAGATGGAATCTCACCTTCAATTCTGGTATCTGACAGATCAAGAATTTGCAAGAACAACAAATTCCCTGTAGCAGCTGGAATCTCACCTTCAATTCTACTTTCTCTCAGACGAAGATACTCCAAGCATGAGATATTTCCTACAGCAGATGGAATTCGGCCCTCCATGGCTGTCCCTGAAAGATCAATGTTGGTTAGTGACAAAGAAGACTTTCGTTGTCGAATGAAAGAAATGTCTCCTCCAAGATTATTATTCCAAGAGAGATCAAGTGAGAGCAAGTGGGCAGTCATATTTTCAAACCAAGCTGGTATTTGTGCTGACAAATAGTTCTCTGAGAGATCGAGGTGAAGGAGAGAGGTGAGGTTGAGAAGGGAATTGGGAATTGGTCCTCCAAGCCCACAGTCAGACATGTGGAGTTTTTGAATGTTGGATAGACTGCCAACAGCTTCACCCCACTCTTTGCTTGCAGAGATGTTCACTGCAGCAAGAGAGAGGTATTCCAAGCTCACCAGATTTGATACGCTTTCCAAACTCACATAAAATTCCCTTACAGAACCCAGAGAGGTTTCATTTACATATCCAGCAAATGACAAGTCAAGAAAAGTGAGACTCTTCAACTTCCGATTATGGGGAGGACTAAATTTACCCTTGAAGAGGTTGTCACTGAGATCGAGGTGCTCCAACTGTGCGAGTTGGAACAGCGATGAAGTGTTGTTACCCTTCAATTTGTATCCACTCAAATACAGTCCAGAAACATGGCCTGTGCGGAGATTGCAACCGACTCCCCTCCACGTGCAGCAATTGAATCCTTGCCAGGAAGTTAGAGTGTTATACTCATCTACAACGGCTGCCTTGAAATCCAGGAGAAGATTTCTTTCAGGGAAGGGGCATGCAATTGCAGGGGAAGTGAAGCAGCATAATATTGTTATGATTGCAAATGCAACTCTGCCAGATGAAAACGTAGCTTCCATGTTTTCGGACACTAAATTCTTATTATCTTTACTTTGAAAGAAAAGAGATCATCAGAAATCAGGGGAAAAGAATGATGAATATATCGCTTAATTACTGTGGTTAAATATTGTTGTGTGAAGAGTGCCGCGTCTGCAAAGAAAGAGGACATCCACACAATAAATTTTTTGTCGTTTTTATGTACTTTTCAAAGGATGGAAAAGTCATACGATGGTAAGGCTAACGTGGGAAACAGGAAATTGCCGTGTCAATATGGAAAATTAACTATGTAAATTGTAACCACACAAATTCTCTCAGATTATATTTCATTTCAATTATTTCCAACATTGACCAATTATCAGTAGATGTCTTGGTTAATGTAGTACAATAAATCAGCACATCACACCTCGCCAGTCCAACTTGCCGCCTTTTCTATTGTTCAAAATTTAAACATTGGTATTTTCAATAATATTGATATGTTGAAATGTTTTTTATTTTATAGATTGTAGAAGTCATTATGTATGTATGTATGTATACACAGTTCACTAACAATGTTTTGGTCATTGTAGTACATTCATATTATGGGTTTTCATATATGATTATAGTGTGCCCACTTTTGTATATTTAATTACTTTTTTCTTTTGTTCAAAATTTAAACATTGGTATTTTCAATAATATTGATATGTTGAAATGTTTTTAATTTTATAGATTGTACAAGTCATTATGTATGTATGTATGTACAGTTCACTAACAATGTGTAATGCCCAAACTTTACATGTTGAATGGACATTACACAACCTATTCATGTTGTATTTTTAATTTTTTTTTTTTTTTCTCCATCACTAAATAAAGAGTATGCAAAGGTAAAGGTGATAGTATCAATCAACATGTGCCTTTTCCAACCAAGAATAAATGTTAGAATAATAACATAATGCTACTTTTACTTTACGTCACAACATAATGCACATGTAAATTGAAAGGTATAGTATCAATTAATCAACAACCATTTCAATCAAGATTAAATTTTTCTTTTAATACAATAAGTAATGCCTCTATTATTTTGCAAAGCAACATACCTCCTTCTTACCCAAGTTGCATGATGTACTTTTGTTTTCTCCCATACCTATACCTAAAATATGTCTACATGTCTAGATGTTCCACACAAGGCTAGAAGATAAAAGATACATGATCATCATAATATGCACAATCATCCCTTTAACTAAACCAGCCATACAATAGACAACTATTGAATGTGAAAAGAAGAACAAGCTATGCTTAAATATGGGAGAATGTGGAAAGATCAATAAAATTTAGAAGAGATAGACCTAAGGGCCAGACCTAGTGTCTTGGGGCCTCATCGTAGATGGCCTTGCCTACGTGAAGGTGCAGAGACATCGTAGTTCATAAAACAATTAGAAACACATCAATTATAAAGTATAAGAGTAGGTATGCAACCCTTTCTAGTGTCCCATACCCCAAATTGTTCCCTCGGAGGCTACCACCCACTAAGGTGAAATGGAGACAAAATCCTAACCAGTTTGATTACACAATTCAGTCATACATAAAACTCCTAAAAAGGTATTACCATGGACCTACGCATAGGATCCTAATGATAGTAAACCACAATCTTGAAGTAAATCAACATGACATCTTTGAGTAAGTAAAGTATCTCAAGCACCAACATAAACCAAAATATATCAGACCCTATTTAGTAACTCTTATAACCATTTCCAATATAACAGGTAAGTAGAATTAAATAACATTGTTTCAAGCTCAACAAAATATCCAACTCAAAGCTAGTGCAAGTAGACCTTCCATTACAAAATTCACATAAAGAATGCATACATATATAGTAATTACTTACTATATGCTCTCTTGGAAAGATTAGAGAGGCAAATTCTATAAACTAAATTAAGTGAAAGATGGAACACTTTGATTATCAACTCATACTACCACCATCTCAAGAACTTCCTACAACATTGCACTTAATTTATCTATAACTAGACTAACCATCCTACTATGTATTTACATATAACTCAATAATAAGGAATAAGTATTCTCCCATTATTAGATTTCATGGTGGATGCATCTAGTGCATTCCAATCTACTATAATGGACGAGGTCTACCATAAGCAACATTAAAAATAAAAATTGATAAAATGTAGCATCGATAAACTCATTATCATATAATTGACATGATAGCAATAGTTGATACTACATAATCAGAACTACAGTCAAGACCATACCTATAAATCAAGCCCAAGATCAAAAGTTAGACATGTCAATGTCAAGTAAAATCCATAATATCAAGTGATATGCTCCACGAATAACATAAAGATAATAATATTTCTTCATAAATGAACTATATAAACTTAGAATGACCATATAAATAACAAGGAGGTTGATTTAAAGTCGTTTAGTTTTATTGACTCAATAGAAAGGTAATTTATATGAAATCAGTAAGATTTTCAATATGGTTTGTTTTGCAACAATTAACTATAGCTAGGCACAAATAGCATATCCAAAATCTGACGCTTTCTATGAGTAATCTGAAGATGTAGTTTTGAGGAAGGAAATAGGAAAGGTATTTTTGTTACTATTATTCTGATTATTCTAAAATATGTTTTGATATCAAATAAATCCATGTTTTGTATTCAATTAGATTATTATATTTTAATAATGTTATGTAATTAGACAGAATAAAAAATTTAAGTTGTAAACTTGTATGAACTAGATTATATATATATATATATATGGGGCCTTAATGTCCACAATTTCCTGTTGGCAATTTGGAATAATCCCCATCCTTCCACATTTCAGTTGGTATGAGAAAGTAAGCAGATTGCAAAAATCCCTCGATGCATTGTCACATAGTCTATCAAGTTTGCAAGGCATGTGTAGAATGGATTTACTAAAAAGGCTTACAAACGCAAATGACAGACATAAAGCCAAATCCTTTGCCAGTATCCTATCGTCCTGTGTAAAAACAGGTTTTGTTGCAATAGGGTTTCGAATAGCATCAGGGCAAAACGGTAAGGAGAATTTTTGACAGAAATTGTTGTTAGAAATGCATGGGTAAACAGGGTAACAGAACGTGGCATGATCAAAGAGGCGCGGGAACTATCTGAGAGCATGCCTCCAAGAAACGTGATCTCGTGGAAGGTCATGATTGCAGGATATGCACAAAAAAAAGGCCAGTTGAAAAGGCTTTACAAGCTTTTAGAAAATGCATCTGGCAGGAATAAATCCTGATTCAACAACCTTTGCTCGGAACCTGCCCACGTTTGATAAAATGGGAGCTTTTGAACAGGGTATGGGCATGCATCAAGCATGATGGTAGGGGGATATTTGTCGGGTAGTACAGTTGAAAACAATTTATATGCAGGGGAATGTGGAAACCTAAGACAACGCACCTGAAGCGTTTGACAAAATACCTCAAAGTGATGTCGGCTCACGGGATGCCCTTATTGCATTATTTGCAGGAAATAGATTTGATGAAAAGGCTATCGAAACTTCCAAGAAATAGCTGCTAGCGGCTATAAATCCCAAGTCCACAACCTTTCTCCAACGTCCGTCCTTCCTGTGACCATCGATTTCTTTTTTGGGAAAGATTCAGAAACTTTATCTCCTCCCATATTCTCCTTGGCAGATTTGCAAGACCATCGATTTCTTTTTTGGGAAAGACTCAGAAACTTTTCAGCAATATTATTTGGCAGGCCCCCCCCTACCCCAAATTTCCATGTTCCTTCCCCAATTTATGATAAAGTAGATAATCCCCTTCAATAGCTTTCAATTTCATTAAGTTTGTTGTCTATTCTACCTATCCAGAAGCTGTCAATAGCTGGAGTATCCCTCAGTCAAATACCAGTTGTGTTTTAAAGCTTACCCATTTGAATAATTGAATTTTAATTACGTCCACGAGACCCAACGGTCTAAGGGATCAAGATGAAACATGCTAGCCCATTTTCAAGTTCTTTTTTATGTTGGTTCTCTTGATGTGGATCTTTATTAGGAAACTCCTTGTTTTGTGAATTCTTGTCTCTTCAAAAATCTCATTCAAGCTATCCACCTTTAATTCGTTAACAAACTGATTGCGGATATCGTCATATGCTGCACATTTTTTTGATGAAATGTCATTCTATCTCCACTGCCCTCTTACTGCAGAAAATGCACGTCCTTTCTTCCCAGTCCTCTTTGGGGACCTTCCATCTACTAGTTTCATATCTCAAATTATGAGATCCCATCCTTAACTGTGCAATTAGAATTTTGGCCTTTCCATTGATCACGGATCTCAAATACACTTTTTCATCATGTTCCTAGGTGGGGTTAAACTCTTTGATATAGTATGTTTTTTCCCTGCCTAGCTGATTTGTCCACATAACATTCTTAAATAAATTCTACCACCCACTTTTTAATCTCTTCTTTAGTGTTAGGATAGTCATGATGATTTATGTTCCACTTGTTCAACCACTTGCTATTTTGATTTTTCTAGTTCTTTTTCCTACGATTTAGCTCCCCCTCTTCCATGATCATTTTGGGCCAGTGGTGCTTATCCATATTTTCAGCTTTCTTTAGATAACATAAAAATCGAATGGCCACTAATGCTTCAATTAGAAACATACCAACTTCTGCTAAAACAATATCATACAAAATCATTGATTTGACTTTAAGACTGTCGGTAATTAGGTGCTTTTGAATTCTTTCTATTTGTCACCATTTATGATTTGAAATGCTATTCCCCCATACTTCACACCTGTAAAGGATAAGCGACACCACTAACAAACCAAAAAGTGTTTTCTTAGTTTTCCAATCCCATAACTCTTCTTTTCTACATCTATTCTGAAGAAGGTATGAAGCTCTCCAACCTTCTTGTATCCTCTTTGATCTACATGTGTCCCAAGTAAGCCTATTGTGAAAATCAATTCCTAGATACTTGTAATCCGTCACTACTTCTAAGGCGTTGCCCTTGAAGATAAATTTGACTTGTTGCTACTTCTTTTTCAAAGAGAAGGTCACGACTTTAGTCTTGCTGGTATTCAAGTGCATCCCAACCTCTTGACAAAAGAGCTCAAGAGCCTTCAAATGTTGTTCCAAACCGTGTGCTGATTTAGCAATGAGAATAAGGTCATCTGCATATAAAAGCAACTTCACCACGTATCCCGCCTACTGAATACCTTCCCCATTAGTATTGTTTAACCATTCTTCAAGTTTATCAATATATAAACTGAACAAAGTGGGAGAAAGAGGACATCCCTTCTTGACCCCAATGTCACTACCAAAGCACTCTGACATGCCCTCTTTAGTTATGATTTTAGCTCTGACCCGCTCATAAAGTTTGTAAATAGCAGCTCTAAACTCCTTTCGAACCCCAAGTTCTTCCATTTTGTACCAAAGCTTATCCCAAGGAATAGTGTCAAAAACTTTTTTGAAATCAACAAAGTAGCAAGAGGCTTCTCCTCCCTTGCTGTCTAGAAATTTTTCAATGAAATGCCTTATAGTATTGCAATGATCAATGGTGGAATATTTCAGTCAAAAACCTACCTGCCCTCTAGCCCATTTTTCCTCTTTTTCTACTCATTTACTGATTCTGCACTCTATCATGCTTCTGAAAAACTTTCCGAAGAGAGGATTGACCATAATAGTACGGTAATTAGAGGGGTTATTGGCATCTCCACTTTTATGTAAAGGTATAGTGATGCTAGTTGTCCATTCCACCAGAAAGTTATTTTGGTTAACCCCATTAAAGATTTTCTTGATATATGGAGCTAGGAGATGAACTCCCCATTTTAAGAATTCTGCTTGTAAACCATCAATAGCTCATGCTTTACCACTTTCCAAATTCCTTATACCTTGTTTGATGTCTATCACTAAAAAAATCTCGGTTGAAGTGTCGATTGTGGGCGACTTACATTTCTCATTTGTCCATTCATAAAGAAGCTATGCATATTCAACCCACTGAACCTTTGTTATATTATTTTCTATTTTCTTTCTTTTTTGTCGCATCTTCTTCAAGCATCCTTTGGGATTGTGTTTCCCCAAAGCAATTAGCTCCTTCCTTCTCACAGTTACATAACTTTTCTTTTTTGATCTTATCAAGTGTTTGTATGTAGTCTTGTTTCCTTTGTTTGAATCCATCCTTTTGAGAGAATTTTTTGCAGCCTTGCACTTTTCATCGTACCAAGGATTAGTAGGGAAGGTATTTGAAATTTTCTTCAAAGGTTTTGAGCACTTAAACCCCTCCAAAGCCTTGTGGATTAAAGAGATCAATATACTACCACCAAAATACTCTCTTTCTCTCTTTCCTCACTTGCCCTCTACATTGTTTTTTGCCAACTGTATGTGTTTTTTCAGAGTTGTCTTAAAGATTTCACAATTCTCTTAATTTAAGAGGATTTTACCTTCTGCGTGCTCCTTCCTAAGGTTATGTTGTTTTTTCTCTTCCTGTATGCCTTTAGTGTTTATGCCAAATTTAATACAAAGAGGCATATGATTAGAATTCATCTCCATGGGATAGATCTCAATATTGAAATTCAGTAACTTAGAAATAGAGCTTTGAGAGTATATTACATAGTCAGCTAGACTTTGTCCATTATGAGTCTTACAAGTAATACCATTAGATCTCAGCCAGTTCTTCATTCCATTACATATAACCATTCCATATAGGCTACAAATACCTAACAACTCTGCCCCATAGTGTGACACATTACCATTCCCATCCAGTGAGGTCCTTTTCCATAGATGATCCTCATTTTCCCCTAGTGATAAGGGGTTACTATCCTCTCCCATGCCACTACTCAGCTGAATAGATTGGTTATTCATTGTCCTAGCATTTTTTATTAAGGGAATACAGGTTTTGAAGGGCCCCTGAAACACTTCACATCAGAGAATCAAAAGATAGTCATCAAAGTCCACCAGAAAAACAAAAGACAACAACCACAGAAAGGATAGCTGGCCGAAGCCAAAAAGACAGCAACAGAAAAAGCTTAACACAAAGAAACTAAACACCAGACAATAGAGAAAACATAGAGAAAACAACCAGGCCTAGGTGAAGTTCTTTAGCAATTCGGCCACTTCTAGCTCCAATTGTTCCATAGTCACAGCAGTCCCCTTGAGATCTTCGATATCCCTGCATTGGTTTTGCTTCTTCCTGGTACTTGCTCTAGTTGTTTTTTCGAGACCAACTCCCTTATCTTCAGGAGTTCCATCCTTCTCCACAGTAGTGTCCCTCAGGGCCTTTTCCCCCTAGGTCTGTTCAAGTTTGCTAATAAGGACCTTGATACTATCAAAAAAAGCCTTTAAAATCTTATCTCTACTCCCCTCTCTTCTTGAGGGTTTGCTCAGTCCCTTCCATCTTCTTTTCAGTTGCCCCAATCCTATTTTGTAGGCTTTTAAAACTATTGCATTGGGCATTGATAATTCCCTCTGCATCACTGATAGCTTTAGTCAACTCACTTAAGTAGTCAGGTAGAGAAATGAATTTTTCAGTGCTAATGGCTTCCATGGCTTCAAGTTTGCTAGCTTCCTGGACCTATTTTTCTTTTATGTTTTTTATTTCTTTTTGTACCCAAAAGAAGACCTTATTGAAGCAATCCATATCATTTTTTTGATATAGAGGTTGAAGTTCAGGGGGGAGCCATCCTGAGCCTCATTTCCCACAGGGTTCAAGTTCACCTCTAGATCCACCTCCTTCCTCTTAGCAGTCTTAATTTCCTTGTTGGGGGTAATCTCTCCAACCAAGCTCTTACTTTATTCCTTGGAGCCAAAAGGAAGGGGTGAACGGTCTTTGGCCTCTAACTCCTCACTTCTCAGCATCTTCCCCTTTTTCTTCTAGCTAGAAATAATTTGAACCTCCTCACAATATATCTCCATGTCTTCCTCACTCTCCTCTTCTTCCTCGTCCCAACTATCATCATCCTCCCCCTTCTTTTTTCAGATGATCAACCCTCTCCCCTATTTCTCTTGGCTGGTTTTCCTTTTACGCTTGCTCAACCTAGGGGTATGGGGGTCCTCCTCGACATTCACCTCTGTATCATACCCCTCATAATCTTCATCATCCGAATCACCCAAATCATCATCTGACTCAGACACCTTAGATATAGCCTATTGAATAGTGGTGTTATTGATATGGTTGTACAGGACCACCATAAGGCCCTCATGTAAAGAAGGGTTAGATTTGGGATTAGAGATAGCATCCTTAATCTCGACATTAAGGGCACAAAACAAATAGTAGGGGAAGGAAACTTTCTCCTTGTGTCAAAAATGATTAAGAAGAACAAAATGCTAACTATAAACTCTGGTATATCTACCATCTAAAGTTATAAATTGCATGATACAAAACAAAATCCTTCGCCATATTTTCTTGATTACCTTAGGGGAATAGTATGTATGGCTTCTCTTGACCAAATTCTCTTTATCCTCCTTGTCCTTGAGGAATTTATTGACAACAACTTCGGATAGCTTCTGGTCCTTGAAGAATTTGATACCATCCATTGGCAAACTATTCACCTCAGCTATCATGGTCTTGCTAACCTTGACCTTCCTGCTACCAATGGTCAAGGTGCCCTCTTTCCACCCCTTTTTGAATGTCATGGTGATTTCGAGTCTTCTTTCTTGCATTCTTTCCATGTAATCCAATATTTTTTCCACTTGCAGCACAACCCAAACCTGGGGACACTTCCACCATTTTTTCATTTTTTGTAGACTCCATGCACTTACGATTTCCTCCCATCTTCTTATCAATTTTAACAGACTATAAATTCTAGCAAATACCACTCTTCTCAGCAAACTTTCTTTTAAAAAATAAAGAAGAAGCCTCTAGAAGAAAATAGATATTCCACAAGCATCTACTCCAAATAGAAAGTAAAGCCCACAAAGCGTACGAGATGTCATGGATAATAATGGCGTACTTCCTTCTTGGTTGGTTATGAAACAGTTTCATGATGCCACGACCACCCCTAACATATCGAGAAAAGATATCAAATCCTTGTTTTCCATGATATCTCTCATAATCTAAGATGACATGTGCAACTTGAGGGAGCTCCCCCTCTCCATGCCAAATCATTATTTTCCCACTCCACACTGCCTCATTGGCAGCCCAATAAACACTCTTGTTGGACTCTCTATAAAAATGAGAAATAAAATATTGATCGAATCCCTCAACTAACTCCTTGGTAGTATAGATAATGTTTTCTATTGTCCACAATAGTTGTTGATTGCCAAGGAGGCAATTGATTACATTATTGGAGTCTCCCTCTGACCAGATTTTTTGGCTCCTAGTTGATTCGCTAATTTTATGGCTTGGAGGGCACCCATGGCTTCAACCAAATGATTGGTTTGATTCCCTAAGGGGAGGGCAACCACCCCCAATAAAAAGCCAACATTATTCTGGATAACTCTAGCACAATCGGCTGGCCTAGGGTACCTTTTAGCAACATCGTCGAAGTTAGCCTTAATCCAATTATCAGGGGGAGAAGACCAACAACACATCCTTTTGTTGAGTTGGTTAGTGTTGTTGGAGGCAAGGATATTCCAACTCCTTAATACTTCATACTCTTCCTTACTATTGTAAGAATGAGATCCAGTAGCCACAACATTCTCAACAAGATTGTGTTTTGTGAGAATTTGTGAAGATCTACAGGCAATGGAAAGCACAAATAAGATAGAACAAAATGTGACAAGAATAAACTGTATTCCTATCAATGATGAAAAATATGATCTACTGGATCATTAGTATTGTTGTTACATACAATGTAGGATAAGCCTACTAATAAAGACAAGGCTAAGAGACAAGAGAGCACACAATGATGACATGTGGCTCAATGAGATGCAAGGGTAGGTAGGGGTAGGGAGGATAAATCATAAAATATTCCACATGAGGTGGATCACCCACCGAAGGTGGAATTATCACTCCACAATAAGTAGATATGATAGAGTAATAACAAGATCACACCATAAAAGGTAGAAATTCTCTTACATACACACTCCCAATGTATGCACATCTCCCTAAATGTCTCATATGAAAACTACAATGTAGTGCATGTACCTTAGTAAACTTAAGTAAAGTGTAATTATATCCGAGATGAATAAATAATTACACCAATACCCCCCCTTAAGTGCAACTTAGGGAAATGCACTTAAGTCTATAATGCAACTAAGCAATGCAAGATGGATCTCAGATACATGACCATGTTAGGTACCCATGTACAAATGCAAAGAAATCTCCCATAAAGCAGGGAAAGAGAGAAAAACCACATGGGAAAAAACTCCTCCCCAAAAGAGAGATGATGAAAGCACATAATGCTCTCAATGATGAATAAGAGAAAAGAAGAGACCATGAAGGCCCCCTCTCAATGCAAAATCTCTTGCAAAGATGGTCCAATGATGTTGACCAAAATACCTCCCCATAAAGAAGAAAGAGAGCCAATGTTGGACCAATAATGTCAAAGTGTGACAAAACCAGGTACCAAGTCGATGACAATCAATCACTCGCTGCAATAAAATGAATATCAAGCCTGGAGACAACCTGCTTTGAGCATCAACTAGATACTCGTAAATGGCAGAAATACTGGTACAATCAAACATCTTTGGTGGCTAGTCATTTTCTACTTTAGTGGCAAACATATTTTCCAAGAAGTGATGTCACTTTCCCCATTTCTCATAATGCTATTGTGCTCAAACTATTGGTTTTTATTCTACCCACCTAGTTTTTACTGTAAATTTCTTTGTGTTTGAGATGGGAGGAGAACTAATTCAAACTAAACCATATTTGTGCGAAGAATTCAAAAGTAAATCTAAGCTATGGTAGAAAGTGGTTAAATGGAATATAGATAGTTGTGTTGAAGGCATGCATGATTTCAACTAGGAGATGTCTAAGAATTTTTTCCAAGCTTGGCATAGGGGGGAAGTAAAAAATAGTAAGGTTTCTTTTAGAGTCATCCTAGATTTAATTGCTACTATCATTGGGATTTTGTAAGGTTCTATAACAGAGAAGTGCTAGCCGATATTTGAAAATATGCTACCTTATTTTTTATTAAAGTCTTCACCTTGGATGGGTGTTACAAAATATTTCACACCTAGCTTTTCCCAATGTTAAACCACCTTAGGTATGTCATTAGGATGAATTTTACTTACTGTGTTTTCTCTTTACTTTCTTAATATGTTGATAGAGCTAAGACTAAGAATTCCCTTCCGCTCCATCATGGGTTAATTCTTAGACTCTATAAATTTCATCTTTCCTTAACCACACCTAGTGGGTCCTTGTTAAGTCATCCTCACCCCCTACAAGACCAAAATTTAGTGGTTGAGCTTTCTAGGGCCCTCATGGGGAAACCCAACCCCACTACTAGCCAGAGAGTTTTTTAGTGGTGATTCTTCACCAATTGGTGAATTTCATGCGATTTGTCTGGGGCAAGATCATGGTCAAATCGCCCAGAATTTCGAGGTTAATGGTGCACTGTAGAATCTGGCTTTGCCATTGACCACACATCTCTGACGTGCATGCCCGTAATATTCACCTGAAATCACTTGAACATGGGTATTAGATCACCTCCGTTATTTTCCAGCAATAGTAAAATGACCACGTACCCAGGACCTAATTCACCAATGGTAAATTAAATGTTCATTGCACACGTCAGCCAAATTCGCCAATATCAATTAAAACATTATAAGCATTCGAGGACCCATTTCACCCCACTTAAATTAAATTTTCATTGCACACTCGCGCAATTCACCAAAAATGCAATTAAATTAAATGTTTATTGGCAATTGCGACATCCGGGCCCCACGCAATTCACCAAAAATGCAATCATGGATTGCTATAAATACACTCTTTCTTACACTCTTTCTTACAATTTGTTCATGTCTGATTAGTAAATTGGGAGCTCTCAAGTCTCAATTCGCATTCCGCAAATTGAGTTGGAAAGTCGAAGTTCATTCATATTGTAGGGTGGATGGCCAGAGTTACAATCCTGCAACACAGGCCTAGGCATTCCTGATTCCTGATTTAGAGAATTGAGAAGGCATAAAGGTGAGTAATCATTTCTTCATACTTGATAGTATTAGTTTTAACTTTTAATTCATAGTGAGAGGTCAAGACTGAAGATGTCACAATCAGACATGGGTGAGACTCCTCAAGGTGGTGAAGGGATTGAGATGTCACACAAGGGTGAGACTGAGACTCCTCAGGGTGGTGAAGGGATTGAGATGTCAGAAAAGGGTAAGACTCCTCAAGGCGGTGAAACTGAAGGGATTGAGAGGCCATCAAATTGCCCAAAACTTAAACTTAAAGATACTACCATAAAGTCTTTCTTTGGAATTGGCAAAGTTTCTGGTCCATCAACTTCTATAGTTGCAGAAGCCATTCACAGTAGCTCACCACCACCACAAGGTGGGATTGTCATTGAGTTAAATGCATCAAATGAGGATGGCAATACCGACGTGGTAGAAGATGTTGTAAGGGATACACACAATGAGGTAATTCACTCGAATGCAAATGCTAGTATTGAAGATGATGTTGGTAGGAAGAAAAGAAAAAGGAAAGTAAAACTGGGGCGAGAGTGGGAGATGACAAGGATTTTTAAGATTGATTGGGTAGCAAAGTACCCATTCATTGAACTAGTTCCAAACAATGATGAGCAACCAATATAATGTAGGTGTAAGATTTGTAGATGGAAAACAAAAACAGAGAAGAAGATGCAGCTAAAGGTTGACACCATAGAAAAGCATATTGGTAAGGTTTATGAAAAACAGATCATAGACAGAAAGGAAACATGAATAGTAAGATGGAAATCAAAGGAAGAATGTCTTCATGTTAAGTATGTCATAGAATATGAAGAGCATAACCACAAATCGACAGTGATTGGTAATAGTGGATTTGGAAATACAATCAAGGTTGGGCTT
Organism: Cryptomeria japonica; assembly: GCF_030272615.1. Taxonomy (NCBI): domain Eukaryota; kingdom Viridiplantae; phylum Streptophyta; class Pinopsida; order Cupressales; family Cupressaceae; genus Cryptomeria; species Cryptomeria japonica. The sequence goes on from NC_081412.1 coordinate 633,485,910, forward strand.
GAACATGCAGCGAAAGATGCAAACCTGACAAAGACTGTTAAGATGAGTGTTATTTTTCATATTATGTTGAGAGGGCGTCCTATGAAAGATTTTCTAGAATTTAGTAATTTATTATCTTTTTTGAATGTTCCTCACTATCCTATGTCACATTGGTCAATAAATGCTGGATGGGAAATGACAAACTGTCTTGCTAAGGTGGAAAAGAAAAATTTACAAGAGAGTGTAAAAGAGTCAAATTTCATTTCATTATCCATAGATGAAGTTACTGCGGTAGATAACATTGCTTGGGTCTATATGAATGTGTATACTGTAAAAGAACACGTCCTCCGAGCTCATCTACTCTGTGTTCATAAAATGAGGGGCAATTCAATAGCAGAAAATTTATATTTGGAAATTAACAAAGCTTTGAATGAAATTGCTGGTATGGATGACTTGACAATTGCCAAGAAGTTGGTGTGTGTTGGAGCTGATGGAGTTGCAGTAATGCAAGGTCAAAGGACCAGTCTTTGTGCAAGATTACAAACTAGTATTGCACCATACATGGTTGGCATTCACTGCATGGCCCATCAAATGAATTTAGCATATAGAATTGTCAGCAATTTCCCTATAGTGTCAAAAGTTGAAGATCTGGTCCACGAGATCCACTCATACTTCTGCCGAAGTCCTAAACGTTTTGTAGAATTTCAGATTTTTGCTGAGGGAGTAATAGGAGGAAACAAGCTTCTCAGGGATGTTGAGACCAGATGGATCTCCTTGCATGGACCAGTGGAACAAGTTCTAACAGAATATCAATCCTTGATCGGTCTAATGTATGAGCAATGCCTCTCAGTAGACAAAGCTCCTGATCTCTTACATAAGTTAAGTGATATAGAGACTCTGTTAACTTTAGCTAGTCTTCTCCCCATGCTGGATTCAATGAACAAACTTGTTAAGAAAGTCCAAGATAGAACTATGTATATCAATGAGTATAGCACTCTACATAAAATGACATGCTTGAGCCTGGATGGTCTATATTCAGATCTAACAGGGCGAAGCCCAAATTTTTTTAGGTGGCAGATAATTACAGATTTGAATCATGCTGAAATTTTTTTACATTTCAATACCAAAAATGAGCTATGTGGTTTTGTACAAGCATTTTAGATACCAGTGCACTAATCTAAGATGGGCGAGCGAGGCAGAGCACTACCAGTTAAAAAGGAAGATTTTGACAGGATTGTTAAATTTGTTAGTGATAATTTGAAGTCTATTGCATATGAACTTTCAACTGAGATTCGTGAAAGATTCCCTTGAGAAGAAATACTTGAAGCCATGGGTTGTGTGTATCCTCAATTTTGGCATTCAATTGGAGATAATCCAAATGATGCAAAGATGTATCATAAAAAACTAGAGGAATTGATATTGACATTTTCAAAAGATGCATATTGCAATGGACAGCCAATAGAAGGAATTTTAAATTTAGATCATCTTAGAAAACAATGCAAACAGTTTGCATTGGTTATGAAATAGCAGTTGGTTAACTTGGAGAATCCATTTGAACCCAGATCAATCACAAGGCTTTGGAAAAGGATAGATCAAAGTGAAGCATTGCGTATTGCAATACCAGAATATTTGAAACTTGCTGATTTATGTCAAACAATGATATTGGGGTCGGTGGAAGATGGGAGAGTTTTCAGTGCATGAGGGCTTTTGAAATCAAAGATCAAAAACAAATTAGACAAGAATTTGGAAACTTGCTTGAGGTTGTTTGTAACCCAGTATAATGTTAGAGATTTTCCATATGATAGGGCATTGGCAATCTAGAATTCCATGTGTGAAAGACGAGGGGTGTGTAACACTTTAAAAGCTGGTGGTGTTACTACTAGTGCTAGTGCTGAGACAAATGAATATGATGGTTCGCAGACTAAGAGTTAGCATGAAGACGAAGACATTTTTGAATACTCGACTCAGAATGAAGATGAACCTGTTAGTACTAGTCAGTTTCTGGATCTTGAGTCCATTTGGGATATAGAAGCCTTAGACAGTTGGACTGAGTCACTGAAGTGAATTAGTAGTTAGTTTATAGGTATTTATAATTATACTACAGTTCTTGAGTCATATTACAATTTCAATTTGCAAAATTGCAATACTATAGTTGTCATTGATGATTTTTGATTTCATATTCCATGAATTTGTCAATCAGAAGTAGAACAGATACTTATTTCATATTTTAAATTATGAATTTGAATTATTACTAAACAATTCAATTATTAGTAAATTGGTATTTGGTTCCACATTATGTTGAACATGAAATGCAACAATTTGTGTGACAAGATCCATAAAATTATTCATATTGCATAACCATTACTACTAGAACCTTTCTACTATTCTACAGTAAATGCTTAAAATGATGTTCATGGCAATTAGGGTTTTGTGTTTTTTTTTTTTGTCTTAGTTGGCTAGTAAACTAAAGTTGTCATGCGTTGAAAATCTGAGTTGTCCTCTATTTATTTGTCCATGTCATCGTCAAGTGTGGTCAAACTAGTTGGTCAGACATGTTTAATGTTTCATCTCTAACTCACAAATAAATTTCATGTTTAACAATTTAAGTGGCAAGTTAGCGAGTGTTGGACCTGTTGGTTTGGGTTTAAATTGTGAGATCTCTTATTTTTTGAGCGTTAGCATTTTATGTTAGTGAGGTGGAGATTGTTAATGAAATCACTTTGGTCATGAGTTTGTGACTAGGTGTGATTTTATGTTGTCGCACGGTCGCGAGGTGTTCGTGGTTAGGTCATTTTAATTTGTGATCATGCAATGTAGTTGGTATCTCAGCTTAGTTGGTTTCGTCACTTGCTCGTAGGATTTGAAGTTGTTTAGCATTTTAAGTTGCGATCTGGCAACAAGTAAGTTTTGGTCTGATTTTGTGGTCATCGCATGCTCGTCGATTTGTAAGTCTTAAGTCAAAAAGTGTTGCGAGCATGCGATGGCAGTTAACTACCTTGTTGTCGCGGGATCGCAAGGGTTTGAGTCAAGTTAAGTTTTGAGTTGCGAGCTTGCGATGAAATAAGTTATTTTGTTATATTTGCAGTGGTCACCAGCTCACAGGTAAAGAAAGAATATTACAAATAATGTTGCGAGGTTGTGACTGAAGGGCTTGATGAAGATCAATGGCTGTCGCTCACTCAGGAGATTCTTTGAGGATTCATAAAAGGGGTTGCGAGCTTGCGATTAAGAGGATTTGGTAGCATTGTCGCTAACTCACCAATTCCTTTCCTAATTGTTATAACCGGTTGAGAGTGTGTGATTAAAGATGGGGATTGACACGTGGACTTGTTTGTCAAGTTCTCTAAAAGTTTTGAATGGCAATCACAATCAAATGCCATAGTAGCTAGTTCATGCAAGTGTGGCAATTAATGAGACTTGAGAGAAGTGATGACTTGCATGATCTAGCCGAGATTTTGACATTTGTACAATTGCATTAATGATGGCGCCCATTCCCAAATACCATTTTATGTTGCGAGGTTGCTACTGGATGTGATTTTATGTTATTGCAAGGTTGTGAGGTGTTCGCGGTTAGGTCATTTTAATTTGCAATCATGCGATGGGGTTAATTTTGAAGTTGTTTAGCATTTTAAGTTGCACTTGCGATCTGGCGATAGGTAAGTTTTGGTCTGATTTTGTAGTCATCGCATGCTCGCAGGTTTGTAAGTCTTAAGTCAAAAAGTGTTGCGAGCATGTGATGGTGGTTAAGTGTCTTCTTGTCGTAGGATCACAAGGGTTTAAGTCAAGTTAAGTTTCTAGTTGCGAGCTTGCGATGAAATAAGTTGTTTTGTTAGATCAATGGCTGTCGCTCACTCATGAGATTCTTTGAGGAATCATAAAAGGGGTTGCGAGCTTGTGATTAAGAGGATTTGGCAGCATTGTCGCTAACTTGCTAACATGTGGACTTGTTTGTCGGGTTCTGTAAAAGTTTTGAATGCCAATCGCCAATCAAATATAGGGCATGAATTCAAATTTCACTCAAGTACTTTAGTTTGAAGTTTGAATTAATGCCACAGACTGTAGCTACTAGCTAGTTCATGCAAGTGTGGCAATTAATGAGACTTGAGAGTTGAGACTTGAGAGAAGTGATGGCGCCCAAATAGTAAATACCATAAATTGCATGACCGAGCCGACGTTTTGTATAATTGCATTAATGCATTCTATCTTCGAGGTAATCCAATGAATTGAGCTCTACAACAATGTTGGAGAATTTAGAGTGTTGGGTGTGAGAAAATTTTAGAAAATTGGTTAAGTTTTTCTCCTACAGCTAAAATGAGCCAGGCGACAAGTGGTACCGGAGGATCCAAGCCCAAGCCCAAGGCCACGACAAGTGGAGCAGGAGAACCTAGAGGTTCCAAGGCCAGTGCCACTAAGGAAACGATGGTTAAGAAATACAAAGAAGAATTTGTAGATTTGATGCCAGGAACTTTAGTTTCTTTGAATACAAATCATTTGGCATGGAGAGATTTATTTAGCCAATGCAGAAACCCTACCACGCCTAATATGACTGGTTATGCTCTGTTTAAGTATTCCTGGAATAATAGGGTTAAGGGTGTCCCGATGTCAAACCCTTGGGATTTAAATATGGCAAAGTTAATTGTGCCAGATGTGTATGTTGATGTAGATTTGATCAAAGAGTTGTCCAAACGCTATTGCCCAGTACCTAGGGTAATCAAAAGAAAGAACCAATCTGCCCTAGTTTCAATTAATAGAGCTAGCTTTGTTGAAGCTTTCCAGATTACTGGTTCTGCATGTACAGATATAGATTTGGAGCAGATTGTAGAGGATTATGACAAATACAAAGGTGTTATCAAGAAGCATGCAATCCCCAGATACATGCCTAGGGTGGATAGGAAGCCGGTTATAATTCCAAAGAGTATCGAACCACCATTTGACATCACACCTTTCCACCATTATATGCATTGTACAATCTATGGATTATGCAGAGTGTTGAGTTTTGATGGAGATTCAACAGTGTCAGTTGAATTACTAATGATGGCCATGGACATTCAACACCCAAATGTTAACAAAGATTATGATTATGTGGGCTATGTGGTTGAACACATTCATAATGCTCTAGTTGAAATTCACAGTGGTGCACCCAACCCTACATTCAAGCATTATTCATTGCTGATGCATTTAATCTTGTTCTATAATGTTGAGTTCTTGAATAAAGAATTGGATCTTTTCAAAGAAGAACTCGGTGTCTTAATGCCAATACAAAGATGGACCCAGGTTTGGGACAATAGTTCTCCCCATTCTTCTTTCCTTTTCTTTGAAAATTGGATTGTTTCGCCAATTATGGAAATGCTAGGAATAATTAGGGAACAATTGTCAATTGATGTTAGGAGAGTTTTGAGACCTGACCAGTTTGTTTCAAACTGGTCTATTTCACATAACTGGGGGGACTTTTATTTTTTTAATAACTTTTCTGTGATCAAAGTCTATGGGTGTCCTCAGCCTCCCCATATTTTACCAAAGTTTGTTCCAATTAGGATTGCTTTTATGGAGTGTATCTGGCAATTGACCCTAGTTGAAAAAGAATACCTTGATAAACATAGGAAGTGTTCTTTTCTTCCTAGGCTTTGGGTTGCGTTTGATTTTACCATTGGTAGGAGTTGCTTTGATCAAGTAAACAATTTCCTTAAATAGTATAGGTTGGTTAATGTTGTGTCTAGATTCTGTGATCTAGAACGATTTATTAAAATTGCAATGCCAAAAATGACACCTTGGGCCGCAATAAAGGACCATGAACCATTGGATGATGAAGATGTGGTTATAAATTTGCTGAGAAAAGATGAAGTACAAGAAAGGAGAAGAAAATGGAAAATTTTGATGAGAGTTGAAGTAGAATTGAAGGCTGCTGACCCTAGTTTCTCAGGTTTTTGCCCTGATAGCCCATACCTGGAGAGGATTAACAAAATGCTGAGTTTATATGAAACTCTGATGGAAAAAATGCCTCCAATTCTAGATTTCGAAGTGGCTACTCAGCAGCAAGACCCCCAAGATGTACATTCTTCACATGGCAAGAGGCCACTTAGTGTGTCTGCTGATGATGTAGAGAGTGGGGATGAAGTTCAATCTACCCCAGCTGCAAAGAAACAAAAAACTAGTGAGGTCGGTACAATTGTGAGGAGAGACCCTGCTAGAGCAATTGTTACAAAACACGGACAATACTTTCATCAAATAAGGACACATCTCAGAGAAGCAAGGTAGAATGAAGAACAGGGAGAAACAAACGAAGCCCTTGCTCAAGGCTTTGATGAGCGTGTGATGTTGTCAAATGAATTCATGAAAGATGATGACTTTATTAAGTCAGATGAATTTAAAATATTTTTGTCAAGATTGAAACAAAAATAATTAAGACAAAATCTAATCATAGAGGAAACAAATGAAGAAAAGAAATAGGAGATCATCGAGGCACTGCAGCAATATGATCTTGACAGGGAGCAAATATCTGTGGAACAGGCAAGACAATTGATTAACAGTACTGGTATGATTATGATGCCTAACTGGTATATCTAGTGTACTTTTATTATTGATCAAATTAGGAAGCAAGAGGACCCAATGTTCAAAAATGAATTTGAAATTGGAGATGTAATAAGAGGATCAGGATTTAATCCTAAGTCAAAGATACTTGCTGCTTGGTCTTTGGCCCCTTCCACTCAAAAGCCCCACCTTCTAAATATCCAAGTAGAAAAGAAAGCTGACAGAGTGATCTGGAACCTGCAAAACACAACTGACATAGAGATTGCCTCTTTTTTGACTCAAGTTTCTTTCATGAATTTATCAAAAATAGAGGATTTGTCAAGAAGATACATAGAAACATATACCCAATTGATTACATTGAATAAAAAATATGAAGAGACACTGATGAAGAAGGGCACTCTGGAGGAAGAGTTAGTGGATTTGAAAGAAAAAATTGCAAATGAGCCCCCTCCAATACAAATTACAGAACAAGTACAAGAAATACCAGCTCATGTGACAGCAAAAATGGAGGAATACACAGGGAAAATTGAAAAGCTTGAAAAGGAACAAAATGTCAAGGCTATCTCTATTGTGTCAGGAATTCTGAAACACAGGATTAATGTATTGAAAGGAAAATTTATGGTAGTGCATGATTTGCATATTTCTTTGATAGAGGCAAGTAAAACATCCTCTGAGGCTGTTGCTTTTCTTGGACCTTTGTTCAATGTTTGATCAGGAAGAAGCAGATTAATGGATAAGCTAGATACTGCAATGATGTATAGTGATGAGTTCCCTCCCAAGATCAGTGACACCAAAGACATGGTGGAGGTGATGAATGCAGCTTATGCATTTTTCACAGGGAAGGATGTGCTTATAAATAAAAAATTGTAGACATTTGGGGAAGGTTATAGTAAATTGGTGCCTTCAATTTATGGTAGTAATGGACAGTTGAAATCAGTTTCTAATTGGACCAGCGAATTTGATTTGATTCTGGAGCAAGAAGAAATAATCAAGCATGTAAATGAATAGGTTGATGCTGATTTCCTTAATGGTATGCTTGATTCACTGTTCAAGGTTGAGGTTGACCATGCAAAATTTATTGTTGAGTCTAGGGCAGTTACAGATGCTAGATGGATAGATTCAGTTGCAAAGTTGGAAGAGGTAAAGGCATTCAGTTGGCCAATAGACAAAGAGGTGGATAGGTGGCAAGCCATGCTAAAGCCAAAGAAGAAATCTCAGGTTGAGGTTGCTACCCAAGATTACTCACAGTAATCTTTTTCTTTTTGATCGGTAGAGAGGGATGGCCAGTTGGCCACTTTTATTGATGTTGAACTTGAAAACTCTTATATAGTTATAAATTTATAATAGCTCAACTGTTCAAGAATGTGATAAGTGCATAGTTGAAAACTTGAATTGCATTGTGAGTTTACTTTCTGATATCATTATGAATATAATATCAATATCATTTGTAGTTTGATATCTTCAGATAATTGTCTTTATGTTGAATTTATGTTTTCACTGTGAATTGAATGGTCAAGGGTTTTTCAGTTTACATATGAATCTGGGTTGTGTATGTAATGGCATTATTCATTATTGAAGTTTATTATCAGGTTGTCTTGAATTGTAATTTTAAAGTGACTCTAGAGTCTATGCCCTAGGATAAGGCACTGGTCTGTTGTCTTGATGTTTTACTAATTATGTTGTATAATGTATTCCTATCTATTGTGGTGTTTAATAGTAATACTTTCATTCTTAATACTCTTGAGTCTTATGATTTTATATGCTATGGATGTTTATGTAATATATATGGAGGTGTTCTATGGCTGTCTATAATCCACCCACCAATTACAATGAGGTGAATCCTTAATATGTATTATGATTACAAACTAACAGAAAATTTAAATGAAAAATTACATACACCATAACAATGCAACAAATGAGAAAAGTTAAATCTCATGATTCTGATCATTTGAAAGAAATACAATTATACACAATAAATTTAATAATTTATATATAACTCCTTCAAGAACCTGCACAAAGCTTGTCACTAAATGCTTTTCATTTGCTATACAAATGACTATACAGTATACAACTTGCTCCCTTCACCTATAGTCTAGAATGAAGAATCACTACTGGAACCAGAAAAGGAACCCCAATGACTATACAACTTGCAAAACTACTTGAGCCATGCCATTATCACCCTAATGCCTTTGGATGGAATGAGAGATGTTACGTTCTATCCAACAGATCATTTTTGAATAAAGGAGGAAGCCTACATGCCCAGGAATAGAGACAATGGAAAGAGGAACTTGAGCCTTCATGCCCACGATCAGGGAAAGTGGAAATAGGATCTTTAGGGTAAATGTAATCTATTGGGGAGGGGTTGCAGCTTCTATGTCATCACAAAGATGACTGGCTGCCACTCCCCATCCAAACAAATCCTTCTTTCATTCCTCTGCAGGCTCCTTCTTTAAACCCCTTGCCATCCTATGGAAAAGTAGAAGCAGAGGATGTGCCATGCTTGGCCCTTCTTGACAAGAAAAGGCTTTCACACCCCCTCTGGAAATCCTTCTCACTTTCACAACCCCTCTGACAATAAACAAACTCACACAGAAGAAAACAAAAAAATACCCATCCGGTATCATAGAGCACACAACAAGTACAACTCCATGCATGATCCTACTCAAACATCATCTTCCTTTCTGAGGAAAAAACCACTCTAAGAAAATGAAAAAGGTTTATTTTCTCTTCTACCAATTAAGTCACCACTCCATTGTATTTATAACATTTTCACACTTCATTTGGTGATGCTCATTCTGCATTCACGTGAAAAATTATCATTTTGGTGGTTTCCAACATGACTGTAGACTCTAGAAATCATCATCATGCCTATCAAATCCACCGTATCCTACCAAGGCTCATCTATTGTGAATGATTTTATTCTGATTTTATTCTTCCTTGATTGGACAAATTCTACTTCAAAATCCCTGACAACAAGCAACCTAAGCTCTTATTTCTCAAAGAAATCTGTGATCTCCCATCTCTAACTCAGAAGCTATCAAATCCTTTTATGCCTTTGAAACCGTCGTCCTCGCTTGTCTAATCAACCTCAACTCAAGAGAAACCTTCAAACTAGTCCCTCGAGAATGAGTCAGCATCCAAGCCTTATGGTTATCGCTAGCTCGCGAGGTAAAATGTCTAAAGACGTGATCAAGCTACGAGCTAGTGACTAGATAGTTTGTGGTTAAGTTTTATGGTTATCGCTAGCTCATGAGGTAAAATGTATGAAGACGTGATCAAGTCGTGAGCTAGCGACAAGCTGGTTTGGGTTTACATCGCGAGGTCTCAGGCTTTTTGGGTGTTAGCATTTTATGTTACTGAACTAGAGATTGTTAGTGAAATTGCTTTGGTTGTGAGGTCTCGAGTTGGTCTGATGTCATACATTATTGCCGCGAGAGTTAGCGAGTAACTCATTTCATATAGTTGTCGCTAGCTCTCATGTTTGTTTAATGTTAGCATTTTTAGGTCACAAGCTAGCAACTAGACAGTTTGTGGTTAGGTTTAATGGTTATCACCAGCTCGTGAAGTTAAATGTCTAAAAACCTCATCAAGCTGTGAGCTTGCGAGTGAATTGCTAGCGGTTAAGAGATAAATAGTTTTATGTTGGCGAGTATGCGACAAGGGTTAAAGTTACCACTATCTCCAAGTCGCTATGGTGATGAGGACTTAACATTTTGTGGTTGAGAATTGGCGAGTGGCAGTTCAGTTTCCCTCAGTCGCTAGATCTCGAGGTTACGAAGGCTTAGCATTTTCAGCTTGCAAGTTGGAGATAGAGAGAGTTGTAAGGCCTTGTCACTAGGTTGCGAGATGCCCTAATGGGCAGTCTTCCAAGAAAAGAGATGATGACTGCGGGCCACGTGTTTTAATGACTTAACGTTAATATCTTGAAATCACCAATATTTTTATTTTTATGGTTTGAAAATAGCTTGAAATCGCCAATATTTATATTTTTATGGTTTGAAAATAGGTTGAAATCACCAATATTTTTTTTTTAATGGTTTGAAAATAAGTTGAAATCGCCAATGCAAATATTTTTCTAGTTTTAAAAATATTACAATTCACCCATGAAAATATTTTTTGGGTTTTAAAAACATTACAACTTGCCAATGGAGATTATTATTTTTCTCCGTAAACTGCAAAAATTCGCCTGTAAAATTAAAATTTTCCTTGAGAATTATACAACTTTCGCCAGGTTTTTACACCTTGTCCAAGGGGGGGGTTCTTAAAGTTTTCCCTGTAGCATAATATTGTTATGTTTACAAATGCAACTCTGCCACATGAAAACATAGCTTCCATTGTTTTGGAAACTAAAATTCTTATTATCTTTACTATGAAAGAAAAGAGATGATCAGAAATCATGAGAGAAGAATGATGAATATATCGCTAACTGTGGTTAAGTGTTGTTGTGTGAAGAGTGCCATGTATGCAAAGAGCCACATCAACACAGTAACATTTTTATCATTTTCAATGGGTGGAAAAGTCATGTGAAGGTAAGGTACAACAAATTCGAGGGTCCTGGAGCGATATTTCCAATTTGAATGCGATGGGAATCATGTAAAACAAGAATATGGTGTGTCAATATGGAAAATTAACTATGTAAATTGTGACTATATGTTTTTTATTCTAATTATTTCCAACATTGATCGACAATTTTTTATTAGACTTAAATCTCGTGCATTTTATTTCCACAAATATTTGTATCGACCAAGAAAAGATTTCACATAAAATTGAGATCACTAGAAAACATAGACCAGATCATACGACTCACACAAAAATAGAACATACTTAAAAAATATAAGAATAATAAAGAAATCAGGGGCACAAACTAAATTTTCAGAGTTGAGATATTTTCAAGCAGAGCATTTTTTTCTAAAATCTATGTTGAATATCAAGCAACATTTTTAATTGTGGTTTATTCATGTGATCTTTGAACACTAAGATATATTTGATAACAAGTTAAATTATATAAAATTTAATTATATATCTGAATAATTTTGTATAAATTTTAACTGTTTATCATTATAAAAATTATATAGGTAATAGAGTTTTGATAAAAAAATAATTTTATTTTATGATTAAAAAATTAAATATTATTATATAGTAATCAAATTCAAGTTTCTAATATATTTTTTTTTAAAAGTTTGTGAATTTCATATATTAAAAAAAAAATCGTACATAGAGTAGAAACATCGTTTTTGTCGAAACTCATCGAAGAATTGGCAACAAAATTATAAATTGCTTTGTTTTAATTTTTTATTTAATTTTGCTAATGTTTATATTTATCCATATTGAAATAGAAAAGATTGTATTAGGCCTAATTTGATTAGGTTATCTTTTATGTGTTGATTAGTATATGTCCTACATAATTTTACATCAAATTTCAATGATTTTATCCTAATTTGATTCAATCTCCATGCATCTCAAAGGTATGAACATAATCGATAATCTCCACCATTAGTTACATGATTTTTTCATAGTCCATCAAGAATTGATATTATTACTTTTCAATTTAACAATGCATATTTATGAATCGACGGTTTGATTTTAAGTGAGTGTGATCCAAAATTTTCATTGAAAAAAAAAACCACAATTAAAAACAAAAGTAATCATATCAAATCTCCACCATTGATCACTCTAGATTAGACCCACAAATGCATAATTCACGTAGGTCACTTGCGTGCATGCATATTTGAACCTAACAGTTCAAAAATTGGATTGATAATTTCATCACTTTTTTACCATTATTATTCAATTAAAGTCTAATTTATTCCACATTACAACCTAGGTTAGTGTTTGTAAGGACTAATTTCACTTCATTTAAATTATCATGAGATAATCAAAATAATATTTACATGAAAACATAATATAAAGATCATGTAACATCGTAGAAAGGGCATCATTAGCTTGTAACATCATTTTAGGTGTCCTACATACTTGCTTAATGTCTTTAATCCTCGTGCATCACCATTGTAGATAATTATTTTTATTTGTTTGTTTAATCTAGATTTACAGAAATAACATTTTTTCTTATAATAAAACTAGCTAATGATCTTAATATCCATAAAACGTTTTAAAAAAAATACAATTGATTTTTTTTCTCTCTTAAATGTTAAACATAATCTAACTTCTCATACATATTGCATAACTCATCATATCCAACCATATTTCATATACTTAATATAAAATATAAACTCAACTTATTGAAAAATTATTGTTTGTATAAAAATGTGTTTACCAAATTTATTCAAGTGGTTTGTCAATCAAACTCTCAGGTCAAATTTATGACCTCTAGAACTTGGGTCTCTTGAAATGGGAAATATAAAAATGTATTGGAATATAAATGAGTTGTAAAAGGGAGTTACATGTGTTGGCATGTGTTTTAACACATCATAGGGAATCTTGAATTAAAAATAATTTAGACACCACTTTTAGCTGGTTTTAGCTCATGGCTTTGTAATACCATTTGATAGTTTCTTGTATTTTATATCCTATAAACTAGCTACTTGAGATGGAGGTTATGTGTAAGAGTCTTATAGATATTCAATTACCATTGGATGTCTAGTTAGTGATACTTCTATGAGAAACTTGCTATGCAAGTGTATAGTATTACTTTGTTTATTTTTAAATAATAAATTGGGTATCTTTAAAGTGTGCTATTTTTCTTTTGGAAGGATTTTCCCGATGTAAATCATTGATTTTGGTATAGATTTCATTTGTTATATCCTATAAATTAGGTGCATCAGATGGAGGTTATGTGTAAGAGTCTTATAGGTATTCAATTACCTTTGGATGTCTAGTTAGTGATACTTCTAAAACCCAATAAAAAATTAACCAAACAGTTGCTTAACACATTTTACCCTACACTATTCTAGCACATAAATTCATCAAATCAAGAATGTTGATAACAATAATTTCAATATCATTGAGAAGAATCAAATAGTAAAATAATAGTATAAGATTGTGGCATCGTAAATTGTACACCCTTAATTGGGTGGTACAATTCCATGCTTAGGTTAGCACCTACCTTAGTGTGTTGCATTTTGCATTTTAAATCCCCTTTAAGCATTTAATTAATCAATTTAATTAAATCTAAAATCCTCTTTTATCACTTCACACATCATAAAAATGGGCCCTTAACTATAAGTGTGCCCCTTTTTATTTTTTATTTTTTTAATTAATTCATTCATCAAAGCCCTAACTATGTTCTATTTCGACCTTCAAGGCCTGATTTCACATATCTAAACATCTTGAATCATCACATCGAGTTGGGGATCACCTTATAATCATGATACCTTGCATCCCTAAAAATTTGGAAAAAAGTTGGTCAGACCGATGTGGTTCACATCAGTCCCTACTTTTTCTCCTCGAATTTTAGGATCATGTTTTGGAAATATTATAATGTTTATAACTGAATTGGTGTGAAATTATATGATTTCTAGGTTGGCCTATGATCAAAAGTAAAGTTAGGGTTTCATACATATAACCTTTCCTTTCCTCATTTGAAGGATCCAACAACTCTAGCAATTGAAGGAGCCTCTTATGAAGTGAAACTGTAAGTTTATGTGAAGTATTCAATTAGAAAATTAAGCTTCTTATAAATTCTACATCAACCATTTTCATCATCAATTGAAGCTTTAAAGATATTGAAGAATAATAGGGGATATCTGATTGTTGATTGGCTTGTACCTATACCTTAGGGTTTGGTATGATTTCATGTTATTTTTATATGTTTGTATGAGTTTCACAATACTTATTTTCATACCTATATTGTTGCTTTAGATCAAGTTTTGTATTTGTAATTTGAAGCATTCTCATTTACATCATGTTCATTTAGGGTTGTATGCTCATATCATAGGATAGAACTCTTATTCTTATATTTTAGTAAATTTAAGATCTTATACACACATAAGGTTCTTGCACACACATTTTCAATACATTATTGGATATTGTGGAGGTAAAAATCACCAAAACAAGGGGTTTGACTAATGTAAAACACTATATAGCCACCCAAACACCATTTTTCAAGTTGCGAGTGTGGGTAAAGGAATCTAATGGACACACGATCTTTTGGAAAGACAGAACTCACAAGTGCAGTCCCGGATCCAAACACTAGGACCATGGCGCCCAACACCCTAGTCCGCAATATATTTATGTAGTTTTTAGCAGCTCAACTTGCAAGGATCTTAATCTATAGTTTTTAGGATTCCAGCTCAGTGCAATATTAGGGACCAAGGCACCTAGCACCCTGGTCCTGCTCAGTCACACTCAAATTTTGGTGATAGGTGCACGTCTGAGTTTAATTTCTTGTTCTATACTTTGTATCTAAGTGTTAGATCTAGATTTTTATGTATTTCAATTTACATGTGCACTTTTAGTCATCTCCCTAGCTTAATTTATCATATAATTGCATTTAACACATCTCCTCTTCATAGAAGAAAACAAATATAGACCCTAAAGATATTCCTTGAGTCTCTCTTGCAAGATGTAGTCAAAAAGAATCATCTCCTTAGGTTCTTTTGTATTCCAATGTGTGCATGAAAGTGGGATTAGGTCTTACTCGCAAAGAGGAAAGCTTAAACTATGGAATTCGTGTTGAATAAATATTTACAATTAAGTGTTTGGTAGAAGGATATGACTCTTTAAGTCTGGTGAGATTATCAAATATAGAAAGGGAAATGATGCCACTTAAACTATAAGAGTTGATCCAAAGGCTTCTTAAGTTAACAAGATTTGAAATTGTAGATGTAATCATACCATTTGGTTAATTGTCTATCAATAATCCCCTATTTATCTTGATATCAGGCATATACAAGAGCTATCTTAAACCATAGGCATCAATATGTCTCAAGGCAACTACATCTAACTCAGGAACTAAATGTTGCATCGAGGGAAACTGCTCATGACACTGGAGAACATCTAATCTCTCTTATTTACACAAACAATGTTGTCTAAGTCAATCATCATTTATCAATTCATCTATCCTATCTATCAAGGAATGTATTTATCAAGCTCTTCTTTAGAGACTAAACAAATCTCTTTGAGCTTCTATCTAATCTAAAACCATGAACCATGGTTATCAATCTATCAATCACATCATCTATCTATCTTGACACATCAAAAATCATCGATTCATCAAACAAAATTGACTTAAGACATAATTGTGCAAAGTAAAAATATAAAAGCGCTAAACCAAACCACAAAAACATGAAAACTTTATGTATTTGCACTAAAACAAACAAAAGCGCTACAACATGTAATGAATGCATGACAACTTTGAGTTAAAGTGTAAAACTAAGCAAATGTGCTATATAATCTAACAAATGAATGAAAAGATCGAGTGTATGCACAAGACTAAATGAATGTGTTGTCAAATCCGACAAATATGAGAAAACACATAATGCATGCGCAAGAACAACAAATATGTGAAAAAATTTAACAAAAGCATAAATACTTTGCACAAAAATGCCAGAAAAGTGAAAGCGCAAAAAAAAAAAGTAAAAGCACTAAAAAATCAAACAAATGTGCTAAATCAAGATCGAAAAAAATAAAGAAAAATAAAAAACCTAACTAACACATTGGAAAACTCAGAAAATCATACAAATTGAAATTCAAGGATAAGTTTAGGGTACCTACCAGGGCTCCATACACAGTTGGTCTTTGGTATCTCTGCACTCACTCGAAGTGGTGAATCGTGTATGGTACCACCATGGTGATAGCTTAACACTCCAAGTTAGCTCTCCTACTTTCACTCTCCAAAAAGACAAAATGCAAATAAGGTGGAAATGGGCGCAATGTGATTTAAATAATTACCTTTTTGATTTATTAAGAGAGTAATTAATTTTTAAAATTTGAGAGGAAATTTTATTTTTAAAAAATAAATTTTAATTTCTAGGGGCTTTTAAATCAAACTTTTTCATCATTTTATTGTGAGATTCATTGGTAAATCAAAAAATTCAAGATCTCATGATCAATCTCCCAAGGTGGCACACATTAGTGGCATTTTATCATCGATAGGGGCAAAAATATAGAGACTTGATTTTCTTTGAAACAATGTTGTTTCAACAATATTTCAAAGAGGGGCAAAATGTATACACTCAAAATTTTATATGAATAATTAAATAAATATTTATTATTTATTTAATTATAATTCCTCTATTAAAGAATTAAATTAAAAACAATAATTAATTTAATTCATTTAGTCTTTCTTCTAATTCAATCTTATTAAATATTTAATATTTAATCATGCACTATGCATTCTTCTAAGGTCTCCATTAACTAAACAATTTTGTAATTATTTATTCTTCTTTTCCATCTCAACTCATCTCCACATCACTCAATGTTGCCAACTCACAATTTTGTTGCTAAATTTTTTATTAATTTTCAATTATTAAATAGCCATATTTATCTTCAACTTCCATCTCCTAAATAAAATAATGTGTATGTACACACATTTTCAACTCCCCTATATTCTCTCCAACATCCCTACATTCTTGGAGTAAGTTGAGTCCACTTGTCTCAACATCTCTAAATCTCCTCTAACCATCCTATATTCTCTCAAGTCTTCAACTCCAGTCAAGGTGAGCCTTCTAACACTTAGCCTCTCCTTCCAACTTTTTCTCTCACATTCCAAACAATCTCTTCATAGCCATCAATCTTGCAAGATTTAATCTCAATCATTGATCTCTGCCACATGGGATTCTTGCTCATAAATATCTATAAAAAGGGCATTCCCTAAGAATTCTGAGTCTAGTAGTCACCTAATAGTTATCTTGCATCCATGAGTTTTAGCAATCAAGCATTCTAAGAAAATTAGAAGTGTGCCTTTGGCTTAATCATTTTCATATAGTTTTTCATAATCATTGCAACTTGCATATCAAAAATCCAGTTATCGGTCCATTCATCAAATTTTCATCCTGGAAGCAACTATAGTGCAGTCTGAGAGCAAATATCTGCAACCAAGTTCAAATGGTGATAGGACACAATGGGACAGTAAGTGAAGGTATAATGTTCTAAGTTTTAAATCCTTTATAATTTGTTTCATTGGTAGCTTTTGGAGTATTCTGTAGGATTCTCTTGTTATTTGTGAAAACTAATCAATCTTGCAAGTTCAATTTTGAAGTATATTCTAGGTTACACACCTTTAGTGAAGTTTTAGATTCCTCTAATTTGGTCCTAACTACAAAGGAGCAAAAAAATTTTATAAGCTCAATAGAGGGATAGAAAAAGGCAATAACAAGACAATCCTAGTAATACCAAGAGAAGGGAGACATCATCAAAAGGGACATGCTCCTAATAAGTGAAAACAACCACAAAAAGAGACCATAGTGAAATATTAACAATAGGAGTAGCAAGAGGAGTCTCCAATGAAGGATAAACAAGAAAATCAAAAGAAAAAACAACAAGATTTATAACCTAGCCTACTAACTCCCACAAGGTTAAAGTTCAATTTGGAAAAAGAGACATCATGCTTTCATCAATAATATTAGTTTACAAAATACTTCTATGTAGGAGGAGAAACCCAAATCTCATAAAAGAGCCACAATTGTGTAGTTAATGAGAATTAATGAACTTCAAGAAAAGATACAAGATTTAGCATCTACCATAGTTGATAAATATGATGGAAAGCTCTTGCACAGAGACTATTAGTTGACATAAATCAATCTAACCTACAAAAAATATACTTCTCTATCCCAAGGTTTTAATTTATAAGAAAAACTAGTGCAAGATACCATGAATGGTATTGTGAAGAATGTGATAAAATATGACCCCATATCACATCTTAAAAATACCCATTCAGGCTCAAACATAACACACACATATGTGGAAAAAATACTAATCTCCCCACCTACACATATACACATACACATACACATGTGGAAACTCTTAGAATAGTATGCATTTATCTTTTTGTAAGGAATATGCCATAACTTGTCATAATTGTCATACAGGACAGAAGGTGCTCCTACACATTTTCATAACCATTACTACATGTTATCATAGTAATATATCATGTAGCTACCATAGCTATACCCTTCATCTAGAATGAGACAAATCTCATGCCCCACTCTAATTCTATTTTAGCTTACATGCATTTCCTATGTCACTAAGAGAGGATAACTAAATATTCTTAGGATTGTAAGGTGAATCTCACCTAGCCCTAGAAACAATAACTATATTGAAGTGAACACCCCTCTTCATCAAGGAAATCACTAAGATTCCCTACAACAAGTGAGAGGGGATGTACATAAATGAGATAAGGACAATTTTTTTTATTTTTTATTTAATGAACTCCTGAAGAAAAAGGCTAGTAAGGAGGGAGTATATTCTCTTGTACAAAGTTCATGCAAGGTATATGACATATCTATCTTAGCTATTAAGGATGTAAACATTTACATAGTTTTCAAGATCATCTGTATGATCATCATTTTCAACTAGTATGACCATGTAAATGGTTTGGGTTTCAAAACAAACTATATCCACCCATGGATGTGCAATAAGAGCTCAAATTAGATTTTTTTCCAATAATAATATGATTTCCAAACATATACAAATAAATAGGGTAGGAGGAATATATATTCATTCTCAATTATTTGGAATTAAAAATAATCCCATCTAAACCTATATAATCATTGTGCAAGTGTAATATTAAAGTCCTTAAATTATATTTTCACTGTCGCCTAACTTTAATTAGATCCCTCTTTACTCAACAATAGTATGATATCAAATTGATGTAGATATTTACATACCATTTGTCAAAATTTCAATAAGAAAACTAAGAGAATAGATCATTCACCATATTATGTGAATTTTTTTTTTTTAAAATACCACCTAATTTTCATATTTTAAAAGAAATGTTTTAAAACTATAAGTAGAAAAAGCTTATAAGCACACACCTTCAACCTAAAAACAATTCACACTCTAAACAACACCATCTAGAAAAATGAAGCATCTGTACCTCCATTCTATGTGAAAGCGCAACAAAGAAATCACAAAAATAAATCCCACCCCATAACATAATCCCACTGCCACTTCCCACCATCAATTCATTATTTCTGCATCTGCAACTACTGTATTATTTGACTCTACCTGGTTACCTCTTTCATCAAAACCAAAGTTTTGTGTTCTATTCTCGAGGGGAGGCCCTGTAAGTCGGGGGTTCCTTAGAAATGAAGAGGCGTCAAAGATTGAAAATATTACTTTAATTATTATACTTTTTCATAGTGAATTTTTCAAGATCATTATAGAATTTATACCTTAAAAATATATATGATATCTTAATGGGTAGGGTAATTAATTGAAGTTTGTAATTAATCATAATATATGTGATTAAGACAATAACTAAGTAGTAAGCTAGTGAAATAAACTAGTTAAATAAATATAATTTTGTTATTATTTTTTCTTTCTATTAGGCATTTTGTACACCACTTCACTTCTATCTCTATGAAGCATTTTATACATCCACTCTCATAATTCACTTCTATCTTATGCATCATTAGAAGCATAAAGTAAGCAAAAATCAATAGGTTATCCACTGATAAAAGAAAGGACCCACACACAACTATGTGAAGGGTCATCCCCACTATCAATAACAAACTTATATGTCCATGAAGCCATCACAATATTTATCCTCGTACCTTCATTATATGACATGTAAAATAAAGTAACCTCTCTCCATATGTGGGATACAAAAGACGCAATATAGAGGCTATTAAGTTTAACTTCCAAAAAAAACACATTATCAAGTTTCCACTTAGTAATAGCATCATTCACTCCATATTTGCAATGAGGGATAGAAATCTCTCTTACATCCCACATAAGTCTAATGTTGTCATCCATTTATATATGATAACTTAAAATATGCAAAGGGTTATCAAGGACACTTGTATAACTATTTTGAACATTTCCAATAATAAGAAATCTACACAAGTTTTCTACACAATCTCATGACTACTTGCTTCTACAAAAACCCCTAGAGGTACCATAGAATGGCCAATACAAAAGTATTTGTAGTCCCATCTGCTAAAAACTACAAAAAGTGGATTATGGAACAAACAAAATATATGTAGTTCTTGGCCAATATAGCTATAAATAGTTTTGTCTATAACCATTAAATCTTTGTTAAATTAGTAAAATTTAAACTACTAAAATAAAGACATAATCTATATAAAAGTAAAATAAAATTTTGACAACAATGAAAATAGAAAATATTTTTAAAATATATTTTATTTTATGGTGATTAAAAATTTGTCTATTGTGCTCATGAGATTTTTTTTTTAAATAGTAAAAGTAAATTATGGAAAATAAAAAAATGATGCAATCTATTTAATGATTTAGCAAGGTTATATTTTTAGAGGAATGATTTTTTTTTTTATTCAAGGAAATTATATAGCTAAATGTGTTTTATTCACAGTAGTACTAATGTTCTATGGGTAAGGAAATTTTGAATGTTGGCTCCTACAAACATCAACTAAAATTGAAAATGAAATGAGAAAAAGTGAAAGAAATGACAAGAAAAATTAGCTTCAAGGATTGAAGCCAAGGAGGTTGCTTAGTGTAGGAGCTCATGTAGGAGCTAAAAACTCTAGGGTCACCTACAAAAAAAATGATGCCTTCCACAAGAGAGTATGCTACATAATGAGATTTCCTCAATATTGAGATATGAGATATGGCATAGATTACAAATATACATTAGCCTTGCTTATATATGCAAGGTGAGATGTAGGATGAGAAATTACATTATGACAATGATTAAATCCTCAATGTTAATATTAAATGTCTAGGTAACTAAAAATAAATGAGGTGAGCATGGCCCCATTATAACTAATTTCTACAATGACATCTAGGAACTAAGTTAACTTAACATGTGAATATGTCTCCTTACTAGGAATTTACAAGGTATGTGATCTTAATTAGGGACTAGGCGTTATTCACTCATGTGAGAATTTGTCAAAAGTAGCCAAGATCTAGAGCCCAATGAATATCACAAACAAGAGAGACAAAATATTGATAAGAACAAATTGTATTCTCATCAAGATGCAAAGCATGATTAACTAGATCGTTGGATTGCATACAATGTGAATAAGCCTACTTATAAAGGAAAGGAATGAGAGCACACAAGCATGACATATGGCTCAATGAAATACAAAGGTAAGTAAGGGTAGGTAGGAGAAATAACAAAATATTCTGGACACTAAAGGTTGATCATCCACCGAAGGTAGAATGTGATAACAAGATAACACCACAAAAGGTGGACTTTCTCCTACAACCATCTTCCCTAGATACACACTTGCCTAAGTGTCTCATATGCAAACTACAATGAATGCATTATCCTAAGTGTGAGATTTTGCCAAGATCAAGGGCACAATGAAAAGCACACAAAAGAGAGACAATAGTTTGACAAGAACAAATTGTATTCTCATCAATATGCAAATGTTCAACATGATTAACCAATACAATGAATATAGGCCTACATATATAGGCAAGGCCAAATGGATATGTTAGCACACAATCATGACATGTGGCTCAATGAGAAACAAGGGTAGGTAAGAAAAAGTAGGGGTAGGTAGAAGAAATAATATAATATTCCACAAGAGGTGGATCACCCACCAAATGTGGAATGTAATAGCAAGATAAGACCATAAAAGGTGGAATTTCTCGTACAAGCTACATTTCTATGTGCACACTTCCCTAAGTGTCTCATATTCAAACTACGATGAGATGCATTATCCTAAGTTAATTTAAGTAATTTATTTTGAAGGAAAATCCATGATTAAACACAATTGAATCAAATTAGTACCAATAATGAATGGATAACCAAAATTTCAATGTTTGACCATTGTAAACATTACCTAGAATATTGCAATACATTTTTAAAAATGGTTTAATAGATTTTGTCTTTAGAGGAAGGTTAAGTGTCCTTGATTTTGAAAGGAACGTCATAACTAAGTGCATTTGAGTTAAAGTATTTTTAGTAGTAGATGGGTTGAAAAGTTCAAATTCTTGACCAATGTAAATCTCACCTTAGATTTTAATTTGGATAGTAATGGATGGGTAAGCAAAATTTCAATGCTTCCAATTCTACAAACATGACCTACAAATTTGAGGCAATGTGGTACTAGTACTAGATGGGTGAGGAAAGTTTCAATGTTTCACTCCTATAAGGATTGCATGAAATTTTGTACTACTATCTAGTAGGTTTTGTCTTTAGAGTAAATTTTTCTTTATTTTGAATTAAAAACTATGGTTAAATGCATTTGATACAAAGTAGTGCTATTAATAGATAAATAACAAAGTTTCAATTTTTTACCGAGCTAAATATCATTTTAAATTTTGAGACAAAGTAATACTTGTATTGGATAGGCAAGGAGTGATGGAATGCTTCACTAATGTAAACATCACCTAAAATTTTGTATCATATTTTTCATAAATGACTTGGTATGTTTTCTATTTAGAAGAAATAAAAAAAAATTATTTAAAAAAATTGCATGATTAAATATGTTTGAATTAAAACAATACATTATAATAATTAAATAAAAAAATGTAATATTTCATCTTATTAAGCACAAAAAATAATCATAAAAGTGACATCCTTTCAAATGAGTGCTTCTCAAATATAAATGAATATATTGGACTCAAAAACTACTAAATTAAACCTTGGTAAAACATTATTTTCTTTTCATTTTCTTTCTTTATCATTGAGACAATAGAGTGGTTCATCACACACCATCCTTAGACTACTATTTTGTTTTGGTAGGTTTTGACTTTAGAAAAAATTAGAAATAAAATGTTCATTTTCATAAAAATAAATAACATGCTAAATAAAATGTTCATTTTTATAAAAATAATTTTTTTTGTTAAATCATACTTGTTTTAATGATAAAATTCATGTTGCACACATCTACTAATGTTGAATTCAAATCTTCTACAATACCAAAAAAAAAACATAAAAATTTTCTAATCAAAGCAATAGACTCAAAAACTACTGAGTTAAAAACCTGATAAAACATTATTTTCGTATCATTTTCATTCTTTATTATTGAAACAGATAGATCCGTTCATCACCCATTGTCCTTACACTGGTCTTTTGTCTTTTGAATGAATACCACAATGGTAAATGCCATACAATACGCGCATCATCTCTTTCCGCTATGACTTTGAATTTTATTTTTCCGCAAAAAATAAAATAAAATCATGTGCTGTGAACATTGAATATTATTTGGAAGTCAAGTTACGATTTGACTTGACTAGAAAACGTCCTCAACACGCGCTGAACAGTCCGCTACTTTGTAAGGATTCATCAATGAATGCTTAAATCAATTACCTTTCGTATTCCTGACAACTATGGGAATTCACCATGGTATCATTGAATTTAATTTTATTTGAATTTTAAATAATTGGAATTAATTTGTGTATAATCTATGTCTTGACGTCCGTCGTTTTAACTGATGGAGATAATCTAATTTAGAATTATAGTTGTTATTTTGAACCCGTTAACAAATTGCCCCAAACTTATCTTACTTCCTTAATCATAAAACATATGTTAACTTCAAAATACTCACATTTCAATTACTATCACAATTAATTAATCTATAATTAATTTCTTGTTAATATACAATTTATCGTGTTAGCTTAAATTATAATTATTTTTTATTCGGTTTAAGAATAAGAATTATGAAAAGCAATATCTGAAACAACAACCAAAAACAAAACAACAACATAGAGACACTATCTCTGATGTCCAAATTGATCTTGCAACAATAGAGTAAACTATATTCAACTATGGCACCAATATTGTAAGTAGTTCATCCTAGAGTCAATGGACTTGCAACCCACAAAACAATAGATATAGATAAACTGTGCCTATTTTCAAGAAAACACTAGATACCCCTAGACTCTAGAAAACAAAAATTGTACTCTATCTCAATACATCATGTCATTGTCTTTGAATGTTCCTTCCTGCAACCATAAATTGTTTTGACTCGTGCATGGGGGAAAGCAATTCATGTCTTTTCTTATGCAACCTTCACAATTCATAAAAGCTCCAAGTGTTGAGCATGCAAAATTTCATAACAAGTATTTCATCCTTATTCAAACCATTAAATTCACTTTAGGGGTTTGACTAAGAAGAATAATCCCTCCATGATAAACTCTCACTATTCTCTATAGACACCACAATTTTAGATATCAAAGGTGAAGAGAATGTTATAGGTCATATGGGTGTATGTTGTTTACATAGATTTAGGTAAAAACCTTACTCATGGGAATCAATTTTGCTAGTACTAATTAAATTGGAACGCAAAAGATATCATCTTGTAGTTTATTAGAGTACTATTGTTGCACATTTTTTAAACTCCAATTCAAAAGTGTTTTTTAATAATGGGTAGATGGATAAAATATTTATGTTGTAACATTCTTATAATGGTTATTGTATATTCAACATTAGGAGGAGGACTTGGTATTTTAGTAATATTTTTGAAACAATGGGATTTCAGACCTCTAAGCTAAAAAGATCTCAAGGTCCTTTTGTAACATTGGAACATAAATAGGCCTTATTTATTGTCCTAAACAAGAGAGCTAGGTGTTGAGATTATGTTCTTTAATTGAAAAAGAGTGAGATAGTGACATGTGTGTATGTAATCTAGACTAAAAATGACAAAATGATTAAATTTAATTGTATACAGTAGATATAGGATGAAAAGCATGAACAACAAGATAGATATGAGATAAGAATACATAGAGGAACTATGATCCAAAATATGAAGCTAACTATACAGGATATAAGCTCCGTGTGCCCTAGTCTAAAAGTGATGAAGGTTGTGGAAGATGACTAAAAATGCTATTAGGAGGATCTACACATCTATCTCTCAAAAAAATGGGTCATTATAGAGAAAAAAGGGTGTTAGGAACCCTAGTATTCCATCTATTCAACATCCATCATAGTCTATCACTATTTACTGTGCTCTTCTATAGCTCTCTCACTATTAGATTTGAACCTACACGCACATAAAAGGGGAAAATGGTTGTGTTGTATAAGGGCTTGCCTAATTCAAACCCTATGTTTGTGTTCCCACCTCCACAACAACTATGATGAGTGATAGAGTGCATGCCCTTGCAAAGATAGAGGCTAAATCAATGGTGAAATATTGAAATGGCATGATTCCCTTTAGTAATGTGATTCTCTTTTGGAAGTCTCACAAATAATAGTGCAATAAAAGAATGAAGATAAATGACAAATATGAATCCATACTTGAATATAAAATTCTTGTAGTCTACTTCTTTATATATTTATAGCTCTATATTTGATTATATTGTAATGTGATTACTAGATAGTCTTATCTACCTTAGGGCCTTATGAATGATCGAAGATGTCCTTTATATAGGGAT
Organism: Cryptomeria japonica; assembly: GCF_030272615.1. Lineage (NCBI taxonomy): Eukaryota > Viridiplantae > Streptophyta > Pinopsida > Cupressales > Cupressaceae > Cryptomeria > Cryptomeria japonica. The sequence goes on from NC_081412.1 coordinate 633,511,839, forward strand.
TACAAGGTTATTTTAAATATAGATTAGAAAATAATGATCAAATGCAAATAATTCTTAGACCAAATCACTAATAATGAAGGTGGACACTTGCAATAATAAAATTTGAGCTTCTTTTAGAGGGACTAGAGCATTAAGGAATAGGTCCACTTAAAAAGGAACCTTCAAAAGGGGAAACTTAAAATGTCAGGAGCCTAAACATAGGACCTAGTCTCCCATTTTATATTTGATGATGATTAAGTTATAGGCTTATTAGTAAAATTATAGGGTAGGATAGAGCACAAATGGTCTGAAAATGATCTAATAGAAACCTCACTAAAGTAGGTTCTAGATAAACTTTAAATTTTTTAACGTAAACAATTTATGACGCAATATTTAGCCCCTCCTTTAGTGAAAGTATGATCTTATGCTCATACTCATAGTAAAGAAATATAGCAGTTGAGAGCAAGGCACTCTAGGGATAGGATAACACTAAGTTGAGGGATTTGCAAGCTCTAGAGCCTAGGATCTTTTTAACCTACACAAGAATACTCAAAGAAGGATACACTTACTAAGGACACAAAAGGAACACAAAGCATAAAATGGTCATAATTCTTTTTTGCAAAAGCACAAAGAAAAAGAAAAGAGCACAAAAAGGGATAGTAGTAATAAGATAAACAAAGGTTCCAATTCAACTAGGTGAAGAGACCTCAATTAAAAATTTGTGCCAAATATTAAGTATCATTCCCAAAATGCTATTGTAAAGACATGTGGACTTTTAGAAAGAGACAAAAGCATACACAACTAAGACGATATTCCATGGTTTGCAAATCAACAAGTGTGCTATGTTGGGGGTCCATAGACATTCCAAGCTACATGAATTTACCTAGCTAATAAGTTGTGTTATGTTTGGTGATTCATAAATGGACAAGTGTAAGAAGATGAGCACAATTTTGGGGAAGTTTGTGCATTGGGAAAGATACCACTAGAAATGGGTACCTATTATGCTTCAGAGCTTGAGACTAAAATTCAATAATGATTGCCCTTTTTTAAATAGTAGGTAACCATTATTTAAAAAACAAGTAATGTTATCTTAAATATATATATTTTTAAAAAAGGTACCCATTATTTTTAAGTATTTTTTATTAATTCCTACAAACTCATTTTCACACCTTAAATAATGAGTACCCATTACATTTAAATAATGGGTACCCATTATTTAAAGTTTGAAATTCCAACTTGTACTTTGCATTAGGTTTCAGCTCGACAACTAGGCATGCTGAGCCTGACCCTTAGCCTTGGACCTACAAGTACAAGGACATGTCAATAACAGTGGAAAATACTGACTTTCAACGTATATCTATAGCCTTCTTTGTCATAACTATTTGACGAAATTAAAACACATTATAGACTATGGTGTGTAGATTTCAAATATGTAATTTTTTTTGGATTTTTGGAAATTTTTTTTTCTATTTTTCAATTATTATTTTTATGAAAATCATATTTTTAATTTATTTAATAAATTTTTTATTATTTACATTTGAGGGTCCAAGAGTTAGTTTTTTGTGTCAATGTAGGCCTAGGTTGAGTTCATTCTTCTTAGGTTTGCATTTTTGTGTAAATAGTGGGTTTGAGTAAGTGGTTGACCTTCTTGCTGGTCAAAAGTGTCAAGACTTGGTATAGGCATTAGGGAGGGTTAAATAGGTCATAGAAATGTTTCAAAGTCATATGTGATGACTTGGAATATGTCTTATAGGTTGGAGAGACCAAAAGTGCAAAAATCACAAAGTTGCAAAAAGTTGTCATGACAACTTTTGTCCTGAATTGGTTAGCGATGGAGTTAGGGTTTGTTCAATGCCCTAGGAAGAATCCACATGTGAGAAAGCTCTAAATACCCTCTCTTTCACATTTAACAAGGTTAGAGAAGTGTGTGATGTAAGTTCAACAACTGAAACTACTCATTTTCAGTCTTGTTGACAACATTTTGGTTTGATTTGACTCATTTTGCAATTGAATATGGATTGAATCCATTGATTCAAAAATGGATTAAGTTACTCTTATGTGTTATTGTGTTGTTGGTTCAATTTAGAGTTTTGTTAATACTATTCATTGGTGTTTTCTTGCTTAAGTTTGCAAGCAGCCAGTTTTGGCTTGTATATAGCAGTTTTCTTGTAAATATGGTTGCCCCATGAGTTCCACACATGCTGAAATCATGGATAGTTGGGACATGATAGGAAACCACCTATAAATTGTACATATGCAGGTTCAAGTTCTAGAAAAGAGTTTAAGTATGACTGTCACCTTGTTCTAGGCGAGCCCACGAGCAACCAGGCTAGAGGAAATAAGGTGAAAATGAAGTGCTAAGTGAAGGGGTGTGTGCCAAATCACCATTTCAAAGTTTGGAGGGGTCCATGGAGTTGGGATAGAGTTTTCCATGCAAGGAGGAGATTTGACAAAGCAATTTTATGCCAAAACCCCAACTTGTTCATTCACTGCTCGTTAAAGGCCTAGTAAACCATTCAAAACCCTCATTTTTGGGTTAGTACATTGTATGGTGAAACCAGAGGCCAAAACCAAAAAAATAATTTAGTTTTAGGTGTATCTTTGAAGAAAATTCAAACTTATTTTGGTTTCTTTTGCATCATTTTCCTTCAAGCCCTAGAAAATCGGATTTGGAGGCCTAATTGGGGCTCATTCCTTGTAGCCCTTTTCTAGGCGAGATTTTAAAATCGGTAAGAAACCTAATGATTGCAAACCACTAATGGACCCTAAATACATTAAAAACATGTTAGAAGATATCTGCACACCTTTGCATCATCCCACAATAGTAGGAGGTTAGTTTGACAAGTTGAAGCCAAGAGGCCAGAATTGAGCACCTGAGAAGCATTATGAATTGATAGGGTTCCTAACCAAAACACCCAAAGAGAACACCTTAGAATGGTCAAGAATCAAGCCCTAGAAGATATTGAGAAGGAATTGGAGGTATAGAGTGAAATTAGGCCTGGTGAGTTGGTGGAATTGAGCAACACCAACTAGGTGAAGTGTTGAGCAGGCTTGGTAAACCTCATCAAATTGGTATCAGAGCCTATAAGATTTGGGTGAAAAGAGTTGATGTCCTTAGTGGAATCTATAAGAGACAAAATCATGGTGACCAATGCAGAGTTGGAAAGGAAAGTGGATGATTAGGAGGAAGAGAATAGACTCCTGAAAGAGAAATTGATTGAATTGGAGAGTAAGCTAGGTTAACTATTTTAGAATTATACAAAGTATTGAGTGAATTAAAAGTGCTCTACAAATATTCTATCAACTTACAACTACCCTTTGTATGGATTCTTTCTTTCATAGAGCTCTTATTGTCATGATGCTTGGATTATCCAATTATCCAAGCACCTTCATGAGACTCATGAATGAGGTGATGAAGGATTTCATAGGTAAATTTGTGGTGGTATATCTAGATGAAATTCTCATTTTCAGTAAGGATAGGGCAGATCATATTACTCATTTGCAAGATGTATTACAAAGATTGTATGATAAAAAGCTAACCATGAACCTGGATAAGTGTGAGTTTGTCAACTAGGATTTGGTTTACCTTGGGTTTATATTGTCTCAAGGAAACCTAAAGATGGATCCCAGCAAGGTTGAATCCAGAGTAAATTGGCCCACTCCTAAGTCAATAATAGAGGTGAGAAGCTTCCATGGACTAGCTCAGTACTATAGGAAGTTCATTAGGCAATTCAGTGCTATATGTGCACCAATGTTAGACACCATTAGAGGTGGAATGAAGGCAAAATTTCAAGGGAATGAGGAAGCCAACAAAGGTTTTGAAACCTTGAAGGGGAAGATAGCTACTCAATCGGTGCTAGTGTTGCCTAGTTTTGAGAAATTTTTCATTGTAGAATGTGATGCAAGCAATGTTGAGGTAGGTGTTGTCCTAAGCCAATAAGAAAGACCAGTAGCTTTCCATAGTGAGAAGCTAAGTGATTCTGAGAAGAAATACTCCTATTATGATCTTGAGTTGCATGCTTTAGTGCAGGCTTTGAGAAAGTGGAGACACTATCTCCTCCCTAAGGAATTTGTAGTCTATACAGATAACCAAGCATTGAGTTTCCTAAAATAAAAAGATAAAGTTAGTCATAAGCATATGAAATGGGTGGAGTATATGCAGGCCTATACATTCACCATTAAGCACAAGGAAGGGCAGTTAAACCGGGTAGCTGATGCATTGAGTAGAAGACTTTTGATAGTCCAAGAGATCCAATTGAGAAGCATAGGTGTTGACAGTTTTAGAGGCTTATATCCAGAGGATGAAGACTTCTCAAATGCCTACAAGGTGTAAAAGGAGTATCAAAACCACTTCCATAGTGAGTATTCTAATTTTACTTTGCAAAATGGACTATTGTTTAGAGGTGGGCAGCTTTGTGTGTCTAGAGGCTCAATGAGGGAAAATCTCATACAAGAGAAGCATAATGGCAGCCTTAGTGGATATTTTGGATTCAATAAGACTCAAGAGTTGGTTCAAAGGTACTACTATTGGCCAAGGATGAGTCAAGATGTGAAGAAGTATATGGAGACTTGCATAGTTTGCCAAAAGGCCAAAGGTACTTCTACAAATGCCAGTTTATACCAACCTCTTCCTATACCAAATAGACCTTGGGAATGCATTAGTATGGACTTTGTAGTAGGTTTACCAATGAAAAAACATGGATATGACAACATTTATGTCATTGTGGAGAGATTTAGCAAAATGGCTCACTTTGTGCCTTGCAAGACTACTCATGATGCATGCCAAATAGCTCAATTGTTCTTCAAAGAGGTAGTGAGGATACATGGTTTACCCATGAGAATTGTTTCAGATAGAGACTCAAAGTTCATGAGTAATTTCTGGAAGACACTTTGGCAAAATCTTGGCACCAACCTCTCTTTTGGATTAGCCTATCATCCTCAAACAGATGGGCAGACCGAAGTGGTGAATAGGAGCTTGGAAAACTTATTAAGGTGCCTTACTAAGGGATATGGTTAGACATAGGATCAAGTACTCTCACAAGCTGAATGTGCATAAAATGAGACCATGAATAGGACTACTGACAAGAGCCCTTTTGAGGTGGTCTATGGAGTGCACCCAAGAGGAATTTTGGAGTTGAGAGACTTAAGTAGTGCAGCAGCAAGAAGTGGATATGCAAAAGACTTCTCTTAATCAATGAAGGAAGTACATGAATCAGTCAAGAAAGCATTGAAGGAGAACAAAAGCAAACTCAAGCAAGCATTGAAGGAGAACATAAGAAAACTCAAGCAAAAAGTTGATGAAAGGAGGAAAAATCTACAATTTCAAGTGGGAGATCTTGTCATGGTGCACCTAAAAAAAGAAAGGCTACAGCAAGGAGTGCCTAACAAGTTACAAATGAGAAGGATAGGTCCATTTACCATTCTAGCCAAGTATGGAGAAAATGCATACAAGGTGGATCTACCTAGTGACATAGGATTGTCATCGGTTTTCAACATAGCAGACTTAATTTCCTATAAAGGACCAATTCAAGGTTCATATTGTAGTCACTCAGAGGTATCAGATGATGTGAACCACCTTCAATTACTAGCCAAACCAAATCCACAGGCCGAGAAGGTGTTGAGTTCAAGGATTGCCAAGAAGACAAGGCATCAGGCCTATTGGGAGAACCTCATCAAATGGCAGGGTATGTATGATGTTGAAGCTACATGGGTGATTGAGATAGAGTTTAAGAAGCTTGGGATTGATCAGAATCTGATTTCCAAAGAGGTGACATGATCTTCTTTTGTTTGGGAGAATGGTGCAAGAGCACCTAGGACTTAGGCAAAATATTTTTCACAATTTTGGCTTGTATTGACCCAAATGAAGTCAGTAGTGAATAAGGACTCTAGGAGGGTCCAAGAGATAGTATTTTGTTTAAATGTAGGCCTAGGCTGAGTTAATTCTTCTTAGGTTTGCATTTTTATGTAAATAGTGGGTTTGAGTAGGTGGTTGACCTTCTTGATGGTCAAAAGTGTCAAAAATTGATATAGGAATTAGGGAGGGTTAAATAGGGCTTAGAAATGTTTGAAAATTCATATGTGCTGATTTGGAATAGGTCTTATAAGTTGGAGAGACCAAAAGTGCAAAAATTACAAACTTGCAAAAAGTTGTCATGACAACTTTTGTCCTGAACTGGTTAGCGGTGTAGTTAGGGATTTTCAAACACCCTAGGAGGAATCCACATGTGGAAAAGCTATAAATACCCTCTCTTTCACATTTACCAAGGTTAGAGAAGTGTGTGATGTAAGTTCAACAACTGAAACTACTCATTTTCAGTCTTGTTGACACGATTTTGGCTTGATTTCACTCATTTTGCAATTGACTATGAGTTGAATCCATTGATCCAGCAATGGATTCAGTTACTCTTGTGTGTTTTTGTGTTTTTGGTTCAATTTAGAGTTTTATAAATACTGTTCATTGGTGTTTTCTTGCTTAAGTTTGCAAGCAGCCAGTTTTGGCTTGTATATAATAGTTTTCTTGTAAAAATGGTTGCCCCATGAGTTCCACACATGCTGCCATCACGTCTAGTTGGGAAATTGTAGGCAACCAACTTTACATTTTAAATATTCAGGTTCAATTTCTGGAGAAGAGTTGAAGTATGACTATCACCTTGTTCTAGGTGAGTCGAGGAGCAACCCGACAAGAGGAAACAAGGTGAAAATGAAGTGCTAATTGCAGGGGTGTGTGCCAAATCACCATTTCAGAGTTTGGAGGGGTCCATGGAGTTGGGATAGAATTTTTAATTAAGGGAGGATATTTTACAAATCCATTTGATGCCAAAACCCGAACTTGTTCATTCACTACCGATTAAAGGCCTAGTAAACCCTTCAAAGCCCTCATTTTGGGGTTAGTACATTGTATGGTGAAACGAGGGGCCAAAACCACAAAAATCCTTCAGGTTTAGGTGTATATTTGAATAAAATCCAAATTTATTTGAGGGTCTTTTGCATCATTTTCCTTCAAGCCCTAGAAAACTGGATTTGGAGGCCAAAGTAGGGCTCATTCCTTGTAGCCCTTTTCTAGGCAAGATTTTGAAATCGGTAAGAAACCTAATGATTCCAAACCACAAATGGATCCTAAATGCATTCAAAAAATGTTAGAAGACACCTCCACACATTTGCATCATCCCACAATAGTAGGAGGTCATTTTGACAAGTTGAAGCCAAGAGGCCAGAATTGAGCACCTGAGAAGCACTGTGAATTGCTAGGGTTCCTAACCAAAACACCTGAAGAAAACACCTTAGAATGGTAAAGAATCAATCCCTAGAAGAGATTGAGAAGGACTTGGAGGTCTAGAGTGCAACTAGGCCTGGTGAGTTGGTGGAATTGAGCAACACCAACTAGGTGAAGTGTTTCAATCTTTAAGTATTTCAATTTTTAAGATCAATTGTGAGAAATCTTAAAATTTGAGAAAAAGAACATCCACTTTAGGAACTTTATGTGGACTCAACTTCTTGCAATGACATGTATATGGTATGGATTCCACCATCCAACAAGTTGTGTTATGTTGGGTGATCCATATATTGCTATGCTAAACAATCACAACTAGCAAGCCACACTATATTAGGTGACCAATTCCTTAAGAAACATAAACAAGAACAAAAAAAAAAACTAGAAAGACACACTCTACTATATAATAAATTCTTTATGGAATGTAAACAACAATAGAGATCAAAATAGCAAGCCATGTTGTACTAGATGATCATGATGAGTCATATGAAATGGATGTCATTGGCTAGAAATTTATGTTATATTGGTTGAATCATATACAATCAAAACCTTAGGGAATGTAAAAATGGATCACACTAATAGCTCACACTATAGTAGATGATCAAGAGAAGTCATATACCACAAAAACTGTAAGAGATAGATTTGATGATCACACCTTAGGGGGTGTTATGCCACACAATGCCACCATTTATGGGGCACACCAAAGAAAATAATACACAAAAAGGAGGTCATATACTCCCCTTTATATGTTAGCATATTTTTATACTTATACCTCAAGGATAAGACAGAGATCCATATCAAGAAAACACACCTTCAACATTAAGAAGAGATACACAATAATGATGCATGCGTCCAAGTGAGTAACATATCTTTATGAATGATGTACACACCTCTAAGAAAGGAAGGAATCATCACAAATGATATATACGTATTTAAATAAGGGTAAAGGGATCCTTATCAAGGATATACATTTTAAAACAAAGAGAAGGGATCCTCATTAGGGATACATACCTTCCAAAAAGGCAAATATGGGATAATTATTGTCTAAGAATACCTACCTTCTTCAAAAAAAATTAGGAATCCATCCTAGCAAACTAGTTCAAACCGTATCTAGCAGCTTTCTAGTTCTATAATGTAAAAAAAAAAGGTACCATATAATGTGTAAAACTGGTTTGAGTGAATATATGCAACAAAGGAATCATAAACTCGAAGATCTATTTATTAAAGTGTAGGAAGCATATAAGTGAGAACTAAAGAGTATAGCAATGGGAAGATTAATAGATTAGTATATATTGTGCAACTTTTAAGAATGAAATAGGTATTATATATATATAATCTAAAATGAATGCATAAACATGAGAATGAATTATAAATTCTAGAGAATCCCTTAATTACATAATATATTCTAGCATCACATTTAGTACATCATCATATAATTTATATATAGATTAAACTTATTGTATGGACATTTTCTTATTTCTAATGAGAGAAACTATATATGGTGAATGCAAGGGAGTTGAATATTTTAAAGGATTTTTAAAATTTTAATTAACTTTGTATTTTAGTCTTCACATTGAAAATTTATATTTTCCTCGAAAAGAATTGTTCAAATTATATCACATAACACATTCTCATATCTTGATATAGGTAAACAAAAAGATCAAGAATATTTAGGAATATTTATCGAGTGCTTTTAATGAAAAGTGATTAACATGAATAATATACTTTTACTAAAGAAAACTTTTTTAAAATGTTGTTCCTAAAATTACATGATTTTAACATAATATTTTATTAAAAAATTTTTAAAATAATTATAATTATAGCTAACTATTTTTCTATATGTACTTTAATTAATGTACAAAATCAAAATAACATTATAATAAAATTATTATTTTAGAAATTAGATTAATTTTATAACCATTAATTTATATTCTTCAAATATATAATATTTTTCAACTAAATATATATATCTTTGATGAATAATTTTTAATAAAAAATTTAAAATATTTTATTATAATTTAAAAGGTTGTTCATTTTTGTGTAAGCTCATAAAATATCTATTTAATACAATTCTAGTTTATCACATTCTCTAAGTCAATTATGTGACTTTTATTTGTTGGGAAGAGTCGCTCTAAAAGAAATTTAGTCAGTAAAATTTTTTATGTGACTTTCATTTTATTTAGTGGGAACAATGGTCGGCAATGACTAGAAATGCACACAACATTTGGTTTGATCATGAATACTTATAATTCGTTGCCTAGAAAATGTTTGGAATATGCAATTGAACATTCAATTTGCATTCATTCTTAAATTGACATGTCTTTTGCCATCTTGAACAATGGAAAGACAAATGCATCACACAATGAACTTTCTAATTTTGAATGGATAGTTTAGTTTTGTTGTGACAACTAGTGGTTGTGTTTCTTCTAAATATAACAATTGATTGGTATGTGTTAAGTGAACTTTGTATTTATAGATGATTATAAAATAAATATATTAATAATATTTTATATTACAATAATAGTATACTGATTTTTAATGAAATATATTATTGAGAAATAAATAAGATTAATCAATTGATGTAAATAGGTGATGATTCTTAATTTTTTTTACATGCACGAATTAAAAAAATTAAAAAGATGAAGAAATCATTAATTGAAATATCAATAATTTAAGCGGTATCATAGTTGGGAAGTTTACCAAGTCTAGATTGTGACTTTGTGGTTGTAGAGTTAGGTTGCATCTAGCATCATGACAATAAGAGCTCTATGAAAGAAAGAATCCATACAAAGGGTAGTTGTAAGTTGATATAATATTTGTAGAGCACTTTTAATTCACTCAATACTTTGTAGAATTCTAAAATAGTTAACCTAGGCTCAATTATTATAGACAAAATATCATCTATTTCATCCATTATTTTTTAAATCTAATAGAATTACATACTTGTAATGAGGTAATATAATATTATTTTAAAAATTGGTTCATTCAAATCATTCAATGTTTCAATTAACACTTTGTATTTCAAAAAAATCCAAAGGTAAAATGTTGGAAGCAATAAAGAAAAGCCAAGTATATTTAATGGTCAAAGTTCTAGGAATCCGACCTATATATCTCTTGTTTGTTGGGATTACCATCAACCTTGTAAATATTTTGTGAGTAGTGACATGTACGCTTAGCTCAACCCCTTCAAAAGCCCATTTTAACCCACATACTTGATATTTATTAAATGGAAACCTATAGCTAAACATGGAACAAACAAGTTAGATAAAACATGATACTTGTTGTTTTCTCATGACATCTTTTCTACATTGATATTCTCTGTTCTGAATCTGATATAGCAGTGCATGCACAGTAGGAGTAGGTTTATGTATGTAGGAGTAACCCGGAGCTCTAACGAAATTATTTTTCTCTCTATTTCAAGTCATCTCATGGAGTGGACAATGGGATGCTTGGATCTACGAAGCTGACCAGAAGACCCTTCTCCAGAACTCATCAACCTATTCAAGCAATGATGGATTCTTTCTTTCCCTTCTTCCTACATTCTTCTATTCCTTTTCTGTTTGCATTTCTATGATCAATGTGATCTTTTCTCAGCTATTCCCATGACTTGTGTGGGATCTTCTGAATAGTTTTCTCTTTATAAATAAAGATATATTACATGCAGATGTTTTCTTTCTTGATTCATATATTTCATATTGGAAATAAGATACTTGTATGGCATACGTTTTTTTAATAAAGATAGTAAACATGGAAAAAAATTGTGTACCTTTTCTCTGCAATACATAAGACCTATTGTAGGTCACCAAGATTTTTAAGTGTGATAAAATTTTGGTAACATTACCACCTAAACGTTTGTATATTTTTTTAATGGTTTTCTAGGTATTGTGTTTTGTGGAAAATTAATTATTATTTATTTTAAGTTAACTCCATGATTAAATGCATTTTAGTCAAAGCACTACTACTAATGGAAGGGTAACAAAATTTTGAATACTTATCTCGATTAAACATCACCTAAAGTTTTGTACTACATTTTCTTAATTGCTTTGGTAGGTTTTGTCAATAGAGAAAACATTAAAGTGTTCTTTATTTTAAAGTAAAATCCATGATTAAACATAATTGATTCAAATTAGTTTCAATAATGAATGGGTAACCAAAATTCCAATGTTTGACCATTGTAAACATTACCTAAAATATTGTAAAATATTTTTTAAAACAGTTTAATAAATTTTGTCTTTAGAGGAAGTTTTAAGTGTTTTTATTTTATTTTGAAAGGAACTTCATAACTAAGTTCATTTGAGTTAAAGTAGTTCTAGTAGTATATGGGTTAAAAAGTTCAAATTCTTGACCAATGTAAATGTCACCTTAAATTTTATTTTAGATATTAATGGATGGGTAAGAAATTTTTCAAAGCTTCCAATCTTACAAACATCGCGTACAAATTTGAGGCAATGTAGTACTAGTACTAGATGGGCAATGAAAAAAGGATTGTTTACCCATAAAATCAAATCATGTGCTATGATGATTTTTGTAGGAAACATATTTTCTTAATATTAAAATATGACTTTGAAGAGTCTACCTGTAGAAAAATAATTTACAACTATGTAGATGTGAACATTGAATATTATTTGGAAGTCAGTTTGCTATGGCCACAATAGTAGCTTTCTAGAAAAGTTCCTCAACACGCGCTGAACAGTCCGCCACAACACCATTGGAATTTGGAATTGATTTGTGTATCATCTATGTCTTGACGTTCGTCATTTTTATAGATGGAGATTATAATCTAATTTAGAATTATTTTTGTTATTTTGACTTCCTTAACAAATTGGCCCAAACTTATATCTCTTTTTTGGAAGTCGTGTTGAAATAAGCATGAAAATGTGATTTGCACATTATAGTATTACATGGAAAGGCAAACCACAAATCATATTTAGTCATCTAATTAATTAATTTTGATCCAAACTAATCCATACTAAAATCTAATTAAGAACATCAATACAACATTACTATCACATCCTCATAAGATTATACGAACATTTATTAAAATTAGAACATACTAGCATATTGTAAGATTTTTCTTTTTAGTTTATAATCAAAACTTATCAACATCAAATTTGATAAGTGTCAAAATTTGCCAACACCAAATTTGATCACAAAACATATTTTAACCTCATAATACTTGCATTTCAATTACTATCACAATTAATTAATCTATAATTAATTTCTTGTTAGTATACAATTTATTGTGTTAGCTTAAATTATTATTATTTTTAATTAGATTTAAGAATAAGAATTACAAAAACCAATATCTGAAACATTTAGAAAAAAAAGTACCAAAAGATGAAGATAAGCATGGTTGGGTGCATGAGGAGAAGAAGAGTGTAATGTTGAAAGGGGAGTGTGTAGCAATGCGTGGGGACAAGGGAAAACCTGTGTAAAGGTGAAGAAACAAAAAAATCAGTAACCACACCTTTTTAGACAACTGAAATGAAACAACAACAATGCGAAATTTATTTATTTATTTTTTTGGGATCCGGGGTGTCCCACAGGAGATAGCCTATCGATTAATTATAATAATATATTGATTTGTAGTGAAATATATTATTGAGAAAGAAATGAGATTAATTATTTGATGCAAGTAGTCATTCTTAGTTTCTTTTATATGTATGAATTTAAGAATTTAAATAGATGAATAAATCATTACTTGAAATGTCAATAAATATGAATACTATTGTAGTTAGGAATTTTATCAAGTAAAATTTAGATTGTCACTTTTGTGATTGTTAATGTAGGTTGCATCTAACATAATAACAATGAGAGCTCTATGAAAAAAAGAAGCCATACAAAGGGCAGTTGTAAGTTGATACAATATTTATAGAGTACTTTTAGTTCACCCATTTACTTTGTACAATTTCAAAATAGTCTACCTAAGCTCAATTATTATAGACAAAATATGATCTATTTCATCCAATATTTTTTAAATGTAATAGAATTACATACTTGTAATGAAGTTATATAATATTGTTTTCAAAAATAGTTCATTCAAATCATTCAATGTTTCAATTAGCAATCTGTATTTGAGAAAGGTCCAAAGGTACAACAAAATAAAGCCAAGTATATTTAATGGTCAAAGTTCTATGAATGCAATGTATATATGTCTCATTTGTTATGATTAAGGTGCCATTAACCTTGTAAATCTTGTATAATTAATTATTCCTTCTGTTTGTAAAATTCCATAATGGAATATGTACTCACTAAGAAATGGTCTTATTTCAGCTACATTTAGATCTCAATACCTAAAAAGGGGTGTGGGGGCACTTACCCCCCACTACTGTTGTCCCTCCAAGATTCTCCCTAGCAGGGGTTCTAGGGTAGTGCTCCCAAATGGAATTTTTTAGAAAATTGCATTGTAAAATTATATAATTTTTTAGTCAATCTAAATCATTCATCATTAGGTCATAGAAATTATGGTAGGATTTGTTTCCTTAGAAGAAAACACATTTTAATGAGGGCATTGTATTAAGATTGCGACAAGACAGAAAGTTCAGATAAAAGAACAGACGATGTTGAAATAAAGACAAAAAGTGAAGGGTGTTAGTGATGTATTGTAAACTCTATTGAAATTTATATAGACCAGTGCACATCTCTTCTTGTGTTTATTTTCTTCTCAAAAATATATTTCCACATAAATATTATATTTTTCATATATTCTTTTATTTCCTTTGTTTTCCCTAATTTGTTTTCCTATTATCTCTATTTGGTTATGCATTGGATCAATAATTATAATTACTAAAACTAGATTATCATTCTATAGATGTTTACCTTTATTTCAAACTTTATTTACTTTGAAGAAGTTCATAAATGAAACTTTAAAACTTTTCTTCCATGTTCCTTTTCATTATTTACCTCAATCTAGTTTGTTTTTCTATTTTTGGTTTATCTTAATTTTTCCTTAGCAAAGATTTTAGTCTTTACGATATTTCCTTTAAATAAGGGTTTGTGAACTTCATCCTACGGAGGGGAGGAGATGTTCAATTGCTCAAAAACATATTGTAGAAAGATCACCCACAAATCAAGATATTTGCATTTTGAAATAGACATAAATTTGGTTGAACTATATTAGCTGATCCAAAAAAATGATCCTATAATATAACATATTTGTAAATTAAAAAAATATATTAATAGGAATCATTAGAGATCAAAATAAATTATAATAAAACATAATAAATTTTAAAATAAAAATCAAATAATATAAAAAATTAAATTAAATACTATAATTTTTAAAATAATAAAATGTACAATTTCATCCCTTAAAATTACATTTTACACATCAAATTATTTAATAAAACAAAAACACTTAAAAAAATCTTCATATACACCGATGAAGAAAAAACACAAATACACTAGAAAAGCTAAAACCAAGGAATCATTTTGAATTTCATATATTACCCCTTGAAATGTTTCTGTCATCATTAACACCAACAATTTCTAACACACCTCATGCTAATAAATTTGCATCGGCCATATACTAAAAGAAAACTGTCATTATACTAACAAAACCCTCTATACAGTTGTATCTACTTTCATCTATTAACCTCTTATACACCCATCAATAGCTAAAATTACAACATCATAAAAATCGAAGGCTCTCTTTCTCACCCTCTTATTTAAAGTCAATACTCCAATCACAACAGAGAATCCCAAACCATAACTCAATCCAAGTCCGACTGCCCATCCTATCATTTCACCATCTGAATTCTTTGCTTCACCAATTCTCTCAATACTTGTGCAGTTGCCATAGCCAGAAGAGTTGTTGCAGACGCTTATATTGGTAAATGGAATCCCACTTAGCTTAAGATTGCCTAAGTAGGACGACTCCCCAAAAGTTAGGAACTGTCCTCCATGGGGTACTTTTCCATCAAGCATGTTGTAAGATAGATTCAAGAACTCCAAATAACTCAGGAACTCAAGTTCTAAGGGAATGTTGCCATTCAACCTGTTTAGCGAGAGGTCCAGAGACTCTAGTTGTTCCATGTGTCCCAATGTTTTTGGGATTCGGCCACTGAGATGATTCCTTGAAAGGTTAAGGGCTATGAAGCCTTGAAGAGATCCCATTTTAAAAGGAATGCTCCCTGATAAACTGTTGTTTGAAAGATCAATACATTTAAGAATAAAGAGAACTTTCACAAATTCAACATCCCAGCCTTTCCAGGAAATTTTGATCTGATTTGTATATGTAGCACCACTTGAACTGTATTCTTCGAGATGGTTTGAATTATTCTGCGATGCATTGACCATTGCAAGCAGGTTTGTAAGGTTGCTTGGAATAGCTCCTGAAAGGTGGTTGCCAGAAAGATCCAGAATTTGAAGATTCGGAAGGCCAATTACCTGGCGTGGGATACTGCCATGAAAATGATTAGACCTTAAGACCAACACATGCAGCTGTGATAGCTTTCCAATCCAGTGGGGAAGGGTGCCTTCCAAATCATTATTTCCCAAATCCAATACTTGCAGAGATCGGGCTTCTGAAATGGATGAGGGAATAACTCCTCTCAAATGATTACCATTGAGCTTCAATGTATGCATGTTTGTAATGTTGCCCCACTCTGCTGGCAATTTACCTTCCAGATGATTTTCTGCTAAATCTAGAACACTAAGAGAAGAACAATTCCTGGTTAAATGAGGATGAATGACACTGCTCAGCGTATTTTTTGAAAGGTCAAGAACCTGCAAATATGGAGTGCAAATAGAATCTGGAATCGCTCCGCTGAGGTTATTCCGCGACAAGGATAAGAACCTTGCATTTTCAAGATACGCACCGATGTGACTAGGAATAGAACCATTAAACTGATTCATCGACAGATCTAGCAGATAAGCACCAGCAGGAGGAAGAGGAAGAGAACCTTCCAAGCTATTATTGTGCAAATATAGATAGTCAAAATACATGGGTAAGGTTAGTCTAGATGGCAATGACCCAGTTAATTGATTACAGCTAAGGTTCAAACTATAAAGGCTGGGTAAGTTCCATATCCAAGATGGAATATTTGTTTGGATACTGTTAGCAGATAGGTCTAGATATTCCAAGTCGTATTGGGTCACAAGAAACGATGGAATTCTATCTAAATTGCAAGAGCCTAATGCCAAAGCGGAAAGATTAAACTGCGGAATCCATGTTGAATCAATGTTTACAGTTAACTGATTGTAAGAAAGATACAGGCTATCAAGACTAGTGAGATTATCGAATACGGAAAGGGAAATGAGGCCGCTTAAACTATTGGACTGGAGCAAAAGGCTTCTTAAGTTAACAAGATCTGAAATTGTAGATGGAATCGTACCATTCAATTCGTTGGCATTAAGGTGAAGACTAACAAGAGAAGAGAGTGAGTCCAACGAAGGGGGGATTGCCCCTGTTAACTTGTTGTAGGACAGCTCCAAAGAAACAAGTTTAGAGAGATTGACTATGGACAGAGGAATCTCACCTTCACTTCTGTTATCTGACAGATATACACTCTTCAAGGACGACACATTCCCTATAGCAGATGGAATCTCACCTTCAATTCCGGTATACGACAGATAAAGACTTTCCAAGGACAACGCATTCCCTATAGCAGATGGAATCTGACCTTCAATTCTGGTATCTGATAGAAGAAGATCCTTCAAGGACGACATATTCCATATAGAAAATGGAATCTCACCTTCAATTCCGGTAAGTGATAGATCAAGACTTTGCAAGGACAACAAATTCCCTATAGCAGATGGAATCTCACCTTCAATTCTGGTATCTGATAGATCAAGACTTCGCAAGGACAACGATTTAGCAATAGAAGCTGGAATCTCACCTTCAATTCTGGTATCTGAAAGACGAAGATGCTCCAAGCATGAGATATTCCATATAGCAGATGGAATTCGGCCCTTGATGGCTGTCCCTGAGAGATCAATGCTGGTTAGTGACAAAGAAGACTTTCGTTGTCCAATGAAAGAAAGGTCTCTTCCAAGATCGTAATTCTCAGAGAGATCAAGAGAGACCAAGCGCCCAGTCACATTGTCAAACCAAGCTGGTATATGTGCTGACAAATAGTTCTCTGATAGATCGAGATGAAGCAGAGAGGTGAGGTTGAGAAGGGAATTGGGAATTTGTCCTCCAAGCCCACAGTCAGACATGCTGAGTTGTTGAAGGTTGGATAGACTGCCAACAACTTCACCCCACTCTTTGTTTACAGAGATGTTCACTTCAGCAAGAGAGAGGTATTCCAAGCTCACCAGATTTGATAAGCTTTCCAAACTCACGTAAAATTCACTTACATCACCCAGAAAGGATTCATTTACATAACCAGCAAATGACAAGTCAAGAAAAGTGAGACTCTCCAACTTTCTATTATGGGGAGGACTGAATTTACCCTTGAAGAGGTTGTCACTGAGATCGAGGTGCTCCAACCGTGCAAGTTGGAACAGCGATGAACTGATGTTACCTTCCAAATTGAATCCACTCAGATCCAGTCGAGAAACATGGCCTGTGCGGAGATTACAACTGACTCCTCTCCACGTGCAGCAATTGAATCCGTGCCAGGAAGTTAGAGTGTTATACTCATCTACAACTGCTGCCTTGAAATCCAGGAGAAGATTTCTTTCAGGGAAGGGGCATGCAATTGCAGGGGAAGTGAAGCAGCATAATATTGTTATAATTGCAAACATAGCTTCCATTGTTTTGGAAACTAAAATTCTTATTATCTTTACTTTGAAAGAAAAGAGATGATCAGAAATCATGGGAGACGAATGATGAATATATCTCTAACTGTGGTTTAATGTTGTTGTGTGAAGAGTGTCACGTATGCAAAGAAAGAGTGTCACATCAACACTAACATTTTTGCCATTTTCAATGGGTGGAAAAGTCATGTGAAGGTAAGGCACAACAAATCCGAGGGTCCAATTTGAATGTGATGGGTATCGTGTAAAACAAGAATATGGCGTGTCAATATGGAAAATTAACTATGTAAATTGTGACTATATATTTTTCATTCCAATTATTTCCAACATTGACTGACAATTTTTATTAGACTTAAATCCCGTGCATTTCTTTTCCACAAATATTCGTATCGACCAGGAAAAGCTTTCACATAAAATTGAGATCACTGGAAAACATAGACCAGATCATACGCCTCACACAAAAATAGAACATACTTAAAAAATACAAGAATAATAAAGAAATCAGGGGCACAAACTAAATTTTTGGAGTTGAGATGTTTTCAGGCCAAGCATTTAAAAAAAAAATTCTATGTTGAATATCAAGCAATTTATTTAATTGTGGTTTATTCATTAACTATTTATCATTATAAAATTATATAGGTAATAGAGTTTTGATAAAAAACTAATTTTATTTTATGATTAAAAAATTAAATATGATTATATAGTAATTAAATTCAAGTTTCTAATATATTTAAAAAAAAATTGTTTGTGAATCTCATATATTAAAAAAAAAATCATACATAGAGTGGAAACATCATTTTTGTCCAAACTCATCCAAGGATTGGCAACAAAATTTCAAATTGCTTTGTTTTAATTTTTTCTTTAATTTTGCTAATGTTTATATTTATCCATATTGTAATAGAAAAGATTGTATATTCATGTCCTCTTCTTTTATGTTTTAGGCCTAATTTGATTAGGTTATCTTTTATGTATTGATTAGTATATGTCCTGACATAATTTTACATCGAATTTCAATGATTTTATCCCAATCTCATTTCATCTCCATGCATCTCAAAGGTATGAACATAATCAATAATCTCCACCATTAGTTGGCATGATTTTTTCATAGTCCACGAAGAATTGATATTATTACTTTTGATTTTAACAATGGATATTTATGAATTGTCAGTTTGATTTTAACTAAGTGTGACCCAAAATTTTCATTAAAAAAAAAACACAATTAAAACCAAAAGTAATCATATCAAATCTCCACCATTCATCATCCTAGATTACACCCACAAATGCATAATTCATGTAGGTCACTTGCATACATGCATATTTGAACCTAACAGTTTAAATTGGATTAGATAATTTCATTCCTTTTTTACCATTATTATTCAATTAAAGTCTAATTTATTCCACATTACAACCTAGGTTAGTGTTTGTAAGGACTAATTTCACTTCATTTAAATTATCATGAGATAATCAAAATAATATTTACATGAAAATATAATAGAAAGATCATGTAACATCCTAGTAAGGGCATCATTAGCTTGCAACATCATTCTAGGTGTCCTACATACTTGCTTAATGTCTTTAATCCTCATTCATTGCCATTAATTTAGTCTACTTAATGCACTATCTAATAAGAACATAACCCTTGCTTACTAAGTTCCTAGAAATGGTGTCTATAAATACCACCCTACTTGATTCATGTGGTACTAAAGAAGATTATGCACTAGTGTTTTTTTTATTTTGATGAATAATAGTTCGTGGCCGAATAATTGTATTAATAAAATGAAAATACATGAAAGTTTACAACCCAATTCAGTGTGGGAACTAGTAGGAAAGAATCGGGTGAAGAAAAGCTCCAGTCTTGCCCAAGGAAAAATAATTCCTGGAAATAATCAGGTAACACAATAAATGGCCAGATGCCAATATAGAAAATTACAATTGATAATTCCTATCGAGAACACCATACTCGTTCCATTGCTGATGGATGCATAATTTGAGTACAATGGAGTCATATTCTACTCATATTGAGATGGTGTTGTTCTGAGTAAGACATGACGAAGACCTCCACCTGAATCCTACAGAGTCAGATTGTCAAAACAGAAACCACATTCTTCCTGCACACTATTAGGCTAGTTTGAATTGAGAATTACGAGCAACTGTAACCCAAAATTGATAAATTCCCATGTTTTGTCTTAATACCAACATTTCCATAGATTTCCACTATGAGAACATACCCAAAGATTTCAAGACGAGATAGATCAATATACTCTCAAACCTTCCTGACAAAAACTTACCGATGCATCGAAGATGAATCAAGGTAAGCAAGACCCAAAGCAAGATTTAGTTGCCAAATCTAAGTATCCATAGCATAACCCAGTCTAGGGTCGTGATAGTCGTAGACAAATTTAGGAGACCTAGCCACGAAAAACTAATAAAGGAAGAGAGAATCCCAACCTACATCTACCTACAAGAACGAGGATATAGACACGTTTGAATTGGAAATTTCATTTAAATCATGGTTATAACCAACTTGGGTTAATTGTAGATTAATCATGATCTAATGATTGGGGGGTTAAATTTTAAATCTATTTTCAATTAATTTTATTAGACATGTGACTTCATTGTTTCCTTACAGTCATATAGATGTGAATTCTTTATTTCTAGAAATCTTATTTGCAAGTGATTTATGCATTTGATTGCTTTAAGAAAAGATTGCTCATTTAGGATCTTGTGTTAGAGTAGCTACAATCAAGTTTAAATTTCATTGCAATTTTGGTGAGTTGTCATTTGTCTTATGACGTATACCATCTTAGTCTGGTGTCGTTGTATAAACCCTGTGGATGTGAGCCATTGTGTGTTATGTTTCCAAATGGTCAATCCTGGGTTAGTGATGGTGAATCCTTCACCGGTTGTATGCCAGGATTAGATATGGCTGTCAATTTCGCCATAGAGTTCTCATAGAGAGACCTTTCCTGTTAGTGTCCTAGGAGAGAGAGTGGCTTTCGAGCAGGGGCCACACCCAAAATGGTTGGCAGGATAACCCCTTGAAAGTCAGTTAATAAGTGATAACCTAATAATTGATTAGGGGGTGGGTAGTTATTAATTTAATTAAGATATTGTACCTAGCACATGGTTGAGTGCTTGTATAGGCTCAAGGTGTTGTGGGAAGGCCTAGAATGGCAGACCTATGACCTTGTCTTCATGAAAGGTTGGTAGGGTCCGCATGATGCTTAGATGGACCCGAGGGTTCAGGGGAGGTTACCAGGATAACCCAGGATGGGGGCCAGGACCTATGGAGACCTACCTAGGGTAACCATCTTACGCCATGTGATGACACTCTCTCTTTAGGGTCACTAGTGTCTTGTGAGTTGAGTCACTTGAGTTCAGCGGAGTCATGTGTACTATTGTTCTTGCCTTATTTCTTGCTTGAGGGTCTTCTGCTATCTCCTAGCACCGTTGGGTGGTTCTATTATGGGATCACATGGTCGGGTGGTAGTGCCACTTCCCATCGGATATCTTGGTCCTTACCTTCTTGCGAGGATTGGCTTCTCTAGTGGTTCTTGATTCATGAATCTTGTATCAGCTCATGTTTGAGATTATTGTACAGTTGTGACCATGTGGTCATTCTATTATTAAACTTTGTAACCTTGGCATTGTAACCTATGTTCTTAATTCATTCTATTGAAGCTATGTAATTTATGGAATGTTGTAATTTGAAGTTTAATGGAATGTATGTTATTTCAGTTATCTTTCATCTTATGTATAAATGAATCATTGGAAGTATATATGTTGTAACTCTTTAAACCTATCTATTTGAAATCAGTTATGAGTTTGAGTTAATTAATCGTTATTGTTTTTCCCTAATTTAGATGGATAATTGGATAACATTGTGTTGTAGTTCGAAGTAATCTTCATTGGTAACCCTTTAGGATGTCATTGTTAGACTTCTTCTTGTGTTATTATATGTGCAATATTATAATTAATGCACTTAATCTTTTAAAAAAAAAATATTTCACCCTTTAGTTGCCTTGTAGCGTTGTATTCCTTTAGGGTTTCTGGCAGGGCATTACACATATATATAAAAGAGCTTGCAATCATAACGATATAGATGATCAATTTTTACTTCAGATTTATATATAAAAGGTTTATACACTGAGATGCACCCATATCAACAATGCAATGACCTTACACAATACAACAAGTAAGCAATAAATAAGAGATTTGAACCAGAGCAACCAAAGAAAGGATCAATGTTATTGGAATCAGTAAGGTAAAAATGAAGAAAGCATTCTGAGTTGTAGTCAAGGTCACAGTCAGAGTATCTTCTATTAATAAACTATTCACAAAGCAATCATCTTCATTGGAAAAGGCACAAGGTCATATCACATACAAAAAAGAGAAAAATCTATTAGATTGAGTTGCTTATGTGCAAGAACAAGTTAAAATAGTCAAAAGAGTAGTGTTCATTTTGCCATGATAGTCATTACCAACATATTGTCCAATATAATAAGGAGCAAGCCCAGCAAATGAGAGTGTCATAGCAGCTCTACATAATGGTTTTAATAGTCAATATACAAAAATTAATGTCATAATGACACTAACCAGTACGACCTTTCACAACCAACTTTGAGGTACAAATGGTGATCATCAGATACAGAGCAGATTATCAACTACAAGAACAGTGAACTATACTTTTACAGTTGTAAAAGAAAGTCTAGAAATGATCTAAAAAGATGATATCATTTCATATTCAAAGGGGCAGCCATTATCGTTAAACCACAACACAAAGACAATGATCATTATCAGCTCTAGACATCTTCAAAATAATCATATAATGCAAGCTTAGGGCCGCCAATACCAGCCAGCATAAGAGAAGCCAAAGAATTAGAGATAAGAAGATATAGTTTCAGCTAAAGAAGGCGCTTAACTCGATAACCAATGCTTGCACTACTGAGACAAATGAAATGAAAGAGCCTTGTTTTTTGGTCATCATCAATACAACAGTTACTGACGTAATACATCATGGTAGAGTAGAGTTTAAAAAATAATCAGAGCGAAGGATGGCATGATAACAGGGGTTTATTAAAATCATAGAGCAATCACTGTCAAGAAATCATCAAAGCCAACATAAGGCACATCATGACGTTATGTATACACAGAGGACAATAAAACCCTACATAGGCAAATACATAGAAAATAACAGGACAACTACACTTTTTCTTTCAAAGAAAGTGGCTAAAAATAAAATATCTCATATCATGCATTGCACTTAGAAATCATGCAAAGAATGCTCAATGTTGGAGTGTCAGTAGCAACCACAATCCAATTGAAGCCCTAGTTTCCATTCCCATAGTAGTGCATGGTGGCAGAACTCACTCCACAAATTGCAAAGTAAAATAATGCCATGTTTTTAGGGTTTTCCTATTTCTATTCACATGCCCTAATTTTATTTTTTAGAAAAAGGAAAATCACTCATACAAACAATTTCATGGCCAAGAATTAATTGAAGAAGCTTAAATTTAAAAATATTTATATGAGAATATTAAAATAGCTTTTATGAAGACAAGTAATAAATAAAAGTCTTAATAAAAGGTGTTTTAATATATTTTCATAGTTTAATTGCTTATTTTAATATAATATTATATAATATTATATAATATTATTATAATAATTATCTCAGTTATTATAATTAATTTAGATTAAAAATATTAAGAGAAAAGAATAAAGTTGCCTGCAGACTTTGCAACAAAAGAGGATATTTTTATCTAAGCTTCTTGATATCAGTTTGTGCATCCAATTTCAGAGGGGGCGGGACAGTTTTGTGGCTATATTTAACAAAATTCATGTAGATTGATAGTGGCAGTTCTACTTTCAGAGAGAGTTTTCTTTTTTTAGGGAGCTATATTTGGCAGTATACATCATGCAGCTTTTAGAGGGGAGTATTTTCTTTTTCAATTCTATATTTGGCACAACAGGGCATGCAGGTTCTTCAGATAGGGGTTTGCTTTTATAGGCCTATTTTGGGTAGTGTGGCAGTTCTTTTTTCAGCAGAGGAGTTACTTTTCCATGCAGCATCAGTTAGATGCTTCATTTGAGCATTCGAGCCTATTTTTGGTAGGATTATACATGAGTTTTTAAGGGTATTTTGGAAAAATTTGCCAAAGACTTTTTCTCATACAGATTTTTCTTTTAGGGTTTTTGAAGTAGATTTTTCTATTAGGGTTTTTTTGTGTGTTTATTTTATTCTACTATTTATCTATTTTACTCCTTTTTAATTTCTTCTTGCTTAAATTTTCTTTATTGTCTCATTGGTTTTTTTTCTTTAGTATATTTTGTATTTTATTTGTATGTTATTTTATTATTTGATTTCTTCATTTTTGTACTCTTGCACTAAGTATTCTATACAAGCTTTTAAAATACTCAAGTTTTTCTTTTTGATTTTTTTTTTTTGCCTTTCTTGTGTTAGTTTTTAGGTTCCCTCTTCTTGTTTATTTTTTTTCAATTGTTTTCTATTCTTTTTATCTATTTTCATTCTTATTTTAACTATTCTCTTATTTTATATTTTTATATTAAGCTACCACTTTTCATTTATTTGTTCATTTACCAATTTTATTATATTGTATGTTCTATTTTTAATATTTTTTTCTATTCTTGTATTTATTTTACTAGATTATAAAATTATTGTAATTTTTTCGTTTTTCCTTTTTATTTCTTGCTTTATGAGTTTTCTTTTTCTTTTTATTTATATACTGTTCTCTAGCTATATTGTAATCATTGTATGTGTTTTGTATCTTAATTTTTCATTTTTATTCACTTACATTGTATCATTTATTTATTTATTGTTCTCTTTAATATTTTCCATTCCTATATGTTTTAGTATTTTCTTTTTTTATAGCATTTAAATTCAATTAGAATATTTTGAATTTATATTTGATTTCTATTTTTTCTTATATATTATTTATGATTTTAGATTTTATGTGTTCCTGGTTTCTTGTGCCACCCATACCCTCTCTCTACTCCCCCGCCCACCCTCTCTTCTTTTTAATCTTTGGGTCTACAACAATGTTCATTTCTTCTCCTCTAACATTCCTCATCCTAATGATGGATAATGTAGTGTGATTTGAAACTTTAATGCAAAAAAACTATCACATAATCAAACCAAAAAAAAGAATAAAAATTCTATGAGCTTCATGCAACATTTGTAATTATTCTTCTTAATGAACACACAACATGCTTTATATTTTAATACTTATTATCACACAACATTTTAAAATATCACACAACACTTTAAAAATGTTTTTGGAGCCATTACATAATTGGTCATGTATTTTCATATTGAGACACTAGAATTCTAAGCATCAAAAGGTGAAGTCTTACACATGGAAGCCTAACAATTTAAATTTCCATAATGATCTTTTTCTTCATTAGCATGTACATAATATATATAAATGTACACCTATACCATAATAAAATAATTGTGATCATGTACTTAGACATAGATAAATATAGGAAATATAGGATGAAATACAAACATTTATCTTCTTTGAGAGTATACAATGAACACAACATGTAGATTAATAAAATAGTTTATTGTATTTTTTAAGTTCTCCTTAATAAAAAAAATTGTCTCTAGATTGCTTCCACATTCATGTCACATTTACATTCTTTTTTAGATTATTATCTCTTGGACCACCTAAGATCTAGATCATTTGTCACGAACCCTATTTTTCCACAATTATTTAATTAAGAAAATAATGTTTATTTTACGCAAATGAAGTTGAAATGAAATGAAAATGGAATTGTTAATGAAATAAGATAGGAGATTGGATGCACTAAAATGATATATATACAACTGAATGATCAGTAATAATTTTTATTGTAAAATTGTGATCATCATTGCTAATGAGCAATTGAGTGTAAGTGAATGCAGGAACAAGATAACGCGAATGAAGGTGAGAACATGGTTTAGGTAGAGTTGTCCTAGCTCATGGACTTGGCTAGAATAGATGGAATATCTCACACACCACAGTACAAAAGTTATGTATATACAATTATGATATCATTGATGCATGATTTTGAAATAAGAATGAAATTTTATGAGTAAATGTCAATTGTTAAATTTATTTCCTATATGAGGGTGAAAAGTAGTTAAATATTTTGAATAAGAGTTAGTGACTTAACAATTTAACATTATTTATAAAGGATGATTTAATGTCCCTTGTATAAGAGAATGTACTTTTATTAGATAAACATGACTATTCAAAGTAATGTATTTATGAACATACATTTGCAAAATTAAGATTATATATATGATTTCTAATAAATATTTTTACATTATACTTTCTTTAATATAAACATGTAATATATAAAATTAGTCATTTATTTTATATATATATATATATATATAATATTATAAAAGGTGGCGAGTCAAAATCTCAGGATAGTAAGGAACCGATGAACGGTGGTCAACCTGGCATGACAACTCATGGTAAATCAGCAGACGTGGGTTGGTAGGTCAATACCCATCGACATAGTCAAACATGGTGATGAGCTTAAAATATGCTCATAATTTGGATGTTATGATAAACTTTTAAATGCCTTTACTTTTGTTATTTCATGGATGTTCAAACTTTGTGAAACCTTTTTGGGATATCCTGTAGCAAGATACTTTTATATTCCTGCAGCTCTTTGTGTTGACTTGATTGCATTTATTGCCCCGTTGACCCCCTAAAATGACTGGTATATCGTATATAGTTTTTGAATGATGAAGTAAATCTAAAATATGTGATTAATGAATAGATATCGTGTATGTGCCATACACCTTTTCTGTTGCCTGTTACCTTTTGTTTCACAGGTTGTTGAAGAACGATCGAGTCAAGTGCAGCCAATCTCGGCCTTGCAGTAAAGTCCATTTCCTGCACGACTTCAAGGAAGCTCCGGCAAAGACTCTTTGACTGAAATCATGGGAAAGAATTTTAATGACAAAGAGTGGAGCGCTAGATTCTCTCTGGATCGGGTTGAACGCATAAATTCATTTATGAAGTTTGTTCCTTGATTCGAGGATATGTTTTACTTCCATGTCTTTCTTTGATGGGGTTAGTTCGTTAGTTGCTCTCTTGTTTTTAAATAAAGCTTCTCCTCCTGTGCGAGAGAAAAGGAAGAGAAGGATAGAATAAGAATAGTAGATGTCATGTAAGAATCAATATGATAATGAAAGACAGAATCTGTTTAACCAAAAGCAGAGTTTGTTGTTAGTTTCCATATCAACAAAACAATGTATATCATTCTGTTTTTATGAATAAAGTTCAATGAAGTTCTGAGTTTAGCATCTGTGTAATCAGGAGATGCTTGCTAAGGGGGCCCACTTAGTAGGTATCTGTAGCTAGTTAGTTAGTTGTTCTTTCCTGTTAAGCTTCAGTTTGTTTTCATCTTTAAATTTTTTATACAAACTCAGCTTTACATTGCTCCTACAACACAAGGAATCTATCACTATGTCTATTCCTGCAGCATAAGGCCAGTTCATAGTTTGTGTTTCAGTTGTAGTTATTATGGTTTCTGTTGTAATCAAATCATAGTTGAGTTAAAAAGCTTTGCATTACCTTCCTGTAGCATAGGTAGGATTTCTTTTCAGTATGTATTTCCGCTAAGATTTGACCAAAATAAGTTCCTAGTACATATATTTTTCTGCGCCATTTAAAGTATACGTCCCCTAGTTTGACAAGTAAATGAACGTTTATAGAGAGAGATACTGGTCACCTGTTGGAATGCCCAATTCCTAGGAAAGGTTTTACTGTGATTTTCATATCCTTTTGTGGGAGCGACCATCATTTTTGGCACCGTTGTCGGGGATGGCATCTAGCTAGGAGTTTATTAGAAGTCATTTTTGGCATTAGTTTAGCTTGTTAGTAAAATTTCTAGATTCTTCAAGCCACTATTCATTATATTGCATGCATAGAAGAAGAAGAGACGCCCTGGGAAGGTTCCTCCCTAAAAATCTATTTATTGAACAACCATTTGACCCAGCTGACAACGAACCTGAGGAAAATCCATTCGCTTTGTTATTTCAGCAACCAAACATGGCAAATAATCCACCTAATAATCCACCTCCTACATTTGAGTTTCCTGTTGTTCTCCAGGGAGATACTGACAATCTTAAAAACATTCCCTCTTCTTTGCTTCCAAAGTTTTATGGAGAGGACCCAGAAACCTTTCTATTTGAACTTGATGTCCTCTGTCGCAGTTATGACTACAACACAGACGCTCATAAATTGAAGTTATTCCCTTCCACCTTGAAGGAAGGAGCTCTCAGATGGTTCATGAGTCTGGGAAGAGGTGTAGTTGATAGTTGGGAGGTCATGCAGACAAAATTCCTTGAAAAGTATAAGGAATATTGTAAGAGCGCCAGCAAGGGTGATGATATATTCTGAATTCAGCAGAAGGAGGATGAAAGTCTAGAAGATTACATTTCCAGATTCTTGTTTGCACTATAGAGGAACTCAAACCATACTCTCAACGAGGACTCTCAGAAACTGCTGTTTCTAAAAGGAATCAGTGATGCTTGTATAGATGCCCTAGACCTGATAGGAGGAGGTGATATAACCCAGGTGCCTTGGGATGATATAAAGAAAATATGTCTTAACTACTCTCGAGCAATAGTTAAGAAAGGTAGAGGTCATCATGCTACAATAGGGAAGTCTTCTTCTGGTGGAGTTTCCCGAATAGAGATAACAAATTTGCTATCTGACTTCAAGCAGGACATCATTAATAATATGGCTACGCAACTGGACACTATGCAAGCTCAAAAGAAACATGAGGAGGCAGATGCAGTTTTGGCTAAGTTCTGTTCATACTGCAGACAAAAGAAGCGTGACTGTAGATGCAAGATGGTGGCTAATTTGGAAGCTAAACAACTACCTACTGACTTTAAGCAAGTAGAAGGAGATGATGATCAAATGTTCTTTGTTGCACAAAGGAGACCATGGGCCCAAAGACAAGGTATGCCTCAAGACCCTTTAACTTTTGGTAATTCTTATTCTGGATATAATAACCAATGGCAACATGCATATGGACCACCACCATTCTGGAATCCACCTCAACCAAATTGGCCTAATTATCAGAACCAGCAATGGCAATCCCCTCAAGGAGGATGGTAGCAGCCACAGGGGCAATGGACCCCACCTTCAGGAAATTGGCAGCAAAATTCTCAATGGTGAGGCCCTCAACAATGGCAAAACCAGTCCTCTGGATTCCTGCAGCTTCCACAACCCCAACCACAAGCCCTTATGCCACCTCCTGCAGTAACTACCACAAATCCCAGACCTCCAAAACAAATGCCTATGCCTGCCCAGCCAATGCCCAATCCCAATAATAAGCCTCAGCAGCCTGCGTATCTTGCTGAAGCCAACCAATATCAAGCTTATGCCTTAAACATTAATGACATCCATTTGAGGTCTGGAACTACTTTACCTACTCCAAAACCGCCTTGGATTACTGAAATATCAGATCCTCCCCATGAAGAACCTACTACACATGTTGTTCCTACTGAGCACATGCCCATAACAGATACCGTTCCTAAAGAGCCTATTCTGCAAAATCAAGATAACTCACCTTTTCCTCAAAGGTTGCAAAGTATTGCATATAAACCCATGGAACAACCCACTTTTGACATTATGGATCAGCTCAAAAATGTGCAGATTCAAATTCCTTTATTTCAGGCTATTAAAGATATTCCTATTTTTAGAAAAGCTATTAAAGAAGCCTGGATGAAAGAAAAAGGACCCTCAAACAATTCATGTCTTAGGGAAATTGGCTGATATAATGTTGGGAAATGTAGTTATTCCAAAGTATATTGACCCTGGAAGTCCTGTAGTGCAGATAAATGTAAATGGTCAAGTTGTAAAAAATATTTTGATTGATTTAGGTGCTGCCATTAATGTTATGACAAAGTATACTATGGACTCCCTGAACATTTCAAACATTAGGTCTACACCCATAGTCCTGCAGCTTGCAGACAGCTCCACAGTTAAACTTGATGGGATAGTAGAAGATGTAATTGTCATTCTTGAATCTTGGGAGTATCCTACTGATTTCACAATATTATCAGTTAAGGCAACTTTAGGAGGGTATCTAGTTATTCTTGGTAGACCATGGTTAGCAATTGCTGATGCTTTTATAGGATGTCGTTCTAGAGATATGACCATTTCTGATGGGCAGTGCACAAAGAAATTGGCTCTGTATCCTCCTGCTAGACCTCAGCCAGATTTGTCCCAACCTATTTGGCCAGATGTGGGGGAGGAAATTGAAGAAGCCAATTCTTTGGCTCAATTAATGATGATTCAAAATGACCCATTCTCACAACTTCAGAGTGAAGATGCCTTACTGTTTCAAATTCTACAAAACAACTTTGATAAAGGTGGTTCATCTGGTCCAAATGATACTCATTTACAATGTTTCCTGCAGCAACCAGATTCTGAAAGTTCACTACCTAAACTTCCAGCGATTTTTCATAATTTGCTTCCACAAGAGATACAAACATTACCTGTATACTCTATGAGTAATCTCACGGAGTGGATAGAATTGTCTCAAGGTCATTGTTTGAATATCAATAACAAGCTGTCACAGTCTCAACAAGCTGATCTATTAAAAATGCTACAAGAACAACATAAAGCTTTTGCATGGGAATATGGGGACATGCAAGGAATAGATCCTCGAAATTGTACTCATAAGATATATATCAAAGAAGATTGTTCACCAATTAGACAACCTCAAAGAAGAGTAAATCCAGCACTTAGGGAAATAGTTAAAAGTGAGCTTCAAAAGTTGCTTGATGCTGGTTTTATTTATCCAATCTCTTATAGTCAATGGGTTTCTCCCTTAGTCATTGTTCCCAAGAAAGGTGGAAAATGGAGAGTATGTGTAGATTACAGAGAATTGAACAGTGCCACTAAAAAATATCACTTTCCATTACCTTTTGTAGATCAAGTATTAGACTCACTGTCTAGCAAAAGATATTTTTCTTTTTTGGATGGTTACAGTGGGTACAATCAGATAATAATAGCCCCTGAAGATCAAGATAAGACCACTTTTACCTGTCCATGGGGAACATTTGCTTATTCGGTCTTGCCTTTTGGCCTATGCAATGCGCCAACAACATTTCAAAGAGCAGTAATTAGTATTTTTGCTAATATATCTCATGAATGTATGGAGATTTACATGGATGATTTCACTGCCTATGGAGTCACATTTGAAGAAGCATTGGTAAATTTAGAAAAAGTATTGAAAAGATGTAGAAAGCAAAATTTGTCTCTAAACAGTGAGAAGTGTTTTCTAATGATGGAAGAAGGTATTGTTCTAGGTCATCATGTTTCAAAAAATGGAATTCAGGTTGACCCTGCTAAAATTGAAGTAATTCAGAATTTACAAACTCCTGCAAAACAGAAAGATGTCAGAAGCTTTCTTGGTCATGTAGGGTATTATAGAAGGTTTATAAAAGACTTCAGTAAAATTGCCAGTCCACTTTATGCTTTGTTAACAAAGGATTCCCAATTTGAGTGGACAGAGGCTTGTGAAAAATCCTTCCTACAATTAAAGGACTTGCTTACTAAAGCCCCTGTTCTTCAAGGTCCAAAATGGAATTTGCCTTTTCACATACATGCTGATGCTTCTGACTTTGGCATAGGAGCAGTTCTGAATCAAAAAGAAAATTCAGTTGAACATGCTATTTACTTTATTAGCAAGAACCTTCAAGGTCCTTAGCTCAACTATACTGTCACAGAAAAGGAGTTGCTTACAGTAGTATATGCTTTGAATAAATTTAGACATTATGTTATAGGTTATCAGATATTCATCCATATTGACCATGCAACAATCAAACATCTGACGAACAAACCTACCATTTCTGGTAGGTTGGCACGTTGGCTCCTATTGTTACAAGAATTTGACATTTCCATAATTGACAAACCAGGGAGAGCTAATGTTGTAGCTGACTTTTTATCAAGACTCCAATCAGCTGCACTTGTTGAAGATGAGATCATTGATGATAGGTTCCCAGATGAACACTTGTTTTCCATCGCTGCACATATACCCTGGTATGTAGACATTGCCAATTATCTAGCAGCAAACAGAATACCAGACTACTTTTTTCCAAAAGAAAAGAAATTGTTAATAGAGAAAAGTTTTAACTTTTTTTGGATTGCAAATAGTTTGTTTTATACTGGACCTGATCAGGTAATGCGAAGATGTGTAAGAGAAGATGAAACTTATGACATATTGCATGCTTGCCATGATGAACCATGTGGAGGACATTTTGCAGCAAAAAGAACATCAATGAAAGTTCTTACAATAGGGTACTACTAGCCAACATTACATAAGGATGTTGTGGCCTATACAAGAAAATGTGACAAATACCAGCGTATGAGAAGACCAACTAAGTCCGATGAAATGCCACTATATCCACAGCTAATAGTCACCCCTTTTGATAAATGGGGGATGGATTTTGTAGGGCCAATTGATCCACCATCAAATGGAAAGTCATACATTCTAGTTTGCATGGACTATGTAACAAAATGGGTCGAGGTAACAGCTATGACTCATGCTCGAGATAACAAAGTTGTTGAGTTTCTGTATGAACAAATTTTCACAAGATTTGGGATTCCTAGAGAGCTTGTAACTGATCAAGGAGCTCAGTTTACGTCTAATCTGATCACTGCACTAATGAATGACTATAAAATCAAACATAGGAAGTCCAGCCCTTATCACCCTCAAGCCAATGGTCAGGCAGAGGTAACAAATAGAGAAATTGAGGCGATCTTCACAAAGAAAGTACAGATACATAGAAAAGATTGGAGCAATAGACTTCTTGAAGCAGTTTGGGCTTACAGAACTCCATAGAAAACAACCACTGGGTTTACACCTTTTGAGCTGCTTTATGGGAAAACAGCCATGTTACCCATAGAATTTGAACACAAAACTTTTGAGGACAGCTCTTGAACTCAATATAGACATATCTGAAGCACAGAAGGACCATCTCCTACAACTAAATGCTTTGGACAAAATGAGAAAAGCTGCCCTGCAACATATAGAAGCAATCCAACAACAAAAGAAGAAATGGCATGATTAGCACATCAAAACCAGGAAATTTTCTACTAGAGATTGGGGTCTGTTATATGATTCCAGATATCAAGAAAACCAAGGTAATCTCACAACACGCTGGCTTGGCCCGTATGAAGTTGAAAATGTGTTCGACAATGGAGCTGTACAACTGGTAACAACAGACCCAGTCCGCTTCAAATTGTTAGTGAATGGCTACCGACTCCGGTTATACCACAAACCAGTCTCCAAGGAAGAATTCATGCAGTAGTTTGTTCAGGTTCCTCCCACTACTCTTCCTGTAGCCGAAGGCTTTTGCCTTTCTCCTGCAGCGTTACCGTAATTTTCAAAAAGCATGCCCATAATAAAGGTTTTCTTTTTACAAAAGGAAACCCTTTTCTCCATCATCATTTATCGCCCCCATTTCACTTCTTTAACTTCCGTCCATTCATTTCATTTGTTCATTTCATCCACCCATTTCACCCATCCACGTCATCCATCCGCATCAGACTTAATTAAGATATCTTTCCCACTTGTCAATCCATGCAGATGCCATCATATTTCTTCACACGTACGTGCAATTATCAAAGGTACGTCATATCTTTTCTTATTGCATATTTGATTTATTTTATTCTATTCATTTACTACTATGCATGTACCGGTCATTATTACCTGAACTTCTACCTACTCTTTACGACATGTGAGGACACATGTCATACTTTAAGTAGGGGGCAGGGTAATCCGTCTTTTAAAACCTGTCTTTTCGCCGCAGCCATAACTATAAAATAATCTTTCTTTAATACTTTTCTGGTACTTTCCAACTATGATCGCATGTCTTTCTTTATTGCATAATCACGATTAAGACTGCTTGTTCAAAAAAGTTTATTTTTGGAAAAGAAAGAAAGAAATGTGACGGCACGAAAGAGGAAAAAAAAACCAGAATAGAAAGGGAAGCAGAGAATTTGAATCTTCAGCAAGGAATCGAGTTCAGCTAAAGGAAAACTGCAAACATGGGTGGTCAGTAGGTGCGACATGAGCCTATAGCTCATGAAATGTTATTGCAAAATCCGCAAACAGTCCACGCATTCAACCTCTTTGGATGGTTAAATTATTTCTTGAGCTTAAATGATTTTGATGAGGAGGCTGTTGTAGAATTTCTGAGAACCCTTTCTAAAGGGGAAGCCACCGTATGGGGTCTAACGGTTGTTGCAACTAAAAACAGAATTGCAGAAGTAACTGGGCTTCCAGCCATTGGAGAAAATTTTTTTTCAGACGCTGCAGCTGCAAGGGCTGAGTTTTCAATGCCTACTAATGGACCTCTGGAAGTCTCCATGCAGGGATGCAAGCGCATATCGTTGCCTCCTCCTTATTCAGAGTATGCTACTTACATAATCAGGTATTTGACCTGTGAAGGCCATTTTTCCTATCTGCATTCTCATTATTTTAAATTATTGAGCCATATGAGGCATGGGTTAGTTATAAATGTTTCGAATTTCTTGTTAAAATTTTTAGAACATAATGCCCACGGAACTCAATAAGGGAAAGATAATTCTGTCACTCATCATGGCCTTATTAAATTACTGATTGAGCGCTCTTTAGGGGATGTCTCATCTCTCTCCTGGCAACAATTTGTTGCCCAAAAGAGTTTGCAAATTCCACAATCCCCCAGGGTACTTACCCCATGGCCTCAGAAAAAGAAGAAAGAAAGTGCATCTACCAGTAAAACAGGGCAAGGGTCATCTACTCCTGTAGCACCTGGTCCTGCAGCTTTCGCACCTGAATCCTCTGCTAGGGTACAAACTAGGTCTGCCACTAGGAGTGAGAAGGGAAAAACAAAGGCAGAAGGGTCCCCAGAATCTGACCCTCGTTCTTGGAAAAGGCAATGCCCTTCTCCTACAACACCTTCCCCTGTAGCTGTTTCTCCTACAGCAACGCCTGTTGCTATTTCTAGTTCACCATCATCCTCTAGTAGGGTAAAGCACTCTAAACAAACAAAGAAGAGGAAAGCTACCGGAACACCTCCTGCAGCCGCATCAGTGCCAAGAAGGGTTTCCGCAAGGAAACAATCTAAGACCTCCCTTGCTTCACCGCAACCAGAGGTAATTGTAATTTCAGAAGGGTCTGTTGAGTCCGAATTTAATGTTTCTCAGAATGTGTCTGAAAATGCTGCCCAGAGTTTGTTCGTTCTTGAAGAGAAACAAGTTGAGACAAAAGAAACAGGGCATAATAAGCAAGGGTTACCAAATCTTGATGATTTGGCTACTGCTGCTATGCAATTTTTGGAGGAAGCACGGACTTCTCCACCACAGGAACAAGAAGAATTTATCTTGTAGCAAGAGCAAGAACAGACTGAACAATTGAATGTGCCTAGTGAAATTGTATCTCATCCTACAGTTTGTAAAGCCATTGTTGTGTATAAGAGAACGTTTTTAATGGAATTCGGGGAATATGTTAAAGCTAATTGGGAAATAGTTACATTGCAAACCTTGACTTTCCGATACATAGCCCAGACTATCATGCAGCAAAGTCTATGGGAAATAGAAAAGAAGAAATTGAAAAAGAAAATTGAAAGTCAGAAGCAGGAAATTGCTAAGTTGAAAGCAAAAATGGACGAAATGTTGAAAGTAACTGGTCAGATTATGGAATGTAGACCTCCACCCAGAGTTTATGCTCTGTGCCTTAAATAACAGTTTTTATGGTTCCAATTGATGAGAATTTCTAGAAACCAAGATCCTATATTTCATACTGCCAAAGAATTCTATGAAGCATACCAGGCAGCCCCTAACTGATTA
The DNA here is from genome assembly GCF_030272615.1 of Cryptomeria japonica. NCBI lineage: Eukaryota > Viridiplantae > Streptophyta > Pinopsida > Cupressales > Cupressaceae > Cryptomeria > Cryptomeria japonica. The sequence continues at coordinate 633,547,662 of NC_081412.1, forward strand.
AGGAATTCTCTCTGTGAATTCTATTTGCATGGATTTTTAATACCATTTGAAACAGAATGGAATCCTCTTCTATATATTGGTGATATTCATTTAAGAGCATTTATGTCATGGGCAGCAAATGAGGCAAATTATGGCAGGCAGTGGGAAATATATGAGGAAGCTGAGAAAACAGAGCCTGTTCCATTACGATCTCACAGTTCAAACCCTTATGCAATGTTGAAAGATTGGTTTACTCTAACATATGGTATTAATACTGTTTCAGCAAGAGAGAAAATATTTGATATCAGAAAACAAGTATATGATGAATTCCAGGCACAACAATATTCATTTTGGAAATTGGCATTCACCAGAAGTGAGAAAAGATGGGAGAGGTTAACTGTTGGGTTAAGAAAGTCAGAACTGCATGGTCCCTTAAATTTCATAGTAGCTTTCAAATGAACCAGCAGATATATTCAATTGGGATTTCAAACAAGATTTGAACTGTGGTTGCCGTTGACATTCAGACCCCCTGTGCTAATGTGGCCACTTTATCCTCACCAGGCTACAAATCTTAACAATGAATTAGAAGACCAAAGGTATGAAAAATGTTAGGATTTCAGAGGATTTTATTACAAGTTTAAAAATCCATTTCAGAGTCATGTAGCAACCACCGACTTCAGAGAAACCAGCAAGAAAGTTAATGCTGGAAGACCAGCATTGGGCTAAGTAGGGGGCAGTGATGAGCTTAAAATATGCTCATAATTTGGATGTTATGATAAACTTTTAAATGCCTTTACTTTTGTTATTTCATGGATGTTCAGACTTTGTGAAACCTTTTTGGGATATCCTGTAGCAAGATACTTTTATATTCCTGCAGCTCTTTGTGTTGACTTGATTGCATTTATTGCCCCGTTGACCCCCTAAAATGACTGGTATATCGTATACAGTTTTTGAATGATGAAGTAAATCTAAAATGTGTGATTAATGAATAGATATCGTGTATGTGCCATACACCTTTTCTGTTGCCTGTTACCTTTTGTTTCGCAGGTTGTTGAAGAACGATCGAGTCAAGCGTAGCCAATCTCGGCCTTGCAGTAAAGTCCATTTCCTGCACGACTTCGAGGAAGCTCCGGCGAAGACTCTTTGACCGAAATTGTGGGAAAAAATTTTAATGACAAAGAGTGGAGTGCTAGATTCTCTCTAGATCGGGTTGAATGCATAAATTCATTTATGCAGCTTGTTCCTTGATTCGAGGATATGTTTTACTTCCACGTCTTTCTTTGATGGGGTTAGTTAGTTAGTTGCTCTCTTGTTTTTAAATAAAGCTTCTTGTCCTGCATGAGAGAAGAGGAAGAGAAGGATAGAATAAGAATAGTAGATGTCATGTAAGAATCAATATGATAATGAAAGACAGAATCTGTTTAACCAAAAGAAGAGTTTGTTGTTAGTTTCCATATCAACAAAACAATGTATATCATTATGTTTTTATGAATAAAGTTCAATAAAGTTCTGAGTTTAGCATTTGCGTAATCAGGAGATGCTTGCTAAGGGGGCCCACTTAGTAGGTATCTGTAGCTAGTTAGTTAGTTGTTCTTTCCTGTTAAGCTTCAATTTGCTTTCATCTTTAAAGTTTTTATACAAACTCTGCTTTACATTGCTCCTGCAGCACAAGGAATCCATCCTTGTGTCTGTTCCTGCAGCATAAGGCCAGTTCATAGTTTGTGTTTCAGTTGTAGTTATTATGGTTTCTGTCGTAATCAAATCATAGTTGAGTTAAAAATCTTTGCATTACCTTCCTGTAGCATAGGTAGGATTTCTTTTCAGTATGTATTTCCGCTAAGATTTGACCAAAATAAGTTCCTAGTGCATATATTTTGCTACACCATTTAAAGTATACATCCCCTGGTTTGACAAGTAAATGAACGTCTACAAAGAGAGATACTGGTCACCTGTTGGAATGCCCAATTCCTAGGAAAGGTTTTACTCTGATTTTCATATCCTTTTGTGGGCATGACCATCACATGGTAGAGATGTGGCAAAGATGGCAATGAACCTGCACTTGACAAACACTAAAGTGCTTGAGAGAAAATTAAAATGTGCATGCTATCAATAGGTAGAGGAAGTCGATAATCTTGTAACTGTGTCATCTTCCAAACAACGGAGGTTTGCATTAATATCTAGCACTTGTTGTTAAGCCAAACCTTAGCTAAGTGAAGATAGTTCGACATAGAGTACAGGTGATCAGGTTTATTAAATATTTGAAACAATAGTTGCAGAGCTTAGTCGACATGTATACAACCCCTACGAGTTCTAAACCAATTAGAAATGAAATTGTTCAATGACTAACAGTTGTTGCGTAGAGATGGCTAAGAAAACGCAAAAATATTAGCAGCCAATGTAGGATGAAAATAGAATAAATAATAGTGGAGGCTCAATAGAAGGAATGACAAGAACGACGACAACAAGAAGAATAGAGAAGAAAGAATAGAGAAAGAGAAAGATGCATGATTAGAATAGTTATAGAGAATAGTATTGTTAGAGGATCAACAGATAGAGAAGAGTAGGGCAAGAAGAAGGTTATAGAAGAGTTTAGAAGGAGAGACATAGAAATCAAAGGGTGTGGGAATGGAATGTAGAAGAGAAAGTATTAGAGATTTAGGAGTATTACGACCAGTCGTGAAATATTGGTGATGATCATCTTAGATTTAGCATCAAAAATCAGAGAAAAGAGTCGAATACCAGAACAAGGAAGAGTAGCAGACACGCCAGAGGAAAAGCGACCTTCTTGAGAAATTGGTGAAATTGAAAGAAGACAATAATACAGTGAGTAGAGATCATATACAACGATAATATCACTTAGTGGTAGGTTCTATTCTAGAAAATTTTGTTGTAGAGATCTAAAGAGAAAATGTTATATTTTGATTAGACTTAGATGATAATCAAATGAAATAATTGGAGTCATAGTTTTTAGATTTTTTATTATGAGAATTCTATCGAATGAAATCGAAATACGTTCTTTAGAAAATTATGTTCTATACATAAATGTATTAAGGAAATATATTCTTAAAGATTGTTGATAAACATAAGTGTAATTCATAGATATTAGACCACCAAACCCTCTAGAAATTGAGTAAGAGGATAGAGTAATTGTGCATAGAAATCTTGAAATTTGAACCACAAAGAAGATGAAATACTAGGGTAAAGAATTATTAAGAATTGAAGCTTATTTTGAATTTGTGAAGAAAAGAGTTATACTTCCGAATTTGATCCTTACATTAGAAGTTATGAGGATTATTTGGTATATCGTTTGAAGAAGCCATATAGGTATGTGCATTATGGAATGTCATCTTACTTAATACTCATAGAATATTTACTAAATTCAGTTAGTTGAATTCATAAATCATGAAAAGTCACATATTAGTATTAAATGAAATATGGTATTTGAGAAAAGAGGTAGACAAACCAAAACACATGGAAAGATAGAGAGCTTAGATGATATAAACATAGAAATTCTAAGCCATAAGAAATAGAATGCAAGTTAATGTTTACGCTATTTAAATGTTTTCATAATTGAATAAAAGAATGTGTAATCATTTTTATTCACTTTTTATGTAAAGATACATACATGTGTTACACCGTCTTAATATTTAATTCTTGTCTTTAAATTGCTGGAAAGATAGAAGCGAAAGATCATTTTATTTTCAGATATATATATTTTTTTATCCATGAAAGATTGCTTCATGTCAGATAGGATTGGTTGTAACAAAAGATTGATTCTTTTTATTCAATGAAAGATTGTCTTCTTTAACATTGTATTTTTATCTTACGAGAAATAGGAAGCTAGAATTGAAAAATGAAAGATTGTCTTTTGTATATATTTATTCTAGATTCATATGAACAAAGCTAGATAGGCTTGTGTTTTTGGAAAGTTACCTTCCGGGACAGGTGCCAAATGTGGAATTATATAGAGAATAGTTTTCTTTTCCAAACTATCTTTTATTGCTATGCATGGCATTATACTCGGCCAAGTAACTTATTGACCATTGAAACAGATGGATTTATTTATGTTATCTACCATATCCTTGATTGATCTTGCTTGTTTCTTAATTGAATTAGAAAATTGAAAATGCATGTATCATCTAGGCACACACCAGATTCCATCTTGTCTATCAAATTCTTTTGCTAAGAAATTCGTGCAGGGTCGAGTATTCCTAATTGACTAACAATTCCAGGGAAGTGTCAACTCCAAGGTTGGTTGGAAAAAGAACCCGAATCTTGTTCCTTTCTTCATTCTAAAGATTGTATTGAAGATAGCTTGGGTTGCAGATCAAAGGACGCATCTCACCCTTTACTTTGTATTCTTTTTTTATTGAACTTAAGGCAACTTGAAAATCCTAAGTATTGTATGATTGAGATACTATTTATATTGATTTATTGAATGAAGAATCTTTATCTTTAATAGAAATTTCATGTTTATTACGATATAAATGGAATGATCAAATGAAGCTATGGAAGGAAAAGTGGAATGAAATAGACTTATTAAAGGAATTATGAGTTTATTTAAGAATAAAGAGTATTTCATTTATTATTGAAGTTGGCACGATTTACATCTTTACATCATTGGTATCAAAATGATTCATCTTGCATCTCCCTACCATGTTGCAATAGTTTTAAGGATTATGATAGTTTGGTATATATTTTTATTATTATTATCAGGTAGAAGCAAGTACCTTGTGTTTTCTTCTATGATAAATTCTATTGTGTTTCGATTCCTTTTTCTTTTTTCTTTTTTTTTGGACTACAAGAATCAGGTAGCCCCCTATAAATTCCTGTGTGCCAGGTATCCTTTTAATGTGACTGGTGATGTTGGCACAACATACCCTCTAATACCATGTGATTCCTAGGTGACTAGACCTTGTGACCTTGTCCCTACCACAAGAAGCTCTCACCAAGTAAGCTAGGTGCCAAGCCTTGACTTGTTTGTATTTTTTGTTCTTCGTCTATTATTTGTAATTTTTAACTTTGTTCATTCATTAATTTTTATGGAGGAATTATGTTGCATTTTCCATTTTATTGTTTAAGTTGACAAACTAGATATTATGTTTACATTTAAGAATCTATCTTTATTTACATCTATCAATTACATTTTATTAAAATGGGTCAGTGCAAGAAGATGAGTCCACTTTTTGGCCAAAAAGTGGAAGTGTTTTCCCTGATTTTCAGATTTTGTCTCATTTAAACTTAAATTTTGAAACACTTAGAGATTGAATCTTGGAAAAAGTTAGTAATATAAAAGATAGCCCTCTGAGTGTACTTTCCAAATATGTAATTTATTTTAATACACACATAATAAAAAATAACTTTTTGAATGGAGTTCTGAAAACTATGTTTTAAAAATGCATGTTTCAGGACCATACGATGCATGTGTATGACCCACACTTTTTGACACAATTAAAATTATTTTCTCAAACCGTTTTGGGAAATGGTTTGTAACACACTAAAGATTGATGAGCATATTTTTTTGTATTTTTTTTTCTAATATTTTTTTTAATTAATTTTTTAATGGCCGTAATTATCTTTTTAAAAATTTGACGTGTACGACCCACATAATTTGATATAAACTTAACATTTTTTGATTTTTTTTTTTAAATACAAAAGAATTTTGTGCAGATTGATGACATATAATTTTTTTTCCAAAATTCTTTAAAATAAAAAAGTTATTAAATTAACAAAATTAGTTAATATTTCAAATTTATGGAACCGATTTAGTATAAATTAAATGAAAAATAGTTAAAATAATCAATTTTTAAATTTTTTTACATATTTAGAATCTAGACAGTATAATCTGAAATGGGTTTTAATTTTGTATAAAAATTCTCTGATTAGAGGCACGTAAACTATTTCAGAAGTTCATATTTGTGCTTTCATTCATGGAGATTTGAATTTGTAGGTCCATGTCTTAGGCGTGGCCATCCCAAGCCTATCCCAGGTCTAATCCCAAGCTAAGTGGCGGGTTGTGGAATCAAATTCCATAAAACGGGCCCCCATTTTCAAACAAGGGTTGCTTGTGGAAAAAAAAGGAAAAATGCGATTTAGAAACGGGGGCCCGTTTTTTAGAAACGGGCCCCCGTTTTGTTTAAAAGTGGGCCCCCATTTTAGAACAAAATGGGGGCCCATTTATTTTTGCTTTGGGCCCCCGTTACCTTTTGGCTCAGGAGCCTGAAACATAAACGGGCCCCTGTTTATAAGAGTGTGTTTTCCAACACGTGGACTTGCGCAAATTTGTGACTCATTACTTTGCACTTGCCCAAATATTCTAAGTCATTGTTGACAAATCTTTTTTATTCATATCTTGCAATCTTTTCTTCAATGAGATTAAATTTATTTAATAAATTATGTCAAAAAATTAGAATTTTTGATATATAACTCTACATTTTTGTTAGGAAAATGGTTTTTAAACCTTGCAATTACATAAGTTCACTATTTATAGTAATTTTATATTTTTGCATGAAGAGGTCTAAAATTTACCTCAAACGTATGGATTTTTAAATAAGCATGTTGGTAAATTTTATTTGCAATGTCATATCTAGATTTGAACACATATGTTTTTAAAGTTTGAAACAAAAGTTTCAAAGTCAATTTTGAAGGGCTTAGAGGTAATTTTTGGGTTTAAAAGTGGTTGTAATTAACATATAGGGTTATAGCTTGATTGAGAAATTCACAATAGTTTTCGTTCTTCAAATAGTTTGTCAATGAAACTCTTAGATCAAAAGTTACAACCTCTAGAACTTGGGTCTTCTAAAATGGAAAATATAAAAACATGTTGGACACATAAATGAGTTGTGAAAGGGAGTTACATATGTTGGTGTGTGTTTTTAACACATCATGGGGCATCTTGGATTTAATGTAATTTGGGCACCACTTTAAGATGATTTTAGCTCATCATTTTGTAATATTGTTTGATAGTTTACTTTTAACATGTTTATTTTATGAATAATAGTTTAGATCATTGATGTAACTAACATATGTTCATTGAACTCCAAAAAGAAATATATTGGTTCAAAAAGATAATTTTTAATGTTTGTTTTGAGTACAAACACTCTACTTATAATTTATATAATTTTATAGTAAAAATCTCCTATATTATTATTGTTTTCATATTATATCTTTTTAAAAATATTGGAGGAGTGAAAAAAAATGAATAATGTAATTTGTTTCCAAGTTGTATGTATTTTCAATAATATTGATATGTTAGAATGCTTTTAATTTTATAGATTGTACAATTCATTCTATATATTTTATTTTTGTTCACTAACAATGTCTTGGTTAATGTAGTATGTCCACTGGATTTTCATTGTCTTGGTTAATGTAGTATGTCCACTGGATTTTCATTTATGATTATAGTATGTCCACTTTTGTATATTTAATTCCTTTTCTATTCTTCAAAATTTAAATATTGATATAAAGATCCATCAATAAAAGTGAAATAATAATGTAAGAAAAAATAAATGATAAATGAAACGTGATATCATTTTTAATTAGAAAATTTCTTTCCTATGCATTTTAGTTCATAGTGAAGATATATTGAGTATGATCCCACAAAATTGAGGATAATTAATATTTACCTATGACATGTGATGGTTTTGTGGATTATTACCATATTTTACTTCTCCTTTTGATACTATTATTATCACATCACTTTTCTTTGCAACTTGTAAATTTTCCTTCTATGTATTGAATGTGCTTTATGATGTAAACAAAAAATGTACCATGGTTTAAGCTATGTTTTCAACTAATTAATTTTAGGTTGAAGATCTAATTATTAAAACGTAGAAATCATAAAAGTGAGGACGAAGATTAATATATTACATTACATTGTGCGATTTGAAGCATGAAACAAGTATTAAATGTACATAAATGTAAAATGAATGCATAAATAATGAGGATGAACTAAAAATTATAGAGAATCCCTTAACCACATCATATTTCCTAGCATCCCATTTAGTGCATCATCATAGAATTCATATTTAGATGGAACTCATTGCATGGGAATTTCCCTATTTTTTACAAGAGAAACCATAAATGGTTAATGTAAGGGAGTCCAATGTTCTAATGGTTTTTTTAAAGTTTGATTAGCTTTGCATTTTACTCTTTACATTGAGCATTTATATTTGCCTTTAAAATTTGTTCAACTTATATAACATAATGCATGTTTGTATCCTTTTAAGTAAACACAAAGATAGACTATTGAGAAATATATGATTAGTCCTTTACATGGATAATATATATTTATTAAAGAAGGCTTTAAAAAAATAAAATTGAATTTCTCGATAATATGTCTCATCACTAAAATCATATGGTCGTAAAATAGAAAAATGTTTATAAATTATTTTTATTAATAGTTAAAATTAGATATTATTTGTGTGCAACTTAATTAACTTATTAAATCAAAATAATATTGTAATAAAATTTTATTTTATTTTTTTTTTTTTTTGAAAAAGGGTAAAAACTTTATTGAGAATCAGAAACATGCATTACAAAAAGAATCAGAGCCCTGAGGCCCCCGAAAAGGATAACTAGCCCAACCACAAATCAACCAGCTTCAAAGCCACCCATGTCCTCAGTGAGAATCTTCTGCAATTCCTGACAGTAATCCCCAAAGAGATGCTCCCAGCCTTCCACTTTCCACTCATTATCATGTTCTGATGCCCACTTGGCCAAACAGTCAACCACACCATTCCATTCATGAGGAATATGGATGAAGGACACCTGCTCCATTAAAGAGCTAATTTGAAGAATCTGCTGAACAATCCCTGCCAACTGCCACTGAATCCCACTCACCTTCTGATCAGACAACAAGTTAACAACAATTTGTGAATCCGATTCACAAATCACCCTCCTAAAACCCCTCGCCAAAGCCCACTCAAGTGCATAAAGAATTGCAAAACCCTCCATAAAATTATTAAACTGATACCCTTTATGCACCAAAAAGAAGAAAACAACCTCCCCCCTACTATTCCTGCCAACACCCCCAACACCAGTAGGGCCTGGGTTGCCCCTAGATGAGCCATTAGTGTTGATCTTGATATACTCATCCTGAGGGGGTGTCCACCTTCCAACCCTTTGCACCTTCTTCATAGCCTGTCTCCCTTTCCTAACACAAGCAGAGTCAGTAGACAACTCCTGCAATCCAAGCCTACTCACAATATCTACCTCATCTCTACCCAACGAGAAATTCACCTCACATTTAGCTTCCACTGTCTCCCAAATCATAACAATGATCCTATTCCAAACTTGTTGAACAAACAATTTGGCCTCCTAAAAGATCCTCCTATTCCTTTCAAGCCAGATCTACCACAGAATGAAGATGGGCCCAATATACCAGACCGTCTAGAGGAAGGAGGATGGAATAGGAGGTCTGCCCAAACTGCTCCAAAACTCCACCAGAGAGTCCGCATGGACACAAGGATGCTTCCACACCCCCCACCAATAGTGACAGATCATCATAGAGAAGGTGCATCTGAAGAACAGGTGTGAGGAATTTTCCTCTCCGTTACCACATAAAACATAGATAGAAGGCCCCAGGAATCCCCGCTTGCACATATTGTCCCAAGTTAGACATCTATTCCAAGCCAAAGTCCTGGCAAAGCAGTTACACTTTGGCTAAGAAGCATTATTCCACACCTAATTCCACCAGTTCACTTCTTCTCCCTCAAGTCTTTGACTCAACAATTCCCAGTAACCACTAGCCATAGAAAAAATGCCCTTAGGATTTGGAGACCAAGCAATCCCATCCCTACCCTTCATGGAGCTACAATGTCTATTCGCCAAAATGCCTTGCAACTCTGCACATTCTTCCTCCATCCCAACCACTAGCCATTCATTAGGAGTCTTCCACCACTCCAATTCTAGTCAACCGCACCTATAGATAGCCTTAAAGTCACTCACCCTTGACCATCCAGCTTCCAAGAACCTATGGCCCAGGTTTCCAAGGTTAGGAAACTGATCAAGAATGGGAGGGTATCCATCCCAAGAATCATTCTAGAAAAGAACCTCTTCCCCCCTTCTGCAGATCCAAAAAAGCTTTGCCTTAATGAGAGAAGCCCCCCTCTTGAGAGTGTACCAGATCGATGAGCCCTTTCCTATAAGCGGATATCTAGGGATTTCATCCATCAGGATCCTCTGCATATATTTGTTGGCCAAAATCCTAGCCCAGCCTCGGTCCTGCTCAACACACCACCTTCAGAATAATTTAGCAGTAAGTGCTTCCCCAAAAAGAATAGACTACCTTAACCCAAGCCCCCCAGACTACTTCAACCTACAAAACAGGTCCCAATTGACCAGACTCCATTTGGAAGAGGTGAGATTACTAGCCCATAAGAATTTCCTAGCCAGAGAGTCCAAACCCTTCAAGAACCACTTAGGAACCACCTGAAGCATACATCGATAGGTCGGCAAAGCTTGAACCACCGACTCAATTAGTAGAACCCTCCCCACAAAGGATAACCATCTATGAGTCCAGTGTTCAACCTTGGAGCAGAATTTATCCAAGATCCCTTGCCACGACTCCCTAGAGGGGTTTCTAGGAGAAATAGGAATACCCAAATACGTCTGGGGCAGGGAGCCAACTTGGAATCTCAAGATAAGAGCAATCCTCCTTTGAATAGACTCAAGAGTTTTAAAAAAGAGGATGGAAGATTTATCCTCATTGATCATCTGGCCAGATGCTGCAAGATAAACATCTAGGACCTTACACAGATTTGAAGCTTCATTGATCTGAGCAAGCCCCATCAGGTTTGTATCATCCACAAACTACAGGTGAGACTGCGGCTGCAAGTCATTCCCCCATCTCCAACCCTGAAAAAAACCCCAGCCCACATTATGCTTAGTCAACCTCCCCAGACCCTCAGCAAGAAGAATGAATAAATAAGGGGAGAGAGGATCTCCCTGGCGGAGACCCCTAGAATCACCAAATAGATGAATATGGTCTCCATTGATGAGCACAAAGAAAGAGGTGGACGCAACACAACTCATAACCCAGAGGATCCACTCTTCCACAAAACCAAAAGCCCTGAGGATCTTCTGAAGGGAGGATCTTCTGAAGGAAGGACCACTGAACTCTATTGTACGCCTTAGCCATATCCAGCTTGATAAACATAGCTTTTTCCTTGGATGTTGCCATAGAATGAATGGTCTCCATAGCAATGACCACCCCATCTAGAATTTGGCGCCCTTCCACGAACCCACTCTGCTCCTCAGAAATAACATTCCCCAAGAACTTCTTCAATCTATCTGCTATCAAATTAGAGATGATCTTAAAAATCACATTGCAGAGGGAGATCGGGTGGCACTGGCCTAACTGGTCGGCCCCTTCACACTTGGGGATTAGGGCAATGAAGGTCACTTTCAATGCCCTAAGCATCTGTTTATTCCTCTGGGACTCCTGGACTACTTCCAATAAATCCAGCTTAATTATATCCCAGAACTCTTGAAAGAACTCAACCAGGAACCCATCCAGTCTAGAAGCCTTTCCTTTCCTCATGTGGAAGACAATCCTCTCAAGTTCTTCCAATAAGATAGGACACAAAAGCTGCTCATTCATCTCCCTCGAGACAAGAGAAGGGATGCAATCCAGAACTAGATTCTCCTCCACTGTTTCCCCCTGAGAGTCCTCCCTAAAGAGGGACTAGAAAAACTAGAGAGACTCCCTAGACATCTCCTGCAAGGATAAGCACTACTCACCTCTGTCATTAACCAATACGGGAATGGAATTTTCGTGTCTTCTTGCTTTCACTGAGTTGAAGAAGAAAGCAGTGTTCTTGTCTGCCTCCTTCAACCAGTCAATATGAGCTCTTTGCTTCCAATATATTTCTTCCCAAAGCTCCCATTCCTCAACCACCTTGACAGCCCTGTCTTCCTCTCTAAGCAGTTCCTCATACAACCCATGCTCCCTAATTTTACTGGTGATCTCATTCAGTGCAATTTGAGAAGCTTTCTTCTCATGAAAAATGTTCCCGAAACCTTGACGGTTCCACTATTTAAGCTGAAGCTTAACAAATTACAGCTGCTTGGCAAAAGAGTACATGGCAGTGCCAAAGGCTGGTCTCCCTTTCCTCCACCAGTCCTCAACAAGAACCTGCAACGACATGTCCCAAAGCCACATAAGTTGGAATTTGAATGAAGGCAAATGGGCAACCCGAGCCGAAGATGAAACTAGCTTGATGGGCCAGTGATCCGACCCTCTCCAGTCAAGAATCTCAGAACATGTGGACCACCCCCTGCTAATCCAAAAATAGGAAACCAAAAAATGATCCAATCGTTCAACAATCCAATTCTCTCCCACCCTCCTGTTGTTCCAAGTGAACAAACCATTGCTAGGCTTGACGTCAACTAGCTGCAGCAAGGAGATACTATCCTGGAAAAGGAAAGAAGAAGGTTCCAACCACATTATGCCCCCCTTCTTTTCACTCAACTCTAGGATGGCATTGAAGTCTCCTGCCATAATCCAAGGATGAAAAGGGGCCAACCTTCGCACACCTAACACATGTGACCATAAGATTTACTTACCCTAAAAATCAGTGGGAGCATAGATATTCAAAAACAAGATGAATTCCCTAGTCTCAAGACTAGCCAGTACCCCAGATAAAGAGGATCTGGAGGCAACCCACTAGATAGGATAGAACCTTAAAGGGTTCTAAAGACAGGCCACCCCTCCCGAGGAACCAGCTGCCCCAACACACTGACACTCGCCTCGCCCCCACAGCTTTGGTACGAGACCCATCAACTATCCACAGTAAGTTTAGTTTCTTGCAAGAAAAGGACATTAGGTGAGTGATTCCTAATCATATCCCGAACAACTTTTTGTCTAGGGTCATTGTTCAAGCCCCTTACATTCCATCAGAGCACAATCATTTAGGAGGGTTGGAAAAGTGTGAATCCAAAGTCTTCACTGACCCTAACTCAACCAAATTCTCACCCATCAATTTGATCTTATCTAGATCCTTCTTTCTGCCAACCTTTGAGTTCTTCTCTGAAGCACTTTTCTTAATATCTCTTTGATGTAGACCTAGGTGAATGGTTGTCTTATTACTTTTTTCCCCAACCAGTTCCAATTTGAAAGCTATTAGAGAACCCGCCCCCTCAGCTACGTTCACCTCAATAACAGGAGCCAGGCCCAACTGAGCCCCAACTGTCTAGTCCATCTCCATCTGCTAGCTTCCAATCACTAGCAAGGCCTGGGAAGATTCCTCCATCACACTTTCTAGCACCCCTCCTGATGCACCCTAATCTAGAGGGGTAAACCCTGGGTTAACTTCCTAATGGCTCAAGTCATCTAGGGCCTCAAATCTGTTAAAGGTATCCTCCTCCCGTCTCTCCTATAAGGGTCTCTTTTGTCCTATGTTCCTATTCTTTGTCTTAACTGAGACAAAACCATCAGCACCCTCTACCACACCCGACATGATAGCTTTCCCTTTCTCAGCCCTATCAAGGCTTAGTTCTGACTGCTAAGGTTGTCTCACTACTGGTTTGTATCTAGGACACTTACGCTGTAAATGACCATACTCATGATATAGACGATAGCAAAATGGTAAAGTCTCATAATCTAGCTATTGAACCCATGAATAAGAGCCTACACACATATCTATAGCATCTGGCAAGGGTTTACTAAGATCTATTTCAACACAGATATGTGCAAAGGTCATTACCTTTCTCCCCAGAGTTTGCAACGAGGATCCCACTAGCCTCCCAAGCAGAGCAGCGAGCATCCATAGCACATCCTCTCGATAGCATTCCATTGGAAGATGTGGTAGCTGAACCCACACCGGAACTCTATTTGGGAGCTCCTCTGAAGGATTAAACCTTGCATGACAAGGTTTGATGAATAATCCCATCTGGTTGTAAAAATACGGACCTCCTTCAAAGACCCTATTGCGATCCTCCATGCAGTTGAACATAACCATGAAATAGTTATTTGCCAGCAGCATAATCTCCATTTCCCCTTTCGGTGCCCATGTCCGCTACGCCCAGTTTTCCAAAAACTGCAATGAAACCCTCATTCCCAAGAACTTGCAATATAGCAAGTGATTTGAAAAGTATTCAGTGTCATCAGCTATAATCTCAAGAGGGATGATCAACTTTGGCCTCTAACTACATCTCTCCAGGCAACCATTAATTTTCACCATGCGTGAGCTACCAGCACTCCCAGAGCCTGAATCAGAAGAGAATAGGTTATTGTTAAACATCTTTACATTCTGAAATGGGTGTTTTGAGCCCACCGCAGCACAGAAATCCATAGCTGGAACCGCCTGCGAGGCTTCCCCACCCAAAGTCACCATCAGGGCACACAAAAATAAAAAATAAAAACAAGGACAACGGTAGAAGGCCCACACTCCTAGGTCTCCCCACGGGGCTCAGCACCCAAGGTCCCTCCCCTCACTCATACCACCAAGGATCGGCCCACCTAAAACCCCAAACCCCCAGGAAAGCTTTGGCCACAACAGCAAAACCCCACCCCCGCTCAACCCTCCCACCTCCTGGCGACCACCCCCACAGCCACCACCGAGCCCTAGCAACTCCTTCCTCCTCCGTCTTCCCTCGACACCCAACACTCCCCCCCCCCGCGCGAACCCACATCAACATCGCCTGGGAGCTAGGGCCGCGAAACCCTAGCTTGGCCTCCTGCGCAGACCTGCATGAAGGCCATCCTTAGAGAAATCAATATTGTAATAAAATTATTGTCTTATAAATATCTTAATTTATTAACTATTTAATTTTATTTTTTGAATGTTTAATATTTTTTTCCTTAAATATATATATATATCTTGAATTAGTAATTATTAATTGACTTTTAAATAAAAGGTTACAAAGAAATATTAAAAAATATTTGAAAATATTTTTAATTGATTACATATATTTTGAATAATATTTTAATCTTAAATATTTTCTTATAAACATTTATAATAATTTAAAATTGTAGCGTCCTAAAATTGTGACGCTTGCAATTTCGACTGCATTTGGGTCTTCACGATGGTGACGCAACACGAAACCTGAATGGAGACCCCGAAACTTGTCCACGACATCAAAAACTACATTTTTCCAGCACCCTGCCTGATCCCTCCTTGCACCCTGCTGTCCCGGGAGGTGGGACCAGAGCGCCCAGTGCCCTGGTCCCCCAGGACCATGGCGCCCAGTGCCCTGATCCCTGGCCCTATTTTTGGGCCCGGTCTCCTATGGGACCTCAGGTCTTTATGTTTGCAATTTGGAAAATAATCTTTCCTGGTCGGCCTAAGGTCGAAAAAATCAGTCTATCAACCTTAATTGACAAGTATATAAACTACATTTCTTCTCTCATTTTAAAAGATGGAAAAAGGTGGAAACGATATTCAAACATTCAAGCATTCAAGCATTCAAGCATTCCTTCAAGCAATTAATCATTCTAAGTCTCCATTCAAGGCTAAGTGTTGCATTCAAGACAAGGATTCAACCATTGAAGAGGAGATCACATACTACAACATACAACATATAACAAACAACAACATCTACACCTTCGCATGTAAGAATACAAACATTCTTACAACAAGGTACTAGTACTTGTTTTACAATCATTTACATTTACAGCATTTCTCATTTCTTGGTTAATTCCAAAACCAGGATTTGACCTAAGGGCAAACCCCTAATCCCTAACCCCCCAATCATCTTCGCTTTTCTGTGTGTAGGTTGCAGGTACATGGCTGAAATTGAAGATCTGGAATCCTTGTACAGAGATGAATAGATCCCCCTTCATTTCGTGGATTTTTTGGAGGACCGTGTGCACGTCGGGTGCCATCGTCCCATCAACTTTTGCTCAAATTTGCAGGACAACGCCATCTCGACATTTCATTGTTAATTCCAGGTCCACAGCTTCATCCTATATCCCTATCTCAGTTTATAAGAGAATCTTTCTCACTTTTCTATGCATTCCTAACTTAATCATTCTATCTACATTCTTTACAAAAGAGGGTAGCCTTGCTGTCCTAACCCTTGAAACTCATTTAGAATCCAATCTTGCATTATGTGGGATTGGATCTTGTAGGTTTCAACCCCTCTTTTGAATGTAAAGTCTCCCCTAAGTGAAAACTGTCAATCCTAGTAACCTCCCTTCTCTCTCCTTGGAGTTGGAAGAGGGGAGAGCAACTAGGGTTCGATTTTCCGCTTTACATTTTGGTGAACCCGACGTGAACATCCTTTCTGATTATTCATGGTTAGATCTGAAAATTGGATTCCTTAATTACATTTCCATGTTTGATCTTTTGCAAAATTTTAGAGGTTGATTGCATAAAAACCCTAAATTTTCTTTTTAGTAATTGAGCTTGCGAAATGTTTAATTATTAATGCTTGTTTTAGATCTACCCTTCTATTGCAAATTATCAATTCATATTTGTGCTTTAATTCTGAAAATTAAGTGGTTAAGTGTCAAAACCTAATTTTTAAAGCCCTCTTGATTCAACCTTTGACTGATAATTTGACTGATCAAAACATCTCCAAATCAGCTGTAACTTTGGATTCCACAACAAAATCATAAAATCTTTCATCCCTGAAAATTTGGAAAAAAGTTGCGAGGACCGTGTGCACTCCGAGCACCATCATCCCTGACATTTTTTCTGAAATTTCGGGAGTTAGATCTTACTGTATTTTTCTGCTAAAATCTGGAATTTTGGCTGATTTTATCAATTCTAACACTTTCAAAATTAAGGTCAAAGTTGGTCTTGTGGTTGCTTGGGTTAAGGCTTCTAATCATTCAAAAATTGTTGAAATTGAAATTCATGTCGAAATTGTGTTTCTTACTATTCTAAATCTGAAAAGTGTGTTGGTGTTCATTCAAAATTTTAGTGCTTTATTCAAATTCTTGCAATTTGTGACTTTTGAAATTAAGTGCTTAATTACAACAACTTTGATTTCCATTTTCAAAATTGAATTTTGCATGAAATTGAGTCAACTTTTAGAATTCAAAACTTGCATTGCTTTTGGTATTCCCTCTAAAATCATAAAATTCAAAATTTCAGTTTCCCTCTCTTTTTCAAAATTCAAATTTTGCATTTTTCGACAATCTTGGTAGGGTTCAATTTTGAGATTGCAACTTTAATTTGGCCTATCTACAGATCGTAAAATCACTCAATTTTTTCAAATTATCTCTAAAATCATCATAACTTTGATCCCTGCAAATTTTGAAAAAATTTGCGAGGACCGTGTGCACCCTCAGCGCCACGGTCCCTAACATTTTTTCCAAAATTTTGGGAGATTGTCGTGATTGCATTTAATAGCCTAAATCTAGGAGATTGGCTAATTTTATTAAAATTTGCTACCTCTAAATTCAAAATCTTCTCTCCCTCTCTAGTGCATGAATTTTACAACAATAAGCCCTACTTACACCATTCCCGTTAGATGAAGCCTTAGAATTAAGTCTTTCCAAGGTTTAATTATTGAGGAGATGGAACCTAATTTGAATAGCCTTTTTAATGAGGACATGGGTAATTCCTCTAATCCTCCTAATGATGAAGAAGCTCTCCATGAGGTTTCTATAGAACAACTTTCGAAATTGGATAATCAATTTGATGATTTTCGACAATGGATGTCTCAAGAATACCCCGATAGTCAAGCTCTTTCATTAATTGAGGGTCTAAAATGTATGGTTCAAAGTGATAAGAATGGAATTGATATTTTGCTTGGTATTGCACACATTGTGGATTTGAATGTGATGCCTATGAAGAGTTGTGCTGAAACTTTAGGTTATACACAACCTTCCACTCAAGTCAATCATTCAATTCCTTTGACAACTTCTATTGCTAGCATACCTACCTTTACATCAAACATAATGGCTACTTCAATACAAGACATTCCCCCTATGATTACCAGTCATGGGGGCAATCCTTCCTCTTCGATTAACCCTCTTCCTTTATTTAATCCAAATTCTTCATTCATTCCTTCAATGAGTGTTCCTATTATATCTCCACAAATGAACATGATGCAAGGGGGCAATTCATTTAATCATTCCATTCCTCCTTGTAGTGTTCCTCCTTTCCAATCATCTCCTATGACTAACTATCATAGTGTCCCGCCACCTTACTCTTTACCTTCTTTCAATAACATAACACCTCCATCTCAATCTAACGCATCTAATATGAACTCTTTGACTGAAGTGACCATTAACAATCTTGCACAAACTGTCTCTTCTTTATAGCAACAAATTGCCTCTATGAATCAATCTAAGTTTAGTGTGCCCACATTTGATGTTGTGAGACCACTTTCTCTTGACATTGTTCGAGCTATCCCTCCTAAACATGTTGAAATCCTGCATTTGGAGCTTTATAATGGTAAAGGTGATCCTCTAACACATGTTAAGACTTTTCAAACAATATGTACTTATTTTGCTTATGACCAAAGGTTGCTTGCGAAACTGTTTACTAGGACATTAAGAGATAAAGCCCTACAATGGTATTGCTTGTTGCCTTCTTATTCTATTACTTCTTTCGAACAACTTGCAAATGCTTTTATTCAACAATTTCAAAACAATATAAGTCCTAAAGTTACTTTGATTGATTTAATGCATTGTAAACAAGGTGTTAAAGAAAAAGTGACTGATTTCATTGGTAGATATAAGCATTTGTATGGTCAAATTTCTTTTCCAGTGCCTGACAATGATATTCAAAGAATCTTTATTTCCAATTTACAAAAAGATATTCGAGACAAACTCCTATTTTCTGAGTTTACTTCTTTCCAACAGTTGTGTGCAACTCTTCACAATTATCAACTGACTGTGAGTCAAATGGAACAATCACATCCTATGGCTCCGAGTGATAAGGGTGATAGTAGTCAACAACCATTTGGGAAGTTTAAACCGAACAGAGAGTCCATTGAATTCAATGAAAACATCATCAACAACAATGTGAATGCAGCATCAGGTGTGCCTCCTATTTCTAATTTTTTCAAGAAAGAAAGAAAGTATACTCCTTTGAATGAATCATTGCATAGTATTATGAATAAGCTATTGGAACAAAATGTGCTTACTCTTCCTCCTATAAAGCAAATAGATCCTGCAAAGATTAATTCACCCTATTTTGATAACAAATCTTTTTGTCAATTTCATCGTCAACCTGGGCATGATACTGAAAATTTTTTTGCTTTAAAGGGTTAAATTCAAGATTTGATTGATAATAATACTATCTCTGTTTTTGGAGTGAATGATAAAGGCAATACATCTGTAGCTCCTCCTAACCAAAATCTTCAGATTTTTACTGATCCATTACCTTCTCATACCTCTAATGCGATTAAGGCTAATGATTCTTCTTTCTCATCTGATGGTCTTGTGTCTATGACTCCGAATGTGACTAACTTTGTAGAGCAGCAAGAAAACCCTAAAGAACCTTCCATCACATTTGATTCTAGTGAAACTATCAGGGCACCTGATGGTCCTTTATACATAGTTGCAAAAGTCAAGAATACACCTTGCCGTGGAGTGCTTATTGATCCTTCGTGCATGGTTAATGTTATTACTGAAGAATTTCTTTTTACTTTGCAATTGAATCAAGTGATCTATGACAAAACAGATGTGATTGTGAAATTATTTGATGCATTTTCTTCTCCTACAATTGGTTCTATTACATTACCTATTGAGGTCCATAACAAATCCCTTGATGTAAACTTTGCTATTATTCCTTCATCCGAACAATTTCGTGTGAAGCTTGGCTATCCTTGGCTATCTTCCATGAAAGCTATTGCTTCTCCTATTCATAAGTGTTTGAAATTTCCCCATAATGGTGAAGTTGTTACTGTCAATCATAGTCTCTTTAAACCAGCTGAAAGAACCTCTAGCATTCCTATTGAATATTTTTGGCCTAAACAATTCCAATCTCTTCCTCCACGAAGTGATCATCTTTTCAAATCTTATCAAAAGTGGAAAATAGATATGATCATATCTCTAAGTGAACGTAGAACACCCAAACTTGATATTCCTATCGTTCTTGAGAAGGAAGTTCTTCCTTTGAAAGATAAAACTAATGTCTTTTCTCAAGAAGATTCCCAACCCATTCCTATGGATGTGATTATGTCTATGTCTAATAAACCTTCTAAAAGTAGACCTATACCTCCTCGTCATGATGGACTTGGTCTCCTTCCTAAACCAAAAATTCTTCCTTTATATGGAGCAGTTCCTCCTCCATCCTTTTATAGAGAGAAGAGACCATCCTCTTCTCCTATTATCCAGCCTAAGAGACCACAACCCAAACACCCAAGTGATAAGGATGAGAACATTCCTCTTCCTAAATCTTCTCCACTTCCTACTAAGACTAGACGAAATCGTTCTGCGCGTGAACGTCGATGAAAGCGTCATCTTAGAGCTCAGGCAGCTACTTCTCAAACTTTACAATCTCCATAAACACCTTCAACAAGCATTATTCCATTTTCTCCTCAGCCGGAAATTGAGCCAAAATATCCTAAACATAAGATACATGATGGTCTTGATCCTGTGTGAGTTAAAGATCCTATTTTTATAAATCTTGATGATGATATAGATGAAAATGTTATTCATGATGAAAATGTTACTTCTCTTGCTTCTGATAGTGAATATGAACTTGTTGATATTGATAACCATCTATCTAACGAATTTTCTAAAGCACTTATCCTAGCTCCTAGACAAGAACAACGTGGCTTGGAACATGAACATAGCCCTTGTTTGGATCTTGTGATAGCTCCATCTGCTGTGTTGGATGTTCCTCCTCTAGCGTGTTCCCTGCCTTCCCAAAACATTGATCAGCAAGATCGAGGGGTAGATGACGTGCTAGACTAGTTTCATTAGCATAGCAGACTCTCTCCTCCTCTCTTTTGTTACTTCTTCCATGTGTTATTCTCATTCTTCTATTTGTTGTCCTTAGTGTTGTCTACTTGAGGACGATGCAAAGCATTAAGATCTCTTTTGGTCTCTCTCATGTTGACTCAAAAGACACATGTGTTCCCTTCTTCTAGGTGACCTTCCTTGATTGGGGAATGAAGAACAATTATGCATAAATACATAATTATCCTTGGTTTATCTCATACTTGGGGGCTAAATCTTTGTGATAACGTGCTCCTTTCCCTTCTCATTTTGTGTATCACTACCTTAAAGCAATCACCCCTGTTGAGGCATGTGCGATCGCTTTAACGTAGGGGGGCATACACCCCATCTATCCCTTCAGGAATACTTGAAAATTTCTTGGCGAACTTAGCTTTGCCTTGAAAATTTTTAGTATTTCTCTTGCATGACTCATAGTGAGGGAACCTTACTACTGACAGTCATGGTTCTCCCTCGTGATCTTCCCTTTTACTTTGTCAATCGAAGTCGTAAGATCCTTAGTCCACTGGGGGCTTGGTGTGTCTTGCCTCCTTGACATGGTGAAAGTCTTTCAATGTTGTTTCCTTGTACTTTACCGGAAGTATGAGCGTACGCTGATACTCCCGCTAAAGTGGGGGCTAAATGTAGTGTCCTAAAATTGTGACACTTGCAATTTTGACTGCATTTGGGTCTTCACAATAGCGACGCAACATGGAACCTAAATGGAGACCCCGAAACTTGTCCACGACATCAAAAACTGCATTTTTCCAGCACCCTGCCTGATCCCTCCTTGCACCCTGCTATCCCGGGAGGTGGGACCAGAGCGCCCAGTGCCCTGGTCCCCCAGGACCATGGCGCCCAGCACCCTGGTCCCTGGCCCTAATTGACAAGTATATAAACTGCATTTCCTCTCTCATTTTAAAAGATGGAAAAAGGTGGAAACGATATTCAAACATTCAAGCATTCAAGCATTCAAGCATTCCTTCAAGCAATTAATCATTCTAAGTCTCCATTCAAGGCTAAGTGTTGCATTCAAGACAAGATTCAACCATTGAAGAGGAGATCACATACTACAACATACAACATACAACAAACAACAACATCTACACCTTCGCATGTAAGAATACAAACATTCTTACAACAAGGTACTAGTACTTGTTTTACAATCATTTACATTTACAGCATTTCTCATTTCTTGGTTAATTCCAAAACTGGGGTTTGACCTAAGGGCAAACCCCTAATCCCTAACCCCCCAATCGTCTTTGCTTTTCTGTGTGTAGGTTGCAGGTACGCGGCTGAAATTGAAGATCTGGAATCCTTGTACAGAGACGAACAGATCCCCCTTCGTTTCGCGGATTTTTCGGAGGACCGTGTGCACGTCGGGTGCCATCGTCCCATCAAATTTTGCTCAAATTTGTAGGACTGCGCCGTCTCGACATTTCACTACTAATTCTAGGTCCGCAACTTCATCCTATATCCCTATCTCAATTTATAAGCAAATCTTTCTCACTTTTCTATGCATTCCTAACTTAATCATTCTATCTACATTCTTTACAAAAGAGGGTAGCCTTGCTGTCTTAACCCTTGAAACTCATTTAGAATCCAATCTTGCATTCTGTGGGATTGGATCTTGTGGGTTTTAACCCCTCTTTTGAATGTAAAGTCTTCCCTAAGTGAAAACCGTCAATCCTAGTAACCTCCCTTCTCTCTCCTTGGAGTTGGAAGAGGGGAGAGCAACTAGGGTTCGATTTTTCGCTTTACAAAAATAATGTTCACATTATGTAAATTCACAAAAGATCTATTTAATACAATTCTAATTTATTCTATTTTTTATGTCAATTAAGTGATTTTAATATTTTGGGAAGAGTCGACCAAAAGAAAGTGAGTCTATGTTAGGTGGCTAACAATGACTGAAAATGAATACTCACAGTTTGGTTTGGCTCTAAATGCTTCAAGTCCCTACCTCACAAATGTTTGTAGTACAAATCTAATTTATAATAATTATAAGTCAATTAATTGACTTTAATTTGTTAGGAAGAGTCGCTCACAAGGAAATCAATCTATATTAGGTGGCCATCAATGACTGAAAATGATAACTCATGATTTGATTTGACTCTTAATTTTTTAAGTGGCTACCTGAAAAATATTTGAAATACAATTGTATTTTCTAGTTCAATTATATGACCTTTTGGTTTTTCCGAAAAGGATCACTAGAGAGAAAGTCTAAATTAGGTGGCCATAAATGACTGAAAATGAATACTTGCGGTTTGATTCGACTTTGAATGCTTTAAGTTGCTACCTTGAAAACCTTTCGAATATGCATTTGGACATTCAATTTGCATTCACTGGTTAAATCAACTAGTCGTTTACCATGTTGAACAAGGAAAATCTCGATGAGCGTGACAAATGCATCACCCAATGGATTATCATCTATTTGACAATTACGGCTACCTCTTTCACCGTTGATTTTGAAAAAATACTTTAGTTTTCCTCTGAAAATCTTTGGTCATGTTACTTCTAATATAATCGTTGATTGTTAAATATTTAAGTCAACTTTCACTTTATAGAGGACATTAGAAATATTTTATATTATAATATGGTATATTGACTTGTAATGAAATATATTATTGAAAAAGAAATAAAATTAATTATATGAAATAAATACATGGTCATTATTGATTTCTTTTACATATAGGGATCTAGAAAGTTAGAACAATAAATCATTAATTGAAATATCAATAAATTTGAATGGTATCATAGATGAGAAGTTTATCAAGTAAAGTGTACATTATGACTTTTATAATTGTTAATTTAGGTTGCATTTAACATCATGACAATATGACATGCATGAAAGAAAGAATCCATACAAAGAATCATTGTAAGTTGATTGGGTTTTTAACAATTCTAATACAATTTACCTGGCTTCAATTGTTATTGACAAAACACAATCTATTTCATGCAATTTTATAAAATCTAATCATATTACATAATTATAATGATGCTATAGAATATTTTTTCAAAGATAGTTCTCTCAATTTCACCATGTTTCAATTAGTGATTTGTATTTGAATAAAGGTCCAAAAGGTAAATGTTGAAATAAATAAAATAAATCCAAGTGAATTTAATGGTCAAAGGTTTAGTAATTCAGCATATATATGTCTTATCTATTAGGAATTAGGTTCCATCAACCTTATAAATCCTATGTAGATAATTACTCCTAAAATTGTTTTTAATTTCCATCAAGGAAGATGCATTCACTGAGAAATAGTCTTATTTAGACACATTTGGATATTTGTACCTAATAAGGGGTGTGGGGCCACTTACACACCACTATTGTCGCCACCCAAAGATCCTCCAATTAGATTTTAGGGTTCATGCCCCCATAGAGAATTTTTTTAAAAAAATGCATTATAAAATATCGCAATTTTGTAGTTGTAAAGTGGAAAATTGAACCCTAGTGACTCCCCACCTAGGAGAGAGAAAGGAAGTCACTAGGATGATTTTCACTTGGGAGAAATTTACATTCAAAAGAGGGGCTTGAATCCACTTGATTCAAATCCAAAGGGAGTAAGGATGTGAATACCAAGTGGATTGCAAGGGTTGAAGTGTGATTTTCCCTCTTTTGTAAATGGGAAAGTTGATTTGATGACTATGCAGGAAAGGGAGATAAAAGAAGTGAAATGAGGAGCTACCAGTTCTGGATCACGTTGTAACTACGGATTTGAGATATTTAGACTGATATAGATCTTCCCTGCAAATTAGGAGAAAATTCGTCAGGACCCTATTGAAAGTGCACACAATCCTCCGAAAAATCCATGAAATGAAAAGTGATGACATCTTGCTCTAAGAGGCTGCCCTCTAGTTCCAAGAATCTCCCACCGTACAAGAGAGGGAATACTCTTCAAGAAAGGATAGGATAGGTGAAAAGAGATATCTTTCTATAAGTATAAAGGAGATCCTTGGAGGAGAAGAGATATTTGTTCAAAAGACATCCCCCTCCAATAGGAGTTGTCTTAGACAAATATAATATCATCTAGAACAAAGAAAAGGAGAGAACAAGAATGCAATCCTTCCTCCTATTCCTAGGTGAAAGGGATTCTTAATGAGGGATGACTCACTTTTAGCCCCAAGAGGGATGGGTGAATTTATCATAGATGTACATTACCAAGTGTGAAAGAGGTTGTAGTCAAGGACTTACACCTCTTGTATAAGAGAGAACCCATGAGGAAACCACCAATAATTTTGCACAAGGAATGACATCAAGTAATATAACTCACATCATCCACAAAATAGGGAAAAGTGGATCCGTAGAGAAAGAGAGAGAGGTATCATTACCCCCCAAGTGTAGGGACAATGAGAAGAGCTTACACAATCTTTAAGAGATAGATTAAACATAATCAAATGCACAATGTACTTTCACAAATGCATGGAATGAAAGACATTAGTATATGTAAAATACATGTCTCAAGAAGTGGTAATCTTTGAAAGGAAGAGAGAAAAATCATCGCATATTTCCCAAGGGGGATTAATTATAAAAGCATACCATTGTAAGACATGATAATCACATATAAAAAATGCAGCCCCTAAAGGAAATAATGATAAATGAGAAAGAAAGAAAGGGAAAGGAGTGAAAATCCTTGCCCCGCAAGTGAGGAGAACAAGGGGAAAACATTACACATCTTTTGATGGTGATTATTGTGAAGCAATATACCTTCCTAATGGAACAAATCCTCTCAAGGAAGGAAAACATACTTCTCAAGAGATCATTCAATGCTAAGGGGCATATCATACTTGCGAATAATCGAAACCATAAAAGTGGTAAGTTTTCCAAGAGAATGAAAGAAAGAGTGCACTAGTCGCCAAGTTTCAACTCTTAAACAACCTCTAATTCTATACAATATCTCATACATTTTGGCAACACTAGGATAATATCAATTAGTGGATATGGCTAGGATGGAAAGGTTACATGAGCTATTTTGTATCTTCTATTGTATGAACTCTAGTGTATCCAAGTAGGTATCCTTGGAACCCGGTATGGACATCCATCAAAGGTTAAAATAAGGGTTATTTTTAGTAAATGATGTAGAAGAAAGTTCATAGTAGACATGTATGCAAAAGATAAAATTCTAGATAATACATGTGAGAAATATGAGAAAATGCATCAAGAAATTATAGGTTCTATAGGTTTATTAGACAAGGTTACCTCTTTTTAACTTCCTATTAAATATATCTAAAGAATATTTTTCTTCACATCAATATCATTTGAAATTTATAATAAAATTATTATTCTTAACATTATTTCCTTCTTGTAAATGTTTAATTTTCTACTATTATCACATCATCATCTCATCTGCAACCTAGTTTGGCATCTACCACCATAATTTAGACTAATGTGTTCATTCATAACTATAGTATCCCTTATCATAGATATCTAAAATATGTCCACGTAAAAAAATTTACATGCATAATGCAATTTTTCCAAATACATCCAGAGTCTCATATCACTCTAAATATGCAAACATATCTTTTATTTTACTATCATCCATATATTTTTCATCCTTTGGCCATACCATAACCATATATTTTCCTCATAGATTATATCATAGCTTATGCACATACCATATCCTCATCTAAATTCATATCATAGCATCCTCTTTTAACATATCATCTTCATATATATCCATATCTTAGATCACTCACTTTACCTTTTACATCCACATAATATCATTTCTAGTATATAATATAGACTTATACCATAGGCTCTCATCCATGATCAAATATCCCACTTCTAGGTATTTATATTCTCGATTAGGTTATCACCTTAACCTATTTAATGTACCTTAATCTACATTCATATCATAATATCCATTGTCACTTACATTATAACATGCATCCATTGCCATATGTTTCAACCATCATCTATATCCATCATATACCTATAGTGTCATAAAATTGTGGTCCTAGAAATTTTTGACTACAATAAGGTCCTCACGCATGTGAACTCGAATCCTCTAGCCTGATTGGAGACTAGAGATTGCTTGGTTTGTGAAAATAATTTCTTTCTTGGTCTCCGCATAACTCTGTCTGCACTCTTCCCTAAAGAAAGGGGTAGGATAGGGGCGTGACACACCTATCCCCCCTAGGACAAGGGCGTGGCACCCTTTTCCTCCCAAGATAGGGGTGTGGTTCCCTTTCTTGTGCCCTATTTTGGGGTAGGACCTTCCTAGAGCATGCATTGTGGGTTGTGCTATGAGCGGGAAAACTCTCCCGATGTTGGCCCATGATGAAATTCAAACCTACCAACATGTATTTAATGGGCATTCTTCCTCTCATTTGCATAAGGTGGGATGAGTGGGAAATTCACAAGCGATCAAGAATTCAATCATTCAAGAATTCTTTTCCAGCATTGAGCATTCTCAAGTCTCCCTTCAAGGCTAGGTGTTGCATTCAAGTCAAGGATTCAACCATTGAAGAGGAGACTGATTTCAACATTCAATTCCACACAAGAGTTTCTATCAGAATTGCTACTACAAGCTCCCTTGAGGTGATTTACAATTCAATCTTTCATTTACATCTACTTGCAAGTACTTTCTTTCATTACTTGGTTAATTCCAAAACTAGGGTTTGACCTAAAGGCAAACCCCCAATCCCATCCCATTTTCCTCTCTTTTCTGTGTGTAGGTTGTAGGTGTGCAGTTGTACTTTCGGATTCGGGATCCATTTGTTGAGGTGGAAAAACCCTTTTTGTTTCATGGATTTTTTGGAGGATAGTGTACATTCCCACCACGATTTGAGCAAATTTTCCTCAAATTCACAGGGTGACTTCGTCTCGACATTTTAAGTTGCCAAATCTAGGTGTACAACTTCATCCCATATCCTAATCTCAAGTTATAATCGATTCTTTGTCACTTTTGCACTACATAACTCTATCACTTCCTTTCCATTTCAAAAAAGGAAGAGGGGATCAACTTAACATTCCCCAATTCATTCAGAATTCAATCTACCATCTTATGTGGATAGATTGAATCTAGTGAATTATCATCTCCTTCTTCCAAATGTAATGGTGAAAATTGTTTGAAGGATAATCAATAGTGAAACTCTCATCTCTCTTTGAGGGAAAGGGTAGTCTTCCTCTTGATCTATCATTCACCATTTTCCACCATTACATTTTGGTGAACCCAACGTCTTGCATACTTTCTTTTGAATAATATCGCATATTTTTCATTTACAAGTTTTTAACTTTCTGTAACCTTAGTGATTAATTTGTTAAAAACCCTAGTTTTTAAAATTAAAATTGAACCTGTGATTTGTACAAATTGTTTGTGATTATTTTAGATCTGAAAATTGTCTTGATTGTCAAATTCAATTTCCTCATTGCCTTTTTCAAATTACAATTAAAATTTACAAAATTAAGAGGTTATTTGCTAAAACCCTAATTTTCAAAAATCATATTGAACTTTCGCAAAAATTGGATTTAAACTTAATTTTTAGATTCCTGATTGTTCTCAGATTTGTCTTCAATCCTACAATTCAAAATTTCAATTTTCTCCCCTTTTCCCAAAATTCAAATTTCAAAATTAAGTGGTTAGGCCATCAAACCCTAATTTTTAAAATTAGTTGAATTTTGTGTGAATTTAAAATCAATTTCAATTACATTCAGATTTATAAACATTTTCCAAGGTATCCCTATCCATTAGGATTGACCCTTTTCAAAATTGCACTTCAATTCCTCATTTTCTTCAAAATCCTAATGGGGTCCTATTTTCATATTTGTGCCTTCATTTCACCCATCTAGAGATCATAAAATTTGCCAATTTTGGGGGGTTGGCTTTAAAATACTTGCAATATCCATCCCTGAAAATTTTGTAAAAAGTTGGTCGGACCAGGTGCATTCCCACCACAGTCCCCGATTTTTTTCCTGAAATCTTGGGACACTGTTATGACTCTATTTAATAGCCTAAATCTGAAAGATTGGTTGATTTTATCGATTTTTGATCCTTCTAGAATTGGAAATACCTTTAAAATTCAACATTTCAACTTTCAAGAATTTTTTAAAATTAAGAAGTTAATTATTGTCTGCCCTGATTTTAAAAATTCTAATTTTAAAATTAAGTGGTATTCCCTTGGCCCTAATTTTAAAAAATCTCCAATTTCCTTTCAATTTTGGAAATTGTGTCATCATGTGTCCCCAACAAAGTTCAAATTGTGTAATCATTATTTTCTTGAATTTTGCATTACTCAGTTTTGTAAGCTTTGTTCTACAATTCAAAATTCAAACTTTCCCTCTAGTGCATGAGTTTTACCACTATAAGTCCTACCTATCCTATTCCTCTTAGATGAAGCATTATAATTAAGGCTTCCCAAGGTTTAATTACCGAGGAGATGGAGCCTAATTTGAGTGACTTCTTTAATGAGGATCATGCTAATTCTTCTCATCCTAATCATTTGCCTATTAATGGATCTCATGATGAAGAAAAAGTCTTAACTAGGGTTTCTTTAGATCAACTTTCTATATTGGACAATCAATTTCACAGCTTTCAACAATGGATGTTCCAAGATTACCCTAATAGTGAATCTCTTCCATAAATTGAAGGTCTTAAACGCATGCTTCAAAGTGATAAGAATAGAATTTATATAATGCATGGCATTGTACATATTGTTGATTCTAATGCCATGCCTATCAAGAGTTGTGTTGAAACCATAGGTTATTCACAACCTTCAACACAAGTCAATTTCTCTATTCCTTTGACTAATCTTATGACTAGTATTCCTACTTTTACATCCAACATCATGGCTACTTCAACTCAAAATGTCATTCCTACAACTATAGGTCATGGGACAATCTCTCTTTTTCATTTAATCCTCCATCATTACCTATGTCTTCCATGAGTGTTCCTATTATTCCTTAATCAATCAGTGTGACATAAGGGGGAAATTTCTTCAACAATTTTATTTCTCCTTTAAGTGTTCCTTTTCCTACACAATCATCACTAATGCCTACTTATCATAATGACCCACCACCTTATTCTCAGCCCATGCCTTCTTTCAATAACATCACACCACCTTCTCAATCACTTATGTCTAATATTAATTCTTCTACTGAGATGACACTTAATAATCTTGCTCAAACTGTGTCTTCCTTACAACAACAAATTTCTTTTATGAGTCAATCCAAGTTTAGTGTGCCCGCCTTTCATGTTGCGAGCCAACTTTCTCTTGATATTGAGATCCCTCAATTGGAACTCTATAATGGAAAAGGTGATCCTATAACGCATCTCAAAACATTTCAAACCTTGTGTACTGATTTTGCTTATGATCAATGATTGCTTGCAAAACTGTTTACAAGAACACTAAGAGATAAGGCTTTACAATGGTATTTCTCTTTGCCTCCTTATTCTATCACTTCTTTTCAACAATTGGCAAATGCTTTCATCCAACAATTTTAAAACAACATTGGTCCTAAAATCACTTTGATTGATTTAATGCATTGTAAACAAGGTGTTAAAGAAAAAGGGACTGATTTCATTGGTAGATATAAGCATTTGTGTGCTGAAATTTCTTTTCATGTACCTAATAATGATATTCAAAGAATTTTCATTTCTAATTGACAAAAAGATATCAGGGAAAAGCTTATTTTATCTGAGTCTACTTCATTTCCGTAGTTGTTCTCAACACTCCATAATTATGAACTGGTTGTGAGTCAAATGGAGCAATCCACTCCTATGGCTCTGAGTGATAAGGGGGAGAGTGCTCAGCAACCGTTTGCAAAGTTCAAACCAACAAAAATCTTCATCGAATTCAATGATCCAATCAACAACAACCATGTGAATCCAACAACAGGTGTGCCTTCTATTCCTAAATTTTTCCAAAGAGAAAGACCATTTACTCCTTTGAATGAATCTTTAGATAGTAATATGTCTCATTTGTTGCATATAAATGTTATCAAACTTCCCCCTATAAAAGAAATTGATCATTCCAAACTTGCATCTCCTTATTTTGATAACAATTCCTTTTGCCAATTTTATCATCAACTTGGTCATGATACTGAGAAATGTTTTGCATTGAAAAAGAAGGTTCAAGACTTGATTTATAATAATACTATATTTGTGGCTGGTGTGAATGATAAAGGGAATAAATTAGTTTCTCCTCCTAATCGAAATCTTAAGATTTTCACTGATCCCTTGCCATCTGATACCTATAACATTATTGATATTGTGCCTAATTCTCTCACTTCTGAGGAATTCGTCTGTATGGCTCCAAACTTGGTTAATATGGTAGTAACATAAGATTTGCCTAAGGATCCATGTATTACATTTGACCCTAGCAAGACCATTAGAGAACCGGATGGTCCTTTATACATAGTTGTGAAGGTTAAGGATATCCCTTGCCATGGGGCCCTGCTTGATCCCTCTTGCATGGTTAATGTCATAACTGAAGAGTATCTTTTTACTTTATGATTTCATAAGCCTATATATGATTCTTATAATTTTGTGGTGAAGTTATTTGATGGCTTCTCTTGTCCTACCATTGGTTCTATCACTATTCCTGTTGCAGTTCATGCTAAATCCATGGATGTTGACTTTGTTATCATACCTTCTTTTGAGAAATTCTGTGTGAATTTGGGCTATCCTTGGCTATCTTCCATGAAGGATATTGCTTCTCCAATACACAAGTGTGTTAAATTCCATCACAATTGAGAAATAATAACCATGAACCATATCTTATTTCGTCCATCCGAAAGAAGCACCGGTATTCCTATTGATCTCTTTTGGCCTAAACAATTTCAATCTCTTCCAACAAGGAGTGGTTCTCTTTTTCAATCTTATCAAAAATGGAAGAATGATATGATCTTATCCTTAAGTCAACCTAGATTGCCAACACTTGACATTCCTATTATTCTTCAAGAAGAGGTTCTTCCCCTCTCAAATAGAACTAATCTCCCTCCTAAGGAAAATTGTCCACCTACTCCTATGAATGTGACTTTACCTTCTCTTAAGGAGAACAAAAATATTCCTCCTAAAGTTAGACCTATACCTCCTCCTCATGTTGGATCTGGTCTCCTTCCTACACCTAATATTTCTCCTTCCTATAGTGCAGTTACATCTCCTTCCTCTTATCGAGAGAAGAGGCCTACTTCAACTATTGTTCAACCAAAAAGATCTCAAGCTAAACCTTCGACTATCATGCAGGGAAACATTTCCACTTCTTCAAATGTTCCTCCTCCTTCTCAAACTTCAACTAAGACTCGACGGAATCATTATGCAAGAGAATGCATGACAAATACGTCGTGTTCGAGCTTGTGAAGCTATCCCTCAAAATACTTAGTCTCCTCAGACTCTGACAGTTGACATGATTCCCTTTTCTCCTAAGAAAGATGTTCAACCAACATCTCCAAATCATAAGTTGCATAAAACACATGATGGTTTTACTCCTACTCATGTTCTTGCTCCTCTTTCTTTAAACTTTGATGAAGAAATGGGTGAAAATTTTATTCATAATGGCAATACAACTCCTAATGCTTCTGATAGTGACTATGAGTATGTTGATGTGGACAAACATTTATCGGATGAGTTTTCACAAACCCTAATCCTAGCTCCTAGAATCGAACAAAGTGGCTTCCAACATGAGCATAGTCCTTGTTTGGATCTTGTGATAGCTCCATCTGATGTGCTCGATGTTGCTTCTCTAGCATGTTGCTCGCCTTCCCAAAATAGTGATGAGAAAGATTGAGAGGCGGATGTTGTTCTATATTAGCGATATTAGCACTGTAGATCTCTCTCTCTCCTCTCTTTTTTTTTTTGTGACCATTCTTCGATTGTGTACCCCTGTTATTCTATTGTTCCCTTAATGTCTACTTGGACATGATATAAAGCATTGAGATCTTCTCTTGGTCTCTTTCATGTTGACTCAAAAGACATCCTCTCTTCCTTTTCTTCTACGGTAGTGTCATACTTTGGGGAATGAAGATTATTATATGCACATACAAATATGATATACATGAGTTATTATACAACATACTGACCCCAAGAAAAGCAATACTACCTTGTATTTTCTCTTCATTATCCTTGGTTTTATACCTCAATTGGGAGCTAAATACTTGCGATAATGTTTTCCCTCTTTTATCTCTCTTAGGTGTATCCTACGTTAAAGCAATCACTCCCAATAAGGTGCGTGCAATCACTTTAACATGGGGGCATACACTCTGCTCATACTTTCCTTCTTGTGATACTTAGAATTACTTAGTGACCCTTGTTTTGCTTTGTGATCTTTAGTATCCTTTCTTTCATGACTCATAGAAGATATAAGGCATAGAATTTTATCAAAATTAAATTAAAAATTGAAAGAATACTATAACTAGTATGATTTTGTTGTGTAATAATATTCAATAATAAAATTTTAGAGATTTTAGTTCAATAGGTAAGAAATTATATATTCACAAGGAATTTATTCAAGAGAACGATTGTATTGTTTAGCGATGGTGAAATATATTTAAAATAATGATAAAATTTTGGAGCCACTAAATTTTGAAAAGTAACTAGTTCTTTAATCGCTACAAAAAATTGTAAGTTATCAATTACAAAATTATATTATATGTGTATATTTAGAATGTCAGTCTTCAAAATATCTATAATATAAATGAATATATATTAAAATCAATATAAATTAAAATTATCCTAAAAATATAATCAAAAATATGAAAAACTAATGTCTTATTAATACTATCCCTCACACTAGTTGGCTGAAGCTGAATATCGTCGGGTCTTCTTGTGGTAACCATGGTCAAGCAACAGGGGGAAAAGTGATTAGAGACTCATGTGGCAACCTCATCCTTTCTTGTGTGGAAAATTTTGGTGCTCAAGCTTTGAGACTGGCTGAAGTGGCAACAGTCTATCATGGGTTAATTGTAGCAAGGGAAAAGGAGCTTCGATGCATCATTATTGAAGGTGATTCTTGCAATACAAGAATGATTCTTAAACGTGTGGCTAAACCAAACTATAAATCTAACTCGCTATTATCAAGTGTCATGCTCTCCATCCTACTCTCAAAGATGTCAAGTTCTACCATGTGTTGTGGGAAGAAAACTATCTAGGGGACAAGTTTAGGCGCATATGTTAATGATTTTGAAATTTTGATTCACTTTTATGAAATCCTGATAGAGGCTTGTGGCATGATTTTTAAGGGCTTGTTTATTAATGATGAATAATCCCAATGTTGCCTTTTTAGTACTTTTATTTCTTTCCTTTTCCATTCCTTACTAGCTAATGCAGGGAGATTTAAATTTTGTTGGTACCACTTACGACTATATTCTCTAGGCTTGTTGCTTTCTCAACCTAGTTTTCTTTTCTACAGATATGGGTGGTGATTTGATTTAGATCGAACCCAAAAAATTCTCTCAATTTAAGATTAATCAAGATCTTTGGAATAAGGTGATTAAGGAAATCTAGATACTTATGCGGAGGAGATGACCAACCATGATATTTAGCTATCTACAACATTTGTTCATGTCTAGGATAATGGTACTATTAAGATTGGCAGTGTCACCTTTATGGTTTCAATGGAGACCGTAGCAAAGGTGATTGGGCTATCCCTCGATGGAGTTTCATTTCCCAAAAAGAAAAAAGGGAATCATAAAGAGGACTTTGATCGTTTCTTTGAACCTAGGGAAAGGGTTTCCAAGCTTCAAAGTGGTTATATTAGGGAAGAACTACCAGATATTTGGAAGGAGTAAGCTATATTGTTTATGAAGTACTTCACCTTAGAAGAAAGGAAAAGTAGGCTCCATCTGTAGAAATTCCCCATGTTAAATCATCTTTATCATGGGGTAAGAATGAGTTTTTCCTTCTAGGTTATATCATCTTTTTCTCAGTTCGTTTCTAAAGCCATTATTAAAGGTTAACCCCCACTCCATTAGGGATTCATTTATAGATTGTATAATTTCTAACTAGCTTTATCCCCCTCTGGTGGGGTCCCTTCTATTGAGATTGGGTTCACCTATGATGCCAATTTATATGTAGATCTTGTTGTTACTCCCTCTAATTCAAGGTAGTGTCTCATTTGGGTTCTCAAATGGCCAGTAGGAAAATACTTGCTAGAATGGCCAAATTTAAGACCATTTTCGCCACCAAAAAGGATCAGGATGTCCATGCTCAACCTCAGATGCAACAAAATATAGATATTGTTGAATATTTTGGATCTGAGCCTCTTTCATTGGATGATTCATACTCCTTAGACACCACATCATTATATTGGTTCCCTGCTAAAATTGGGGCTAACACTAGCCCTTCCCCCATAACCCCTCCCTCCTCTACTAATACTAAACCACCAAGCTCTATCTTGGTTCTAACTAACATTGTGAAGGACCTACATGAGGATATAAAAAGATGAGACAACCTATTAAAATGGCTCTTTGCAAACATGAATGTGGTCATTAAAAGATCAACCAACTGGATTCAGTGGCTAAGGCAAAGGCTAGGACTAACACTTTGGTTAATACGCCTGTACGGCTCCAAACTTGGTTAATATGGTAGTAACATAAGATTTGCCTAAGGATCCATGTATTACATTTGACCCTAGCAAGACCATTAGAGAACCGGATGGTCCTTTATACATAGTTGTGAAGGTTAAGGATATCCCTTGCCATGGGGCCCTGCTTGATCCCTCTTGCACGGTTAATGTCATAACTAAAGAATATCTTTTTATTTTATGATTGCATAAGCCTATATATGATGCTTCTAATGTTGTGGTGAAGTTATTTGATGGCTTCTCTTGTCCTACCATTGGTTCTATCACTATTCCTGCTGGAGTTCATGCTAAATCCATGGATGTTGACTTTGTTATCATACCTTCTTCTGAGAAATTCCATGTGAATTTGGGCTATCCTTGGCTATCTTCCATGAAGGCTATTGCTTCTCCAATACACAAGTGTGTTAAATTCCCTCACAATGGAGAAATAATAACCATGAACCATATCTTATTTCGTCCATCCGAAAGAAGCACTGGTATTCCTATTGATCTCTTTTGGCCTAAACAATTTCAATCTCTTCCATCAAGGAGTGGTGCTCTTTTTCAATCTTATCAAAAATGGAATAATGATATGATCTTATCCTTAAGTCAACCTAGATTGCCAACACTTGACATTCCTATTATTCTTCAAGAAGAGGTTCTTCCCCTCTCAAAGAGAACTAATCTCCCTCCTAAGGAAAATTGTCCACCTAATCCTATGAATGTGACTTTACCTTCTCTTAAGGAGAACAAAAATATTCCTCCTAAAGTTACACCTATACCTCCTCCTCATGTTGGATCTGGTCTCCTTCCTACACCTAATATTTCTCCTTCCTATGGTGCAGTTACATCTCCTTCCTCTTATCGAGAGAAGAAGCCTACTTCAACTATTGTTCAACCAAAAAGATCTCAACCTAAACCTTCGACTATCAAGGAGGGAAAAATTCCTACTTCTTCAAATGTTCCTCCTCCTTCTCAAACTTCAACTAAGACTTGATGTAATCATTGTGCAAGAGAAGGCAATACAAGAATGATGCTTAAACGTGTGGCTAAACCAAACTATAAATCTAACTCGCTATTATCAAGTGTCATGCTCTCCATCCTACTCTCAAAGATGTCAAGTTCTACCATGTGTTGTAGGAAGAAAACTATCTAGGGGACAAGTTTAGGCGCATATGTTAATGATTTTGAAATTTTGATTCACTTTTACAAAATCCTGATAAAGGCTTGTGGCATGATTTTGAAGGGCTTGTTTATTAATGATGAATAATCCCAATGTTGCCTTTTTAGTACTTTTCTTTCTTTCCTTTTCCATTCCTTACTAGCTAATGCAGGGAGATTTAAATTTTGTTGGTATCACTTACCACTATATTCTCTAGGCTTGTCGCTTTCTCAACCTAGTTTTCTTTTCTACAGATATGGGTGGTGATTTGATTTAGATCGAACCCAAAAAATTCTTTGAATTTAAGATTAATCAAGATCTTTGGAATAAGGTGATTAAGGAAATCTAGATACTTATGCAGAGGAGATGACCAACCATGATATTTAGCTATCTACAACATTTGTTCATGTCTAGGATAATGGTACTATTAAGATTGGCAGTGTCACCTTTATGGTTTCAATGGAGACCGTAGCAAAGGTGATTGGGCTATCCCTCGATGGAGTTTCATTTCCCAAAAAGAAAAAAGGGAATCATAAAGAGGACTTTGATCATTTCTTTGAACCTAGGGAAAGGGTTTCCAAGGTTCAAAGTGGTTATATTAGGGAAGAACTACTAGATATTTGGAAGGAGTAAGCTATATTGTTTATGAAGTACTTCACCTTAGAAGAAAGGAAAAGTAGGCTCCATCTATTGAAATTCCCCATGTTAAATCATCTCTATCATGGGGTAAGAATGAGTTTTTCCTTCTAGGTTATATCATCTTTTTCTCAGTCTGTTTCTAAAGCCATTATTAAAGGTTAACCCCCACTCCATTAGGGCTTCATTTATAGATTGTATAATTGCTAACCAGCTTTATCCCCCTCTAGTGGGGTCCCTTCTATTGAGATTGGGTTCACCTATGATGCCAATTTATATGTAGATCTTATTGTTACTCCCTCTGATTCAAGGTAGTGTCTCATTTGGGTTCTAAAATGGCCAATAGGAAAATACTTGCTAGAATGGCCAAATTTAAGACCATTTTCACCACCACAAAGGATCAGGATGTCCATCCTCAACCTCAGATGCAACAAAATATAGATATTGTTGAATATTTTAGCTCTGAGCCTCTTTCATTGGATGATTCATACTCCTCAGATACCACGTCATTCGATTGGTTATCTGCTAAAATTGGTGCTAACACTAGC
This sequence comes from Cryptomeria japonica, assembly GCF_030272615.1. Classification (NCBI taxonomy): domain Eukaryota; kingdom Viridiplantae; phylum Streptophyta; class Pinopsida; order Cupressales; family Cupressaceae; genus Cryptomeria; species Cryptomeria japonica. Next base: position 633,585,331 of record NC_081412.1, read on the forward strand.
CCTTCCCCCATAACCCCTCCCTCCTCTACTAATACTAAACCATCGAGCTCTATTTTGGTTCTAACTAACATTGTGAAGGACCTGCATGAGGATATAAAAAGACAAGACAACCTATTAAAATGGCTCTTTGCAAACATGAATGTGGTCATTAAAAGATCAACCAACTGGATTCAGTGCCTAAGGCAAAGGCCAGGGCTAACACTTGGGTGGACAACTTGGATGAGGGCATAGTTTGGAGAATTGTCGATGATCTTGTTGGCATATTGGGGCTAGTGGGTAGAAAGATTGATGATACAGACTCCAAGATCAAGATGCCAGGGACCAAACTTGAGCTAGGCCAAGAGGTCAAGAAAACCCAGGAGGCCCTTAAAATAAAATTGGGGAGGTAAACCTTGCTTGTAAGAACATGGATAGTAATCATAATGCCTCCCTATAGGCTATCTAGGATGAGATGGAAAGGAAAAGGGAAAACAAAAGAAAACACATCAAGTCCCTAGCCACAGTCTTTGGCCCCACGTCATCTCTAGTGAAATCTACCCCTGACTTCATGTTGGTCTCCCCTAGCTCTAAGATTGGGTCAAGTAAAAAAGTTTTTTTTTTATAAAGTGCTTAGTTTGTGCCAAGTTGGCAAGAATGCTACCCCCATATAGTAGACCATCTCTTTGTGTCTATGTTGGGTGGTTTTACTATGTTTTTTCATTATTTCAATTCTTCTTTTTTTGCTATTCTTTTAGTGTATTTGTTGGATCTCTATTCACCCTACTTGTTTTTTCTTATTTTTTGGGTGGGGGAATATTTTATTTGTTGCACATCCCTCGTGTGCTCTTGGTGTCTCTTTGTAGATAGGTAATGGTATGAGCCTATCTCAATTTTATTAATGAAAATAATATAATTATCATGCATCTACAAACAAAATAAAAGTGTGGAGCACAATGTCAAACAATGAATGGAACCTATGAGGAAAAACGCTAGAGTTTCTTCTTATGTAAGAGTTAGGGAAATACTAGGGTGGCCTTATTAAGAGTGATAAGGTTTGTTTTGAGTTTGTTGTTTGGGGATTCTTGCCTATTGGGGATGTTACTTTGTTTGTTGTTGATGGTATTTAGGTGGATGAGGAGGCTCTCTAGAGTGAATCAGACGATGAGCTACTATTAGATATACTCAGTTAAGCCAAGTATCAAAATACCCACTTTGTCAAGTGTTAAAATTTCCACTATGTCCTTGCACCTACTTTTTTCATGTTCTTTCCCCCTCTTATGATTTTGTTTTTACCTCTTCATGGGTTAGATTTGGTTGAGAAGTCTTGTGTTGAGGTAGTCATTGGGGGCTAGAAGGGCTCTACTTTATAGACTTTTTTTTGAGGTTGTGGACGACGACATTGATCCTCCTTAGATGCCTATTTATTAATACAAGTTAGATGTTGGGTCCTCTTCTCATTTAACTAAGGTTATTTATATTGTAAAGCTATTTTTGGTGTTGTTCCCTATTGTTGGGTACAGAAGGGTTTTTCTTCCTCTACCTAGTATTGGTTTGGGTTTCACCAAATTATTTCCTTCACCTATGAAAACCCTCAATTCTTAGAGTGTCTTCTCCTTGCAATACCACTGAATGTAATTTCTAAAGGATCTCTTCTTTGGATTATTTTCACTCTACTCTTTATTAGATCCTTGGGCTTGCAAAACTTCTTCTAGGTTGCAGTCTTCACTCATTGGGAGGTTTCTTGGTCACAAGCCAAACATTGATTCTATCTATAGGAGCCCATTTAATAGATGGAATGGTTCACACAAAATGTGTAATCTTTGTTGAACATATTTCTCATATTCTCCTTCAAATTATATGAGGGATTCTCTTGCGTTCTTTAGGGTGGTCCTTGGTTTTCTGGTAAGAATTCTCTTCACCTTCAAAGATGGTCTATTGATTTTAATGTTAGTAAATTTAATTTGACCATTATATGAGTTAAATTTTCATAAATCCCATTGGAATTCTAGAATTAACGTATCATCCAATGAGTTGGTGATGCAATTGGCCAGTTCATTTATATTAATGATATCACAAAATCTAGAAGTTGTTTTCTTTTTACTATAATTTGTTTGTGTTGACATTGATTCAAAGTTACTCAACAAAGTTACATTGATCTATATATTGGTTTTTGGGATTACGGACTCTTTTTTCAAACCCCTCATAAGTTCCACTTCCATAGTGATGGGATTTCCTCTTGGTTTTGTCAAGAAGATTTTGATTCTATGCTCTTTTGAGAGCATCAAGAATAAGGGTTTTCCTCTACCTCATATAAAAGAGGATTAATACAATTCTTATCCTTGACATAATTATGGATGAAAGTAGTATTTTGACTACCCTCCTAAAGCCAAGTGATGCAATATTTTTGTTTCCAAAAAATATCTTCACAAAGCTCCCATTCATGAAGTTGTTTCAATAAAGAAGACTCCTTTCGAAGGTGATCCACGGTCATACCATAATCTGTAATAAGAGAAGTAACATTATTCAACTGAGATTGAATCTGGCTTCGTCTATATAAATATATTCCAAAATCTAGAACTGTGCCACCTTTTGAGTTGGAATTTTATAAATTGGAGTAACTTGGAGAATTAGTAATTGGAATTACCACATGGAGGTTTTTCCAAATTCCACCATTATGACATGTGTTCATAGAGAGCATGATCTTGTAGCCACATTAATTGAAATTTAAAAAAACACATGATTCTTCATAGGAAAAAGAGAAGAATCGAATCCAAATTTTCAAAAGTTGTGAGACACTTATCACTAATGTAATAAGAAGAAAAAAAAATGATCTCATCTTTTAGAAATTTATTCCAAAGAATGACAATTACTCGAGTAAAAGAGGCATCAATAGGATTAACATCCACAAGATTGAGAAATGAAATATTGTTTTTAAAAAGGATAAAAGATTGATCTAGTCAACTAAGACCCCTAATAATGTCTTCAAGAGAAAGAATAGAATCAAAGTCTTCATCCAGAATCCATAGAAGAGAAACAAATAAAGTGTGCAAAAGATATAAATTAGACCATAACTTAAGCTTATTGTAAAAATATGTTGGTGCATTAATGTCAGAAAGAAGAATAAGATCAATAGAAGAAAAATATTTGTCCACCAAGGATAGTGAGTGCTTGGAAGAAATGAAAAATATAGAAGTAAGTTGATGAGGTCACTCCTCCTTTTCCCCCTATCACCCCCACATACTAACATTAGCATCCCTTTGACAAAGTGGAAGAAAGACTTTATATATCATCCATGGAAAGTTTAGTCTCCCGAAGGAATAAAATAACCATCTCATGATGTTGAACAAGATTGCAAAAAACTGTTTGATAAGAGGTGCTACCCAAACCCTTGCATTCCATGAAAGGATAATCATTAGTGAGAGTCAGTGAAATGCAAGTCCAGAGGATGAACATCATCCAATTCTACTAAAGCTTCACCCAAAAACTTTACTTTATTTTGATAACTTTTCCTCCCAACCTTGCTATTCTTGTCCAAAGTATCCTTTTTGAGATTCTACTACTAAAGACCCAAAGGAAGAGGAATATTTTTCTTGAGATTCTCATTTGCATGAACCATCCTACAACCATTAGGTAAAGTATAAGTAGGGTAACTAAAGGGAACAACTGTAAAATAAGCAATAGATCGATTTGAAGGAATCCACCAAGTCATATTTGGAAGGAGCAGACATTTTATGATTAGTAGCCCAATAATAGAATGCACACTAGAAGGAGTCAGGACTTCCTTAGATACATCAACAACAAAAGAAGAAGGACGCAAAGTAGAAATTTCTAAAATTTTGCCTAGCACATTTAAATTCATGTCATCAAACGTTTCTAAAACATCAAATATATTATTAAAATATCCTTTAGATAAACCTTTCTTCTTTCAAGCAACTTTTTTCACTTTATTCAAATCTCTTACAAGAATAAACTTAGTAGACTTCGTACGCATATTAGACACTAGTTTGTTGCCCTTTACCATAGACATATACTTGGAAGACATAGAATATAAGGGACAAACATCAGAGGCCCTCTTAAGACAATTCCATACGAGATTCTCATAAACTTGGGAAAGCTAACACCAATTTAAGGAAGAGCTTCACAATCCAAGTGTTGAAACCAATGCAAGCTACCTAGTTCGATCTCAATAGACTCTCGCAAGGGGTTATTAAGATCAGTATCCCCATAGATACGAGGATAAGAAGGAACCTTATGGATTTTTTTTTTTTTTCAAATTTCATAAAAGTGAGGCATTTATAATAAGAGGCTAGTTTTTATACTAAACATTATACAAAAATAATTGAAATTGAATTCAAATCATTACGTTTCTTTTTTAAAAATAGTAATATGAATTAAGTGAAATATTATGTTTTCATAATTGATATTAAAATTTTTGATATTATTTTAGATCACTATTATTCTCATACTAAAAATAGATAATGATGTATGATCTAAAATGTTGATCTTCAAAACTGTTTTGCATAATTTAATTCACAAAAATTAATTACAAAATATATTAGGTGGTCGATATTGTATTCTTGAATTCTTACATCTTAGATTTCAAAATGAGACACGTGTGTGCGTGCACACACACACACACACATGAGATATATGATATCACGTGGTTTATAATTATAGTGAACATCAAATAGAGATTGTAAGTAACATGAAGAGATAGGTATATTCTTAAGATAAGATAAAATAGATTTTATATAAATTAAGAGAAGGGTATATTTTAAGAAATAATCTCAAGAACTTTTTATAAACTCTAAGCAATTTTATTATAAAGAGACATAGAATTTGAGATGTTCATTTTATGGTTATTGGAAAATGAATTTCTAGAGTGGATGATATTATTTTTTTCTAAATGCCATTTTTTTAAGGATAAGTAATTGTTTCATTAGTGATTTAATTGGTTGGATCATTATATCATAATAACTTTTTTATCATAGAAAGGTCAGTTAAAAAATAAAAGATTTAAATTTTGAAATAGACAAGTTGAATTGAACTATCTATTGATAATTATTGATGGAAATTTAAATGATATATAATACCAAGTAATTAATAAATCTTTAAATAAAAATCTAACAATGTACTAGGAAAATAAAATAAGGTACTATAATTACATATTTACAATAAAAAAAAAAAACATTTTTTATTTTTTACTTCATATACAAATTTACCCCTTACACATACATTTTACATATTAAATTAAAAATAATAAAAATAAAACATGTACAATTAGGCACTAAAATAGTTAAAATCAGGGAATTTCCTATATTACTCCTCGCGATGTTTACATCATAGAAACACCAACGATTTCTGGCTCCCCTTATGCTTATTAAATTTTGTGTCCCTACACTAACAGAAAACTTACTCCATATACTAACAAAACAAACAGAAAACTTACTCCATATACTAACAAAACACTCTATACAATGCTATATACTTTTATCTATTCCCTCTTATACACCGATCGAGAGCTAAAATTACAACATCATACAAATGGAAGGCTCTCTTTCTCACCCTCTTATTGAAGATCGATATTCCAATCACAATAGAGAATCCCAAACAATAACTCAATCCAAGTCCGATTGCCCATCCTATCATTTGACCATCTGAGTTCTCTGCTTCACCACTTCTCTCAATACTTGTGCAGTTGCCATAGCCAGAAGAGTTGTTGCAGACGGTTACATTGGTAAATGGAATCCCACTTAGCTTAGGATTGCCCAAGTAGGACGACTCCCCAAACGTTAGAAACTGCCCCCCGTGGGGTAAGATAGATTTAAGAACTGCAAATAACTCAGCAACTGAAGTTCTAATGGAATGTTGCCATTCAGCCTGTTTAGCGAGAGGTCCAAAGACTCTAGCTGATCCATGCGTCCCAATGTTTTTGGGATTCGGCCACTGAGATGATTCCTTGAAAGGTTAAGGGCTATCAAGCCTTGAAGAGATCCCATTTCGGGAGGAATGCTCCCAGATAAGTTGTTGTTTGAAAGATCAATACATTTAAGAATGAAAAGAACTTTCACAAATTCAACATCCCAACCTTCCCAGGAAATTTTAATCTGATTTGTATATGTAGCACCAATTGAAGTGCATTCTTCGAGATAGTCTGGATTACTTTGCGATGCATTGACCATTGCGAGCAAATTTGTAAGGTTTCTTGGAATGGGTCCTGAAAGGTTGTTGCCAGAAAGATCCAGAATTTGAAGATTCGGAAGGCCAATTACCTGGCGTGGGGAAGGGTGCCTTCCAAATCATTATTTCCCAAATCCAATACTTGCAGAGATCAGCCTTCTGAAATGGATGAGGGAATAACTCCTCTCAAATGATTACCATTGAGCTTCAATGTATGAATCTTTGTAATGTTGCCCCACTCTGCTGGCAATTTACCTTCCAGATGATTTTCTGCCAAATCTAGAGCACTAAGAGAAGAACTATTCCTGGTTAAATGAGGAGGAATGACACTGCTCAGCGGATTTTTTGAAAGGTCAAGAACCTGCAAATATGGAGTGCAAATAGAATCTGGAATCGCTCCGCTGAGATTATTCCGCGACAAGGATAAGAACCTTGCATTTTCAAGATACGCACCGATGTGACTAGGAATAGAACCATTAAACTGATTCATCGACAGATCCAGCAGATAAGCTCGAGCGAGAGGAAGAGGACGAGCACCTTTTAAGCTATTATTGTGCAAATCTAGATAGTAAGGTTACTCTAGATGGCAATGACCCAGTTAATTGATTACGGCTGGGTAAGTTCCATATCCAAGATGGAATATTGTTTGGATACTGTTAGCAGATAGGTCCAGAATTTCCAAGTTATATTGGGTCACAAGGAAGGATGGAATTCTATCTAAATTGCAAGAACCTAGTCCCAAAGAGGAAAGCTTAAACTGCGGAATCCATGTTGAGTCAATGTTGCCACCCTTAAACAGCACACACTAAGCGTTGACCGCTTAGTATGGCAGGTGAGCTGGCACGGTTGCAAATGCTCTGACAAACGTATGCAAACTGTGGAAGCACAGACAAGCCGTTGAATTTTAAATAATATATTTATTATTGATGGTCTCTTACTTTTTATCTAAAATTAAAATATAATATATATATATATATATATATATAATTTTTAAAATAAATAAATAAATATGATGTTCTAGAGAACATAATATATCTTGAGATGGTATCATTTTTTGAAATTTTTTAATTATTAAAGAAAATGTAAATTTTTGAAATATAATTTAATATTTTTATTTAAAATTTAAATAAAAACATAAAATGCATTAAAAATTTATGTCACTTTCATGTACTTCAAGTTTAAAAGTTAGACCAAAGGCTAGTGCTATTCATTTCTTTTATCATGATGTGTCACAGTACTTGGATTTCACCTAGTTGAATGTCCTTAATTTTAAATCAAGTTTTAGTTGATGTAACTCTAATTCCTTAAATGATAACAATTAAGGTATTATACATTTTTAACATACTAATTCATAAAACATAACAAATTCCCTTACTCATATAAAGGGCTTGTTGCAATTGAACACTCGATTAAACAAATAATTTTATTGGTCACATCACATGTCAAATTAAAGATAATAAATCCCTAAGGCATGCTAATTTATTTTAATTAGATTTACAGAGCCTAATCATCCTTAATTATGCACTATATTGAACCATTTAATAAACTAATTTAATGAAGCATAAATTCAAGGATGACAGAAACATAATGTGTGCAACTTTGATTTAATTGGGTTTATGATTGAGGGCATATTTATTATGAAAATATTCCTAGTAAGCTCTATAACCAATTATAGATTGTCTCTAAGTTGATAAAAAATGGCTCTATAAACTTATAAATAATAATAATGACTGTAACGTGTTAATATGTAATGAGTTCTTAAAATATCCATTTAACTATACAAATAATTTAAATATTCCATAAGAAATAGTGAGAAACCACATGTAAGTGAATTGGAGCAACAAATTATGAACCAATTTTGAGGGTTTGGTAAACCATCATTAGCATAATCACCATGAATTCGATGAAAAATATAATTGAGAAATAAACTAGCAATGGTTAGGAAAAATTCCAAGAAAAGGTGCACAAAAAGGCAAGAAGAATCTTTCTAATTTGAACAACTCCATAGGAAGAAGTACACTTATACAAAAAGAATACATGAATATCATGAGTGGCAAAAAGGAAAGAAAAGAATGTCATTTTTTTTTAATAATCAATCATATCTCAACAATTTTTTTTTTTAATAATGTCGATGAAAATAGTTCTTGAAACAGACTAATGAATCTTTCACCTTTCAAGAAAGGAAATCAACGTTAAGAGAAGCAAGTGAGGCTAGGGAAAATTAACAATAATTCTATTCCATCAATCAAGATCCTCATCTAATAATTTGTGCCTAGAGAATGATATTCATATTTCATTTGGTTTGCTCTTGACTAGAGAATGAAATTCATCTTTCATTTATTTTGCTCAAATTATAAATTTTATTGGCTCCTACCTTGAAAAAGGAAAATGAAAAATTAAATTGAAAATCAAATTGCAGAATCCTATACACTGAAATTCCTCTCAAGAGGATTCTTTCTAGTAGAATTATCTAATAAAATGGAAAGGGATAATGACCTTAATGGAGGGCCAAGGATGTCAAATGGTGTAGGCCTCTTCTTGAAAAATTGTCAATTGTTTTGACTTATTAGATCTTAAAATCCAATAAATTTCAATGTATTTAGAATTTATAGTCTTCTTCAAGAATAATGGTAATGCACAATCTTGGAGTAGATTGACATTTCACTTTAAAAAAATTGAAATCTTAGATGAATTAATTGTGTAGGGAGATTCAAGGATTTATGCAAGGGTATGTATAAGGAGAGATTTGTCCAAATGCTAATCAAATGTATAGTTTAATATAGCTAGATATAATTAGTTTATAGGAAGTTAGGTTAAACCAATCTTTTGTACATGCATTATAAATAAAAAATTCATTACAGAAAAAATAATAGATAGAATATCTCACAAATTTTTTAATGAAATGATACAGAAAAGAATTAGGCAAGCCTAAGGAATCAAAAATCAACACAACACAAATATTAAAGGAAATGATGAGATTATAAATATACTAATTAAACTATTTGATTCATAAAGTAGTGCCTTCAAATCAATTAGCATTGAGATTGTTAAAAGTTGATTTCTTATTCTTCTTTGGATAATAAAGATGAAAATTTCTCTTTTTTCATATATATTGAAGAATGAAATTGTCCTCCTCTTTCTTTATTGGTAGAGAACAAGAGTTATCATAAGAGCCAAGGACTAAGGGGTATCCAAATTCACCCGAGGCACGATCTCGACCTCATCCTATTTCAAGATGTTGGAGCCATGCACTTAGCAAGACTTGATCCTTGATGGGTTCATTAAGAACCATTCGACTTCACCAACAATTGAAGGGCCCATTGACTATAGTTAATAATTTCAATCCTTTTCTTCATAAGAAACATCTTTTTAATATAATCGAGTCAAAGTTGCAGAGATAGTATCCATTTTCTTCTTAAATTGATCAAATTGCTTCACTAATATATTGAAGGTTTAAAAGTATAAGTAATAGTGGCATGAGAAGCATGGGTGGAATATTTTTGTTTACTCGAGATGCATTTAAATTGTTGCTTTTGGAAGCCTTATAATTTAATTAATTTGTGTTTTTGTTATCATCTCATTCTCCAAGATTTTTAATGGAGGATTTGTAAGAAAATTAAATTGAGGTTGTGGAAACCCCACAAGGAAAGGTTCAATTTAGTTTCAGAGCAAAATTCGAACTATAATGTTGCTTGATTGTTACAAAATAGTAATTTAGGTTACATATAATTGGGTTGAATGGTAAGAAACAGTCCTTATAATAAGAAAAAGAACTTGCATTGTTATTACAAATGAACAAAATTGTCTTTTAGACCTATTAGGTAGGTCATGATGGCAGAACATGGGAGAGTGTTTGTTTTGCTCAAGAAGAAATGGAGCAAGTGGGTATCCATGGTATCATTTAGAAATATGGATAATACAATGTTGTTTCGAGGATATCTTTCAAAATTGCAAAGTATTGTAAAGCTATTGATAAGCTCAAAAACTATCTGCCCATGGCTTGTCCAATGCAATCTTTTATAGAACTTGGTGGATATAAATGAAATCTTTTGTTAGTATCCCATTCATGACATTCCATGAGAAGATATTTCTATTTCTCTTAGGCATTTTGTCAAACAGATTAGGTGCCTTTCCTATGCTTATAGATTTTGCATATCCTGCAATCATGGCCTTTTGTCAATCAGTTCATGTCCCTCATCTTTGCTTAAACATTTTGCACGGATATTTAAAAGGGCAGTCAAGACAGTTGCAACTAAAGGATCTAAATAAATTCTTGTGATGGATGTCCATCCCCTGTTCCAAAGCTCCCACTTTCACAGAGGCTAAGAGGAAGCTGGCAAAGGTTGCGATGTTTGGCTTTACACCTGCCCATCTCATTTGGTTGAAATCATCTTAATCCTTTTCAAGAAATGGATCTTCTCCATACCCTACAATCACAGCATTCCGTGAGACCATATTTCTTCAAGGCATTCGATAAAACCATTCATGTACCTTATCTGTGCTTCCACATTTTGATTGAATCTCTACCATAGCGTTTCCAACTATGATATTTGATAATTATTGGGTTGTGTTGTGCTGGGTTGTAAAAATCCTTGACCATTTCATGACAGCGGTGATATAAATGGGAATCATTGGGTGGGAATAAAGTTTGAATTCAAACATTAACGGTGCTAAACGGGACTCGACGGAACGGATTTGGGAGAAGCTATGGGCCCACACCAGCCACCTCCTCTCCACGTGTAGCAATTGAATCTGTGCTAGGAAGTTTTCTTTAAGGGAGGGGGCATGCAATTGCAGGGGAAGTGAAATCGAGGAGAAGATTTCTTTTAGGGAGGAGGCATGCAATTGCAGGGGAAGTGAAGCAGCATAATATTGTTATGTTTGCAAATGCAACTCTGCCACATGAAAGCATAGCTTCCATTGTTTTGGAAACTAAAATTCTTATTATCTTTACTATGAAAGAAAAGAGATGATCAGAAATAATGGGAGAAGAATGATGAATATATCGCTAACTATGGTTAAGTGTTGTTGTGTGAAGAGTGCCGTGTATGCAAAGAGCCACATCAACATAGCAACATTTTTGTCATTTTCAATGGGTGGAAAAGTCATGTGAACGTAAGGCACAACAAATTCGAGGGTCCTGGAGCGATATTTCCAATTTGAATGTGATGGGTATCGTGTAAAACAAGAATATGGTGTGTCAATATGGAAAATTAACTATGTAAATTGTGACTATATGTTTTTTATTCTAATTATTTCCAACATTGACCGACAATTTTTTATTAAACTTAAATCTCGTGCATTTTATTTCCACAAATATTTGTATCAACCAAGAAAAGCTTTCACATAAAATTGAGATCATTGGAAAACATAGACCAGATCATACGACTCACACAAAAATAGAACATACTACAAAAATATAAGAATAATAAAGAAATCAGGGGCACAAACTAAATTTTCGGAGTTGAGATATTTTCAAGCAAAGCATTTTTTCTAAAATCTATGTTGAATATCAAGCAACATTTTTAATTGTGGTTTATTCATGTGATCTTTGAACACTAAGATATATTTGATAACAAGTTAAATTATATAAAATTTAATTATATATCTGAATAATTTTGTATAAATTTTAACTGTTTATCATTATAAAAATTATATAGGTAATAGAGTTTTGATAAAAAATAATTTTATTTTATGATTAAAAAATTAAATATTATTATATAGTAATCAAATTCAAGTTTCTAATATATTTTTAAAAAAAAGTTTGTGAATTTCATATATTAAAAAAAAAATCGCACATAGAGTAGAAACATCATTTTTATCGAAACTCATCCAAGAATTGGCAACAAAATTATAAATTGCTTTGTTTTAATTTTTTCTTTAATTTTCCTAAAGTTTATATTTATCCATATTGAAATAGAAAAGATTGTATTAGGCCTAATTTGATTAGGTTATCCTTTATGTGTTGATTAGTATATGTCCTACATAATTTTACATCGAATTTCAATGATTTTATCCTAATTTGATTCAATCTCCATGCATCTCAAAGGTATGAACATAATCAATAATCTCCACCATTAGTTAGCATGATTTTTTCATAGTCCATGAAGAATTGATATTATTACTTTTCATTTTAACAATGCATATTTATGAATCGACAGTTTGATTTTAAGTGAGTGTGATCCAAAATTTTCATTGAAAATAAAAACCACAATTAAAAACAAAAGTAATCATATCAAATCTCCACCATTCATCACTCTAGATTAGACCCACAAATGCATAATTCGCGTAGGTCACTTGCATGCATGCATATTTGAACCTAACAGTTCAAAATTGGATTGATAATTTCATCCCTTTTTTACCATTATTATTAAATTAAAGTCTAATTTATTCCACAATACAACCTAGGTTAGTGTTTGTAAGGACTAGTTTCACTTCATTTAAATTATCATGAGATAATCAAAATAATATTTACATGAAAACATAATATAAAGATCATGTAACATCCTAGTAAGGGCATCATTAGCTTGCAACATCATTCTAGGTGTCCTACATACTTGCTTAATGTATTTAATCCTCATGCATCACCATTGTAGATAATTATTTTTATTTATTTGTTTAATCTAGATTTATAGAAATAACGTTTTTTCTTATAATAAAACTAGCTAATGATCTTAATATCCATAAAACGTTTTTAAAAAAATACAATTGGTTTTTTTTCTCTCTTAAATGTTAAACATAATCTAACTTCTCATACATATTGCACAACTCATCATATCCAACCATATTTCATATACTTAATATAAAATATAAACTCAAGTTATTGAAAAATTATTGTTTGTATAAAAATGTGTTTACCAAATTTATTCAAGTGGTTTGTCAATCAAACTCTCAGATCAAATTTATGACCTCTAGAACTTGGGTCTCTTGAAATGGGAAATCTAAAAATGTATTGGAATATAAATGAGTTGTAAAAGGGAGTTACATGTGTTGGTGTGTGTTTTAACACATCATAGGGAATCTTGAATAAAAAATAATTTGGACACCACTTTTAGCTGGTTTTAGCTCATGGCTTTGTAATACCATTTGATAGTTTCTTGTATTTTATATCCTATAAACTAGCTACTTGAGATGGAGGTTATGTGTAAGAGTCTTATAGATATTCAAATACCATTGGATGTCTAGTTAGTGATACTTCTATGAGAAACTTGTTATACAAATATAGTATTACTTTGTTTATTTTTAAATAATAAATTGGGTATCTTTAAAATGTGCTATTTTTCTTTTGGAAGGATTTTCCACATGTAAATCATTGATTTTGGTATAGATGTCATTTGTTATATCCTATAAATTAGGTGCATTAGATGGAGGTTATGTGTAAGAGTCTTATAGGTATTCAATTACCTTTGGATGTCTAGTTAGTGATACTTCTAAAACCCAATAAAAAATTAACCAAATAGTTGCTTAACACATTTTACCCTACACTATTCTAGCACATAAATTCATCAAATCATGAATGTTGATAACAATAATTTCAATATCATTGAGAAGAATCAAACAGTAAAATAATAGTATAAGATTGTAGCGTCGTAAATTGTACACCCTTAATTGGGTGGTACAATTCCATGCTTAGGTTAGCACCCACCTTAGTGTGTTGCATTTTGCATTTTAAATCCCCTTTAAGCATTTAATTAATCAATTTAATTAAATCTCAAATCCTCTTTTATCACTTCACATATCATAAAAATGGGCCCTTAACTATAAGTGTGCCCCTTTTTATTTTTTATTTTTTTAATTAATTCATTCATCAAAGCCCTAACTATGTTCTATTTTCACCTTCAAGGCCTGATTTCACATATCTAAACATCTTGAATCATCGCATCGAGTTGGGGATCACCTTATAATCACGACACCTTGCATCCCTAAAAATTTGGAAAAAAGTTGGTCAGACCGATGTGGTTCACATCGATCCCTACTTTTTCTCCTCGAATTTTAGGATCATGTTTTGGAAATATTATAATGTTTAAAACCGAATTGGTGTGAAATTATATGACTTCTAGGTCGACCTATGATCAAAATTAAAGTTAGGGTTTCATACATATAACCTTTCCTTTCCTCATTTGAAGGATCCAACAACTCTAGCAATTGAGGAGCCTCTTATGAAGTGAAACTATAAGTTTATATGAAGTATTCAATTAGAAAATTAAGCTTCTTATAAATTCTACATCAACTATTTTCATCATCAATTGAAGCTTTAAAGATATTGAAGAATAATAGGAGATATCTGACAGTTGATTGGCTTGTAGCTCTCTCTTAGGGTTTGGTATGATTTCATGTTATTTTTATATGTTTGTATGAGTTTCACAATACTTATTTTCAGACCTATATTGTTGCTTTAGATCAAGTTTTGTATTTGTAATTTGAAGCATTCTCATTTACATCATGTTCATTTAGGGTTGTATGCTCATATCATAGGATAGAACTCTTATTCTTATATTTTTGTACATTTAAGATCTTATACACACATAAGGTTCTTGCACACACATTTTCAATACATTATTGGCTATTGTGGAGGTAAAAATCACCAAAACAAGGGGTTTGACTAAGGTAAAACACTATATAGCCACCCAAACACCATTTTTCAAGTTGCGAGTGCAGGTAAAGGAATCTAATGGACGCACGATCTTTTGGAAAGATAGAACTCACAAGTGCAGTCCTGGATCCAAAAACAGGCCCCAAAACACTAGGACCATGGTGCCCAGCACCCTAGTCTGCAATATATCTCTGTAGTTTTTAGCAGTTCAACTTGCAAGGATCTTAATCTATAGTTTTTAGGATTCCAGCTCAGTGCAGTAATAGGGACCAAGGCACCTAGCACCCTGGTCCTGCTTAGTCATGCTCAAATTTTGGTGATAGGTGCACGTCTAAGTTCAATTTCTTGTTCTATACTTTGTATCTCAGTGTTAGATCTAGATTTTTATGTATTTCAATTTACATCTGCACTTTTAGTCATCTCCCTAGCTTAATTTATCATATAATTACATTTTACACATCTCCTCTTCATAGAAGAAAACAAATATAGACCCTAAAGATATTCCTTGAGTCTCTCTTGCAAGAAGTAGTCAAAGTGAATCATCTCCTTAGGCTCTTTTGTATTCCAATGTGTGCATGAGAGTGGGATTAGGTCTTACTCCCAAAGAGGAAAGCTTAAACTATGGAATTCATGTTGAATAAATATTTACAATTAAGTGTTTGGTAGAAGGATATGACTCTTTAAGTCTAGTGAGATTATCAAATATAGAAAGGGAAATGAAGCCACTTAAACTATAGGAGTTGATCCAATGGCTTCTTAAGTTAACAAGATTTGAAATTGTAGATGTAATCATACCATTTGGTTAATTGGCTATCAATAATCCCCTATTTAAACTGATATCAAGCATATACAGGAGCTATCTTAAACCATAGGCATCAATATGTCTCAAGGCAACTGCATCTAACTCAGGAACTAAATGTTGCATCGAGGGAAACTGCTCACGACACTCGAGAACATCTAATCTCTCTTATTTATGCAAACAATGTTGTCTAAGTCAATCATCATTTATCAATTCATCTATCCTATCTATCAAGGAATCTATTCATCAAGCTCTTCATCAGAGACTAAATCGGTCTCTTTGAGCTTCTATCCAATCTAAAACCATGAATCATGGTTATCAATCTATCAATCACATCATCTATCTATCTCGACACATAAAAAATCATCAATTCATCAAACAAAATTGACTTAAGACATAATTGTGCAAGGTAAAAATGTAAAAGCACTAAACCAAACCACAAAAACATGAAAACTTTATGTATTTGCACTAAAACAAACAAAAGCGCTACAACATGTAATGAATGCATGACAACTTTGAGTTAAAGTGTAAAACTAAGCAAATGTGCTATATAATCTAACAAATGAATGAAAAGATCGAGTGTATGCACAAGACTAAATGAATGTGTTGTCAAATTCGACAAATATGAGAAAACACATAACGCATGCACAAGAATGACAAATATATGAAAAAATTTAACAAAAGCATAAATACTTTGCACAAAAGCGCCAGAAAAGTGAAAGCGCAAAAAAAACAAGTAAAAGGACTAAAAAATCAAACAAATGCGCTAAATCAAGATCGAAAAAAAAAAAAAGTTTAAAAACCTAACTAACACATTGGAAAAATTAGAAAATCGTACAAATTGAAATGCAAGAATAAGTTTAGGGTACCTACTAGGGCTCCATACATAGTCGGTCTCTGGTATCTCTGCACTCACTCGAAGTGGTGAATCGTGTATGGTACCACCACGGTGATAGCTTAACACTCCAAGTTAGCTCTCCTACTTTCACTCTCCAAAACGACAAAATGCAAATAAGGTGGAATTGGGCCCAATGTGATTTAAATAATTACCTTTTTGATTTATTAAGGGAGTAATTAATTTTTAAAATTTGAGGGAAAATTTTATTTTTCAAAAATAAATTTTAATTTCTAGGGGCTTTTAAATCACACTTTTTCATCATTTTATTGTGGAATTCATTGATAAATCAAAAAATTCAAAATTTCATGATCAATCTCCTAAGGGGGCACACACTAGTGGCATTTTATCACCGATAGGGGCAAAAATATCGAGACTTGATTTTCTTTGAAACAATGTTGTTTCAACAATATTTCAAAGAGGGGCAAAATGTATACACTCAAAATTTTATATGACTAATTAGATAAATATTTATTATTTATCTAATTATAATTCCTTTATTAAAGAATTAAATTAAAAAAAATTAATTCATTTAATTCATTTACTCTTTCTTCTAATTCAATCTTATTAAATATTTAATATTTAACCATGCACTATGCATTCTTCTAAGGTCTCCATTAATTAAATAATTTTATAATTATTTAATCTTCTTTTCCATCTCAACTCATCTCCACAACACTCAACGTTGCCAACTCACAATTTTGTTGCTAAATTTTTTATTAATTTTCAATTATTAAATAGCCATATTTATCTTCAACTTCCATCTCCTAAATAAAATAATGTGTATGTACACACATTTTCAACTCCCCTATATTCTCTCCAACATCCCTACATTCTTGGAGTAAGTTGAGTCCACTTGTCTCAACATCCCTAAATCTCCTCTAACCATCCTATATTCTCTCAAGTCTTCAACTCCAGTCAAGGTGAGCCTTCTAACACTTAGCCTCTCCTTCCACCTTTTTCTCTCACATTCCAAACAATCTCTTCATAGCCATCAATCTTGTAAGATTTAATCTCAATCATTGATCTCTGCCACATGGGATTTTGCTCATAAATATCTATAAAAAGGGCATTCCCTAAGAATTCTAAGTCTAGTAGTCATCTAATAGTTATCTTCCATCCATGAGTTTTAGCAATCAAGCATTCTAAGAAAATTAGAAGTGTGCCTTTGGCTTAATCATTTTCATATAGTTTTTCATAATCATTGCAACTTGCATATCAAAAATCTAGTTATCGGTCTATTCATCAAATTTTTATCCTGGAAGCAACTATAGTGCAGTCTGAGAGCGAATATATACAACCAAGTTCAAATGGTGATAGGACACAATGGGACAGTAAGTGAAGGTATAATGTTCTAAGTTTTAAATCCTTTATAATTTGTTTCATTGGTAACTTTTGGAGTATTTTGTAGGATTCTCTTGTTATTTGTGAAAACTAATCAATCTTGCAAGTTCAATTTTGAAGTATATTTCTAGGTTACACACCTTTAGTGAAGTTTTAGATTCCTCTAATTTGGTCCTAACTACAAAGGAGCAAAAAAATCTTATAAGCTCAATAGAGGGATAGAAAAAGGCAATAACAAGACAATCCTAGTAATACCAAGAGAAGGGAGACATCGTCAAAAGGGACATGCTCCCAATAAGTGAAAACAACCAAAGAAAGAGACCATAGTGAAATATTAACAATAGGAGTAGCAAGAGGAGTCTCCAATGAAGGATAAACAAGAAAATCAAAAGAAAAAAAAACAAGATTTATAACCTAGCCTGCTAACTCCCACAAGGTTAAAGTTCAATTTGGAAAAAGAGACATCATGCCTTCATCAATAATATTAGTTTACAAAATACTTCTATGTAGGAGGAGAAACCCAAATCTCATAAAAGAGCCACAATTGTGTAGTTAATGAGAATTAATGAACTTCAAGAAAAGATAAGAGATTTAGCATCTACCATAGTTGATAAATATGATGGAGAGCTCTTGCACAGAGACTATTAGTTGACATAAATCAATCTAACCTACAAAAAATATACTTTTCTATCCCAAGGTTTTAATTTATAAGAAAAAATAGTGCAAGATACCATGAATGGTATTGTGAAGAATGTGATAAAATATGACCCCATATCACATCTTAAAAATGCCCATTCAAGCTCAAACATAACTCACACATATGTGGAAAAAATACTAATTTCCCCACCTACACATATACACATACACATACACATGTGGAAACTCTTAGAATAGTATGCATTTATCTTTTTGTAAGGAATATGCCATAACTTGTCATAATTGTCATACAGGACAGAAGGTGCTCCTACACATTTTCATAACCATTACTACATGTTATCATAGTAATATATCATGTAGCTACCATAGCTATACCCTTCATCTGGAATGAGACAGATCTCATGCCCCACTCTAATTCTATTTTAGCTTACATGCATTTCCTATGTCACTAAGAGAGGATAACTAAATATTTATCTCCCTTCTTTGTGTAGGGCATCCAATTACCCTCTCCATGATTGTTGGAGGCACAAAATTATTTCTCATAAAGTAATGAAATGAAATACATTATTCTTAGGATTGTAAGGTGACTCTCACCTAGCCCTAGAAACAATAACTATATTGAAGTGAACACCCCTCTTCATCAAGGAAATCACTAGGATTCCCTACAACAAGTGAGAGGGGATGTACATAACTGAGATAAGGAGAATTTTTTTTTTTTTTTTTAATGAATTCCTGAAGAAAAAGGCTAGTAAGGAGGGAATATATTCCCTTGTACAAAGTTCATGCAAGGTATATGGCATATCTATCTTAGCTATTAAGGATGTAAACATTTACATAGTTTTCAAGATCAAATGTATGATCATCATTTTCAACTAGTATGACCATGTAAATGGTTTGGGTTTCAAAATAAACTATATCCACCTTTGGATGTGCAATAAGAGCTCAAATTAGATTTTTTTCCAATAATAATATTATTTCCAAACATATACAAATAAATAGGGTAGGAAGAATATATATTCATTCTCAATTATTTGGAATTAAAAATAATCCCATCTAAACCTATATAATCATTGTGCAAGTGTAATATTAGAGTCCTTAAATTATATTTTCACTATCACCTAAATTTAATTAGATCCCTCTTTACTCAACAATAGTATGATATCAAATTGATGTAGATATTTACCTACCATTTGTCAAAATTTCAATAAGAAAACTAAGAGAATAGATCATTCACCATATAATGTGAAATTTTTTTTTAAAAATACCACATAATTTTCATATTTTAAAAGAAATGTTCTAAAACTGTAAGTAGAAAAAGCTTATAAGCACACCTTCAACCTAAACACAATTCACACTCTAAAAAACACCATCCAGAAAAATGAAGCAGGTAAATATTGATAACGCAGGTAAATATTGTTAACGCTCACAAAGATCTGTAAATATTGACAACATCATCCAAAAAAACGAAGCATTCTATGTTTGTAGTCCCATCTATATATGATAACTTAAAATATGCAAAGGGTTATCAAGGACACTTGTATAACTATTTTGAACATTTCCAATAATGAGAAATCTACACAAGTTTGCTACACAATCTCATGACTACTTGCTACTACAACAACCCCTAAAGGTACCATAGAATGGCCAATACAGAAATATTTGTAGTCCCATCTGCTAAAAACTACAAAAAGTGGATTATGGAACAAACAAAATATATGTAGTTCTTGGCCAATATAGCTATAAATAGTTTTGTCTATAACCATTAAATCTTTGTTAAATTAGTAAAATTTAAACTACTAAAATAAAGACATAATCTATATAAAAGTAAAATAAAAGGATCGTTACGCATAAAATAAAATCATGTGCTGTGATAAAATTTGTAGGATACATGTTTTTTAATATTAATATATGATACTTTGAAGAGTCTACCATTAGAAATCTAATTTACAACTACATGTGAACATTGAATATTATTTGGAAGTCAGTTTGGTGTAAAGAAACTGTTATGATTTGACTTGATTCGAAAACGTCCTCAACACGCACCGAACAGTTCGCTGCTTTGTAAGGATTCATCAATGAATGCTTAAGTCAATTACCTTTCGTATTCCTGAAAACTATGGGAATTCACCATGGTATCATTGAATTTAATTTTATTTGAATTTTAAATAACTTGGAATTAATTTGTGTATAATCTATGTCTTAACGTCCGTCGTTTTAACTGATGGAGATAATCTAATTTATAATTATAGTTGTTATTTTGAATCCGTTAACAAATTGCCCCAAACTTATCTTACTTCCTTCCAACTAGTTGTTAGTTGTTGAGATAAGCACGGGAAATGTAATTTGCACAATATGGTGTTGCATGGAAAGGCAAACCCTAAGTTGTTTTTAGTCATCTAATCAATTAATATTGATCCAAACTAATTCATACTAAAAATCTACTTAAGAAAATCAATACAACATTTTCATAGGATTATATGAATAAAATTAGAACATACTAGCATATTGTAAGATTATTTTTTTAATTTATAATCAAAACTACCAACATCAAATTTGATAAGTGTCAAAACTTGCCAACATCAACTTTGATCATAAAACATATGTTAACTTCAAAATACTCACATTTCAATTGCTATCACAATTAATTAATCTATAATTAATTTCTTGTTAATATACAATTTATCGCGTTAGCTTAAATTATAATTATTTTTTATTCGGTTTAAGAATAAGAATTGTGAAAAGCAATATCTGAAACAACAACCAACAACAAAACAACAACATAGAGACACTATCTCTAATGTCCAAATTATTTTTTATAATTAGAGTACTATTGTTGCACATTTTTTACACTCCAATTCAAAAGTTTTTTTTAATAATGGGTAGATGGATAAAATATTTATGTTGTAAGATTCTTATAATGGTTATTGTATATTCAACATTAGGAGGTAGAGGACTTGGTATTTTAGTAATATTTTTGAAACAATGGGATTTCAGACCTCTAAGCTAAAACAATCTCAAGGTCCTTTTGTAACATTGAAACATAAATAGGCCTTATTATTGTCCTAAACAAGAGAGCTAGGTGTTCAGATTATGCTCTTTAATTGAAAAAGAATGAGATAGTGATGTGTGTGTATGTATGTAATCTAGACTAAAAATGACAAAATGATTAAATTTAATTGTATACAGTAGATATAGGATGTAAAGCATGAACAACAAGATAGATATGAGATGAGAATACATAGAGGAACTATGATCTAAAATTTGAAGCTAACTATACAGGATATAAGCTCTGGTTGCCCTAGTTTAAAAGTGATGAAGGTTGTGGAAGATGACTAAAAATGCGATTAGGAGGCTCTACACATCTATCTCTCAAAAACTTGGGTCATTATAGAGAAAAAAGGGTGTTAGGAACCCTAGTATTCCATCTATTCAACACCCATCATAGTCTATCACTATTTACTGTGCTCTTCTATAGCTCTCTCACTATTAGATTTGAACCTACACACACATAAAAGGGGAAAATGGTTGTGTTGTATAAGGGCTTGCCTAATTCAAACCCTATGTTTGTGTTCCCACCTCCACAACAACTATGATGAGTGATAGAGTGCATGCCCTTGCAAAGATAGAGGCTAAATCAATGGTGAAATATTGAAATGGCATGATTCCCTTTAGTAATTTGATTCTCTTTTGGAAGTCCTGCAAATAATAGTGCAATAAAAGAATGAAAATAAATGACAAATATTAATCCATTCTTGAATATAGAATTCTTGTAGTCTACTTCTTTATATATTTATAGCTCTATATTTGATTATATTGTAATGTGATTACTAGATAGTCTTATTTACCTTAGGGCCTTATGAATGATCAAAGATGTCCTTTATATAGGGATTACAAGGTTATTTTAAATATAGATTAGAAAATAATGATCAAATGCAAATAATTCTTAGACCAAATCACTAATAATGAAGGTGGACACTTGCAATAATAAAATTTGAGCTTCTTTTAGAGGGACTAGAGCATTAAGGAATAGGTCCACTTAAAAGGGAACCTTCAAAAGGGGAAACTTAAAATGTCAGGATCCTAAACATAGGACCTAGTCTTCGATTTTATATTTGATGATGATTAAGTTATAGGCTTATCAGTAAAATTATAGGGTAGGATAGAGCACAAATGGTCTTAAAATGATCTAATAGAAACCTCACTAAAGTAGGTACTAGATAAAATTTAAATTTTTTAATGTAAACAATTTATGACGCAATATTTAGCCCCTACTTTAGTGAAAGTAGGATCTTATGCTCATACTCATAGTAAAGAAATATAGCAGTTGAGAGCAAGGCACTCTAGGGATAGGATAACACTAAGTTGAGGGATTTGCAAGCTCTAGAGCCTAGGATCTTTTCAACCTACACAAGAATACTCAAAGAAGGATATGCGGACTTTTAGAAAGAGACAAAAGCATACACCACTAAGACGATATTCCATGGTTTGCAAATCAACAAATGTGATGTGTTGGGGGTCCACAGACATTCCAAGCTACATGAATTTACCTAGCTAATAATTCATGTTATGTTTGGTCATTCATATATGGATAAGTGCAAGAAGATGAGCACAATTTTGGGGAAGTTTGTGCATTGGGAAAGATACCACTAGAAATGGGTACCTATTATGCTTCAGAGTGTGAGACTAAAATTCAATAATGATTGCCCATTTTTTAAATAGTAGGTAACCATTATTTAAAAAACAAGTAATGTTATCTTAAATATATATATTTTTTAAAAAGGTACCCATTATTTTTAAGTATTTTTTATTAATTCCTACAAACTCATTTTCTCACCATAAATAATGATTACCCATTACATTTAAATAATGGGTACCTGTTATTTAAAGTTTGAAATTCCAACCTGCCCTTTGCATTAGGTTTCAGCTCGGCAACTAGGCTTGGTGAGCCCGACCCTTAGCCTTGGACCTACAAGTACAAGGATATGTCAATAACAATGGAAAATACTGACTTTCAACGTATATCTATAGCCTTCTTTGACATACCTGTTTGATGAAATTAAAACACATTATAGATTATGGTGTGTAGATTTCAAATATGTAATTTTTTTTGGATTTTTGGAATTTTTTTTTCTATTTTTTAATTATTATTTTTATGAAAATCATATTTTTAATTTATTTAATAAATTTTGTATTATTTACATTTGAGGGTCCAAGAGTTAGTATTTTGTGTCAATGTAGGACTAGGTTGAGTTCATTCTTCTTAGGTTTGCATTTTTGTGTAAATAGTGGGTTTGAGTAGGTGGTTGACCTTCTTGATGGTCAAAAGAGTCAAAAATTGGTATAGGCATTAGGGAGGGTTAAATAGGTCTTAGACATGTTTGAAAATTCGTATGTGATGACTTGGAATAGGTCTTATAGGTTGGAGAGACCAAAAGTGCAAAAATCACAAAGTTGCAAAAAGTTGTCATGACAGCTTTTGTCCTGAATTGGTTAGCGGTGGAGTTAGGGTTTCTTCAACGCCCTAGGAGGACTCCACACATGGGAAAGCTCTAAATACCCTCTCTTTCACATTTACCAAGGTTAGAGAAGTGTGTGATGTAAGTTCAACAATTGAAACTACTCATTTTCAGTCTTGTTGACAACATTTTGGTTTGATTTCACTCATTTTGCAATTGAATATGGATTGAATCCATTGATTTAGAAATGGATTGAGTTACTCTTATGTTTTATTGTGCTGTTGTTTCAATTTAGGCTTTTGTAAATACTGTTCATTGGTGTTTTCTTGCTTAAGTTTGCAAGCAGCCAGTTTTGGCTTGTATATAGCAGTTTTCTAGTAAATATGATTTCCCCATGAGTTTCAAACGTGCTGAAATCATGGATAGTTGGGACATGATAGGAAACCACCTATACATTGTACATATTTAGGTTCAAGTTTTGGAGAAGAGTTTAAGTATGACTATCACCTTGTTCTAGGCGAGTCCATGAGCAACCAGGCTAGAGGAAATAAGGTGAAAATGAAGTGCTAAGTGTAGGGGTGTGTGCCAAATCACCATTTCAGAGTTTGGAGGGGTCCATGGAGTTGGGATAGAGTTTTCCATGCAAGGAGGAGATTTTACAAATCTATTTTATGCCAAAACCCCAACTTGTTCATTCACTGCTCGTTAAAGGCCTCCTAAACCCTTCAAAACCCTCATTTTTGGGTTAGTACATTGTACGGTGAAACCAGGGGCCAAAACCAAAAAATCCTTTAGTGCTAGGTGTATCTTTGAAGAAAATCCAAACTTATTTTGGGGTCTTTTGCATCATTTTCCTTCAACCCCTACAAAACTGGATTTGGAGGCCTAATCGGGGCTCATTCCTTGTAGCCATTTTCTAGGCAAGATTTTAAAATTGGTAAGAAACCTAATGATTGCAAACAACTAATGGACCCTAAATGCATTCAAAACATGTTAGAAGATACCTACACACCTCTGCATCATCCCACAATAGCAGTAGGTCAGTTTGACAAGTTGAAGCCAAGAGGCTAGAATTGAGCACCTGAGAAGCATTATGAATTGATAGGGTTCCTAACCAAAACACCAAAAGAAAACACCTTACAATGGTCAAGAATCAAGCCCTAGAAGAGATTAAGAAGGAATTGGAGGTATAGAGTGCAATTAGGCCTAGTGAGTTGGTGGAATTGAGCAACACCAACTAGGTGAAGTGTTGAGCAGGCTTGGTAAACCCCATCAAATTGGTATCAGAGCCTATAAGATTTGGGTGAAAAGAGTTGATGTCCTCAGTGGAATATGTAAGAGACAAAATCATGGTGACCAATGCAGAGTTGGCAAGGAAAGTGGATGATCAAGAGGAAGAGAATAGACTCCTGAAAGAGAAATTGATTGAATTGGAGGGTAAGCTTGGTGCAATTGAAACTAAGGCTGATGAAGTGTTGGTAAAGGTTGAAGGAGCAGAAGGGAAGGGTAAAGAAGTGTTAGAGATAGACAAAGTGCCTAAACCAGATCCTCTCCTAGAGAAATAACCTTTCCTAAAGGCGTTGAAAGCCTTGAGTGGTAAATCACTAGAAGGATTGCCATTGTTCACTGGTAAGATGGAGGCAGAAGTGGTCTTAGAATGGATAGAAGGTATGGAGAACCACTTTGAATATGAAGGTATAATTGAAGCCCAAAGAGTCATGGCAGACAAGTCTAGGATGAGAAGAGTTTCTCTCACATGCTGGCAATTTGTAAAAGATGAGAGGAAGAAAATGGATGAAGCACCCATCTCTTCTTGGAAAGGGATGCTAGTGAAAATTAAAGAAGTCTACCTCCCTGATGACTATGAAGTGCAAATTCATAGGAAGAGACAAAAGTTAAGACAAAAAGACCTTGATGTTAGTAGCTACACGGAGGAGTTTCACAAACTTAGCCTTAGATCTCATGTGGTGGAAGAAGAGAGTCTCAAGGTTGCTAGGTACCTAAATGGTCTACGGTGGAACATCCAAGAAGAAATCAGCCTAATGAGCCCAAAAATAGTCCATCAAACCTTTCAACTTGCCCTTAAGGTGGAGGAAAAACTGAAAAAGAAAACATGACTCAAGTAGCAATAGAGGCCATAGGGGAGGCTTTGGAGGAAGAAGTACTGAACAAAGAACACAAGGTGAGTCCAAACTCATAGAGCAAGAAGAGAGTGGCACTAGTAGAGGAGGATTCAATTAAGGAAGGGGATCAAATAGTGGTTCCAAGGGAAGATGTAGTGGACAAGGTAGAGGTTCCTCATATTTTGCAACAATGAAGTGATACCATTGTAACCAACTTGGCCATCCAGCATATAGGTGTCCAGAGAAGGGATCATCATCACAAGGTAGTGAAATAAGAGTGAACTATCTTCAAGAAGAGTCTTCAAGCAGCAAGACCTCAGAGGTTGCCTTAGAGTTGGAAGTAGGTGACAACTTGATGATAAGGAGAACTTTGATCAAAGAACTGGTCAGAGAAGAGCCTAGCCAAAGAAGGTCCTTATTTAGAATCAAATGCAAGATTATGGACAAAGTGTGCAAAGTGATAATTGATTCAGGGTCTATAGAAAATATTGTATTAGAAGAGGCAGTGAGTAAACTCAAATTGCAAAGGATACCTCACAACAGTCCTTGAAGATTCACTTGGTTAAACAAAGGTCAACATGTTCTAGTCAATGAGCAAGCATGGGTGGATTTTACCATTGGAAGGTATAAGGACAAGGTATTATGTGATGTCCTACCCATGGATGCATGTCATCTCCTATTAGGAAGACCATGGCAATTTGATAGACAAGCTATCCATGATGGAGCCAAGAATGCATACTCATTCAAGAAAGATTTAGTCACATTCAAGATTCACTCTATCCTTGAGGAAGGTGAGAAAACGGCAGCAGGTCCTAATGTTCTTTTGGTAAGTGAAAAATAGTTTTTGAAGACACTTGAGCAAGGTGAAGGAGTAGGATTTGCACTAGTGATGAACCCTAAAGAGGAAGACAAGAAAGAACAGTTAGATTTGCCAAAAGAGGTGCAAGATTTGTTGAACAAATTCAAAGGTGTAGTAAGTGACGGACAACCAGCCACATTACCTCCTAAAAGAGCCATAAGCCATCAAATAGACTTCATTCTCGGAGCATCCTTACTTAACAAGGAAACTTATAAGATGACTCCCCAACAAAAAGTTGAGGTTGCCAAGAAAATCCAAGAGCTCTTAGACCAAGGTCTAATTAGGAAAAGCATTAGCCCTTGTGCTGTCCCTACTATGTTAGCCCCAAAGAAAGGTGGTACTTGGAGGTTGTGTACTGATTATCCAATTATCCAAGAACCTTCATGAGACTCATGAATGAGGTGATGAAGGATTTCATAGGTAAATTTGTGGTGGTATATCTAGATGAAATTCTCATTTTTAGTAAGGATAGGGCAGATCATATTACTCATTTGCAAGATGTATTACAAAGATTGTATGATAAAAAGCTAACCATGAACTTGGATAAGTGTGAGTTTGTCAACCAAGATTTGGTTTACCTTGGGTTTGTATTGTCTCAAGGAAACCTAAAGATGGATCCCAGCAAGGTTGAATCTAGAGTAAATTGGCCCACTCCTAAGTCAACAATAGGGGTGAGAAGCTTCCATGGACTAGCTCAGTACTATAGGAAGTTCATTAGGCAATTCAGTGCTATATGTGCACCAATGTTAGACACCATTACAGGTGGAATGAAGGCAAAATTTCAGGGGAATGAGGAAGCCAACAAAGGTTTTGAAACCTTGAAGGGGAAGATAGCTACTCAATCGGTGCTAGTGTTGCCTAGTTTTGAGAAATTTTTCATTGTAGAATGTGATGCAAGCAATGTTGAGGTAGGTGTTGTCCTAAGCCAATAAGAAAGACCAGTAGCTTTCCATAGTGAGAAGCTAAGTGATTCCGAGAAGAAATACTCCTATTATGATCTTGAGTTGCATACTTTAGTGCAGGCTTTGAGAAAGTGGAGACACTATCTCCTCCCTAAGGAATTTGTAGTCTATACAGATAACCAAGCATTGAGTTTCCTAAAATCACAAGATAAAATTAGTCATAAGAATATGAAATGGGTGGAGTATATGCAGGCCTATACATTCACCATTAAGCACAAGAAAGAGCAGTTAAACCGGGTAGCTGATGCATTGAGTAGAAGACTTTTGACAGTCCAAGAGATCCAATTGAGAAGCATAGGTGTTGACAGTTTTAGAGGCTTATATCCAGAGGATGAAGACTTCTCAAATGCCTACAAGGTGTAAAAGGATTATCAAAACCACTTCCATAGTGAGTATTCTGATTTTACTTTGCAAAATGGACTATTGTTTAGAGGTGGGCAGCTTTGTGTGTCTAGAGGCTCAATGAGGGAAAATCTCATACAAGAGAAGCATAATGGCAGCCTTAGTGGATATTTTGGATTCAATTAGACTCAAGAGTTGGTTTAGAGGTACTACTATTGGCCAAGGATGAGTCAAGATGTGAAGAAGTATATGGAGACTTGCATAGTTTGCCAAAAGGCCAAAGGTACTTCTACAAATGCCAGTTTATACCAACCTCTTCCTATACCAAATAGACCTTGGGAATGCATTAGTATGGACTTTGTAGTAGGTTTACCAAGAAAAAAACATGGATATGACAACATTTATGTCATTGTGGAGAGATTTAGCAAAATGGCTCACTTTGTGCCTTGCAAGACTACTCATGATGCATGCCAAATAGCTCAATTGTTCTTCAAAGAGGTAGTGAGGATACATGGTTTACCCATGAGAATTGTTTCAGATAGAGACTCAAAGTTCATGAGTAATTTTTGGAAGACACTTTGGCAAAATCTTGGCACCAACCTCTCTTTTGGATTAGCCTATCATCCTCAAACAGATGGGCAGACCGAAGTGGTGAATAGGAGCTTGGAAAACTTATTAAGGTGCCTTACTAAGGGATATGGTCAGACATAGTATCAAGTACTCTCACAAGCTGAATATGCATACAATGAGACCATGAATAGGACTACTGACAAGAGCCCTTTTGAGGTGGTCTATGGAGTGCACCCAAGAGGAATTTTGGAGATGAGAGACTTAGGTAGTGCAGCAGCAAGAAGTGGATATGCAAAAGAATTTTCTTAATCAATGAAGGAAGTACATGAATCAGTCAAGAAAGCATTGAAGGAGAACACAAGCAAACTCAAGCAAGCATTGAAGGAGAACATAAGAAAACTCAAGCAAAAAGTTGATGAAAGGAGGAAAAATCTATAATTTCAAGTGGGAGATCTTGTCATGGCGCACCTAAAAAAAGAAAGGCTACAGCAAGGAGTGCCTAACAAGTTACAAATGAGAAGGATAGGTCCATTTACCATTCTAGCCAAGTATGGAGAAAATGCATACAAGGTGGATCTACCTAGTGACATAGGATTGTCATCGGTTTTCAACATAGCAGACTTAATTTCCTATAAGGGACCAATTCAAGGTTCATATTGTAGTCACTCAGAGGTATCAGATGATGTGAACCACCTTCAATTACTAGCCAAACCAAATCCACAGGCCGAGAAGGTGTTGAGTTCAAGGATCACCAAGAAGACAAGGCATCAGGCCTATTGGGAGAACCTCATCAAATGGTAGGGTATGTATGATGTTGAAGCTACATGGGTGATTGAGATAGTTTAAGAAGCTTGGGATTGATCAGAATCTGATTTCCAAAGAGGTGACATGATCTTCTTTTGTTTGGGAGAATGGTGCAAGAGCACCTAGGACTTAGGCAAAATATTTTTCACAATTTTGGCTTGTATTGACCCAAATGAAGTCAGTAGTGAATAAGGACTCTAGGAGGGTCCAAGAGATAGTATTTTGTTTAAATGTAGGCCTAGGCTGAGTTAATTCTTCTTAGGTTTGCATTTTTATGTAAATAGTGGGTTTGAGTAGGTGGTTGACCTTCTTGATGGTCAAAAGTGTCAAAAATTGATATAGGAATTAGGGAGGGTTAAATAGGGCTTAGAAATGTTTGAAAATTCATATGTGCTGATTTGGAATAGGTCTTATCGGTTGGAGAGACCAAAAGTGCAAAAATTACAAACTTGCAAAAAGTTGTCATGACAACTTTTGTCCTGAATTGGTTAGCGGTGTAGTTAGGGATTTTCAAACACCCTAGGAGGAATCCACATGTGGAGAAGCTATAAATACCCTCTCTTTCACATTTACCAAGGTTAGAGAAGTGTGTGATGTAAGTTCAACAACTGAAACTACTCATTTTCAGTCTTGTTGACACGATTTTGGCTTGATTTCACTCATTTTGCAATTGAATATGAGTTGAATCCATTGATCCAGCAATGGATTCAGTTACTCTTGTGTGTTTTTTTGTTTTTGGTTCAATTTAGAGTTTTATAAATACTGTTCATTGGTGTTTTCTTGCTTAAGTTTGCAAGCAGCCAGTTTTGGCTTGTATATAATAGTTTTCTTGTAAAAATGGTTGCCCCATGAGTTCCACACATGCTGTCATCACATCTAGTTGGGAAATTGTAGGCAACCAACTTTACATTTTAAATATTCAGGTTCAATTTCTAGAGAAGATTTGAAGTATGACTATCACCTTGTTCTAGGTGAGTCGAGGAGCAACCCGACAAGAGGAAACAAGGTGAAAATGAAGTGCTAATTGCAGGTGTGTGTGCCAAATCACCATTTCAGAGTTTGGAGGGGTCCATGGAGTTGGGATAGACTTTTTAATTAAGGGAGGATATTTTACAAATCCATTTGATGCGAAAACCCGAACTTGTTCATTCACTGCCGGTTAAAGGCCTAGTAAACCCTTCAAAGCCCTCATTTTGGGGTTAGTACATTGTACGATGAAACGAGGGGCCAAAACCACAAAAATCCTTCAGGTTTAGGTGTATATTTGAATAAAATCCAAATTTATTTGAGGGTCTTTTTCATAGTTTTCCTTCAAGCCCTAGAAAACTGGATTTGGAGGCCAAAGTAGGGCTCATTCCTTGTAGCCCTTTTCTAGGCAAGATTTTGAAATCGGTAAGAAACCTAATGATTCCAAACCACTAATGGATCCTAAATGCATTCAAAAAATGTTAGAAGACACCTCCACACATTTGCATCATCCCACAATAGTAGGAGGTCAGTTTGACAAGTTGAAGCCAAGAGGCCAGAATTGAGCACCTGAGAAGCACTATGAATTGCTAGGGTTCCTAACCAAAACACCTGAAGAAAACACCTTAGAATGGTAAAGAATAAATCCCTAGAATAGATTGAGAAGGACTTGGAGGTCTAGAGTGCAACTAGGCCTGGTGAGTTGGTGGAATTGAGCAACACCAACTAGGTGAAGTGTTTCAATCTTTAAGTATTTCAATTTTTAAGATCAATTGTGAGAAATTTTAAAATTTGAGAAAAAGAACATCCACTTTAGGAACTTTATGTGGACTCAACTTCTTGCAATGACATGTATACGGTATGGATTCCACCATCCAACAAGTTGTGTTATGTTGGGTGATCCATATATTGCTATGCTAAACAATCACAACTAGCAAGCCACACTATATTAGGTGACCAATTCCTTAAGAAACATAAACAAGAACAAAAAAAAAACTAGAAAGACACACTCTACTATATAATAAATTCTGTATGGAATGTAAACAACAATAGAGATCAAAATAGCAAGCCATGTTGTACTAGATGATCATGATGAGTCATATGAAATGGATGTCATTGGCTAGAAATTTATGTTATATTGGTTGAATCATATACAATCAAAACCTTAGGGAATGTAAAAATGGATCACACTAATAGCTCACACTATAGTAGATGATCAAGAGAAGTCATATACCACAAAAACTGTAAGAGATAGATTTGATGATCACACCTTAGGGGGTGTTATGCCACACAATGCCACCATTTATGGGGCACACCAAAGAAAATAATACACAAAAAGGAGGTCATATACTCCCCTTTATATGTTAGCATATTTTTATACTAATACCTCAAGGATAAGAGAGAGATCCATATCAAGAAAACACACCTTCAACATTAAGAAGAGATACACAATAATGATGCATGCGTCCAAGAGAGTAACATATCCTTATGAATGATGTACACACCTCTAAGAAAGGAAGGAATCATCACAAATGATATATACGTATTTAAATAAGGGTAAAGGGATCCTTATCAAGGATATACATTTTGAAACAAAGAGAAGGGATCCTCATTAGGGATACATACCTTCCAAAAAGGCAAATATGGGATAATTATTGTCTAAGAATACCTACCTTCTTCAAAAAAAATTAGG
The DNA here is from genome assembly GCF_030272615.1 of Cryptomeria japonica. Lineage (NCBI taxonomy): Eukaryota > Viridiplantae > Streptophyta > Pinopsida > Cupressales > Cupressaceae > Cryptomeria > Cryptomeria japonica. The sequence continues at coordinate 633,617,553 of NC_081412.1, forward strand.
AATCCATCCTAGCAAACTAGTTCAAACCATATCTAGTAGCTTTCTAGTTCTATAATGTAAAAAAAAAGGTACCATATAATGTGTAAAACTGGTTTGAGTGAATATATGCAACAAAGGAATCATAAACTCGAAGATCTATTTATTAAAGTGTAGGAAGCATATAAGTGAGAACTAAAGAGTATAGCAATGGGAAGATTAATAGATTAGTATATATTGTGCAACTTTTAAGAATGAAATAGGTATTATATATATATAATCTAAAATGAATGCATAAACATGAGAATGAATTATAAATTCTAGAGAATCCGTTAATTACATAATATATTCTAGCATCACATTTAGTACATCATCATATAATTTATATATAGATTAAACTTATTGTATGGACATTTTCTTATTTCTAATGAGAGAAACTATATATGGTGAATGCAAGGGAGTTGAATATTTTTATGGATTTTTAAAATTTTAATTAACTTTATATTTTAGTCTTCACATTGAAAATTTATATTTTCCTCGAAAAGAATTGTTCAAATTATATCACATAACACATTCTCATATCTTGATATAGGTAAACAAAAAGATCAAGAATATTTAGGAATATTTATCGAGTGCTTTTAATGAAAAGTGATTAACATGAATAATATACTTTTACTAAAGAAAACTTTTTTAAAATGTTGTTCCTAAAATTACATGATTTTAACATAATATTTTATTAAAAAAATTTTAAAATAATTATAATTATAGCTAACTATTTTTCTATATGTACTTTAATTAATGTACAAAATCAAAATAACATTATAATAAAATTATTATCTTAGAAATTAGATTAATTTTATAACCATTAATTTATATTCTTCAAATATATAATATTTTTCAACTAAATATATATATCTTTGATGAATAATTTTTAATAAAAAATTTAAAATATTTTATTATAATTTAAAAGGTTGTTCATTTTTGTGTAAGCTCATAAAATATCTATTTAATACAATTCTAGTTTATCACATTCTCTAAGTCAATTATGTGACTTTTATTTGTTGGGAAGAGTCGCTCTAAAAGAAATTTAGTCAGTAAAATTTTTTATGTGACTTTCATTTTATTTAGTGGGAACAATGGTCGGCAATGACTAGAAATGCACACAACATTTGGTTTGATCATGAATACTTATAATTCGTTGCCTAGAAAATGTTTGGAATATGCAATTGAACATTCAATTTGCATTCATTCTTAAATCGACATGTCTTTTGCCATCTTGAACAATGGAAAGACAAATGCATCACACAATGAACTTTCTAATTTTGAATGGATAGTTTAGTTTTGTTGTGACAACTAGTGGTTGTGTTTCTTCTAAATATAACAATTGATTGGTATGTGTTAAGTGAACTTTGTATTTATAGATGATTATAAAATAAATATATTAATAATATTTTATATTACAATAATAGTATACTGATTTTTAATGAAATATATTATTGAGAAATAAATAAGATTAATCAATTGATGTAAATAGGTGATGATTCTTAATTTTTTTTACATGCACGAATTTAAAAAATTAAAAAGATGAAGAAATCATTAATTGAAATATCAATCATCTAAGCGGTATCATAGTTGGGAAGTTTACCAAGTCTAGATTGTGACTTTGTGGTTGTAGAGTTAGGTTGCATCTAGCATCATGACAATAAGAGCTCTATGAAAGAAAGAGTCCATACAAAGGGTAGTTGTAAGTTGATATAATATTTGTAGAGCACTTTTAATTCACTCAATACTTTGTAGAATTCTAAAATAGTTAACCTAGGCTCAATTATTATAGACAAAATATCATCTATTTCATCCATTATTTTTTAAATCTAATAGAATTACATACTTGTAATGAGGTAATATAATATTATTTTAAAAATTGGTTCATTCAAATCATTCAATGTTTCAATTAACACTTTGTATTTCAAAAAAATCCAAAGGTAAAATGTTGGAAGCAATAAAGAAAAGCCAAGTATATTTAATGGTCAAAGTTCTAGGAATCCGACCTATATATCTCTTGTTTGTTGGGATTACCATCAACCTTGTAAATATTTTGTGAGTAGTGACATGTACGCTTAGCTCAACCCCTTCAAAAGCCCATTTTAACCCACATACTTGATATTTATTAAATGGAAACCTATAGCTAAACATGGAACAAACAAGTTAGATAAAACATGATACTTGTTGTTTTCTCATGACATCTTTTCTACATTGATATTCTCTGTTCTGAATTTGATATTGTAGTGCATGCACAGTAGGAGTAGGTTTATGTATGTAGGAGTAACCCGGAGCTCTAACGAAATTATTTTTCTCTCTATTTCAAGTCATCTCATGGAGTGGACAATGGGATGCTTGGATCTACGAAGCTGACCAGAAGACCCTTCTCCAGAACTCATCAACCTATTCAAGCAATGATGGATTCTTTCTTTCCCTTCTTCCTACATTCTTCTATTCCTTTTCTGTTTGCATTTCTATGATCAATGTGATCTTTTCTCAGCTATTCCCATGACTTGTGTGGGATCTTCTGAATAGTTTTCTCTTTATAAATAAAGATATATTACATGCAGATGTTTTCTTTCTTGATTCATATATTTCATATTGGAAATAAGATACTTGTATGGCATACGTTTTTTTAATAAAGATAGTAAACTTGGAAAAAAATTGTGTACCTTTTCTCTGCAATACATAAGACCTATTGTAGGTCACCAAGATTTTTAAGTGTGATAAAATTTTGGTAACATTACCACCTAAACGTTTGTATATTTTTTTAATGGTTTTCTAGGTATTGTGTTTTGTGGAAAATTAATTATTATTTATTTTAAGTTAACTCCATGATTAAATGCATTTTAGTCAAAGCACTACTACTAATGGAAGGGTAACAAAATTTTGAATACTTATCTCGATTAAACATCACCTAAAATTTTGTACTACATTTTCTTAATTGCTTTGGTAGGTTTTGTCAATAGAGAAAACATTAAAGTGTTCTTTATTTTAAAGTAAAATCCATGATTAAACATAATTGATTCAAATTAGTTTCAATAATGAATGGGTAACCAAAATTCCAATGTTTGACCATTGTAAACATTACCTAAAATATTGTAAAATATTTTTTAAAACAGTTTAATAAATTTTGTCTTTAGAGGAAGTTTTAAGTGTTTTTTTTAATTTTGAAAGGAACTTCATAACTAAGTTCATTTGAGTTAAAGTAGTTCTAGTAGTATATGGGTTAAAAAGTTCAAATTCTTGACCAATGTAAATGTCACCTTAAATTTTATTTTAGATATTAATGGATGGGTAAGAAATTTTTCAAAGCTTCCAATCTTACAAACATCGCATACAAATTTGAGGCAATGTAGTACTAGTACTAGATGGGCAAGGAAAGTTTCAATGTTTCATTCCTATAAGGATTACATGAAATTTTGATCTACTATCTAGTAGGTTTGTCTTTAGAGTAAAGTTAAGTTTACTTAATTTTGAATAAAAAGTTATGGTTAAATGCATTTGATACAAAGTCGTGCTAGTAATGGATGGATAACAACGTTTCAATTTTTGACCATGCTAAATATCATTTTAAATTTTGAGACAAAGTAATACTAGTATTGGATAGGCAAGGAATGATCGAATGCTTCACCACTGTAAACATCACTTGAAATTTTGTATTATGTTTTTCATAATTGATTTGATAAGTTTTCTCTTTAGAATAAATTAGATGTTTTTTATTTTAAAAAAACTGCATGATTAAATACATTTTATTAAAATAATACTTACAATAAATGAATTAAAAAAATATAATATTTCATCATATTAAAAATCAAAAAATCATAAAGTGAAATTATTTCAAATCACTACTCCTAAAATATAAATGAATATATTTTACTCAAAAACTACTAAATTAAACCTTGGTAAAATATTATTTCCTTATCATTTTCTTTCTTTGTCATTGAGATAATAGAGTTGTTCACCACACACCATCTACTATTTTGTTTTGGTAGATTTTGTCTTTACAAAAAAAAAAAAAAAATTCTTAATTTTGAAAGAAACTCCATGATTAAATGCGTGAGTTAAAATAATACCTATAATAGATGAATAAGAAAATTTCCAATATTTCATCTTATTAAAGCCTAAAAATAAAAATAAATAACATGCTAATTAAAATGTTCATTTTCATAAAAGTGATTTTTTTTGTCAAATCATACCTTATTTAATGATAAAGTTTATATTGTAGGCATCTAATAGTATTGAGTTCAAATCTTCTACAATATTAACAAGAGACACAAAGCGTCGAGTTCCTATCATCAATATGGTTAGTTTAGAGTAGTTGAAAGTAGAGATGCAATAGAGGGGGAGAGGAAGACAGCGAACAATAGATAGAGATAGAGACAGGTAGAGGGAGAAATAGAGAGGAAGAGGTGGAGAGATATATAAGGGTAGAGAGATAGAGAGAAAGAGATAGATAAATGTGTGTGTGTGTGTGTGTGTGTAGAGAGAGAGAGAGAGAAGTATATATGTTGTTTGCTTTAATTTTAACAATAGCATGTCGAGGAAGCCCATGATGAGTTGTGCAATATGTATGAGAAGTTAGATTAAGTTTAACATTTAGGAAAGAAAAAAAATCAATTGTATTTTTTTAAAAACGTTTTATGGATATTATTATTATTAGCTAGTTTTCTTATAAGAAAAAACATTATTTCTATAAATCTAGATTAAACAAATAAATAAAAATAATTATCTAATAATTGAGCTAGGATGGATAATCGAAATTGAATTATGTATTATAATTAAATAAAGGGATAGGTGTACGTAGTTTTAGAATCGATGATAAATAAATGTGGTAGGTGTTGGTTGGAATATTTTTTCATTGTTGAAAGATTAGTTATTTTACTTTGATGAATGTTTCAAACTCTAAATTGAAATTATGAACCAAATTCAACAGAAATTATACTTCTTATCCCTATTTAATCACATTAAAAAATTGAAATTAGACTTGTATAATGTAGTATGTAAGCATTAGATGTGAAATTGAAAAAAATATTGTATAGAGAAAATAAAAAAACTATTCCCTATAACAGTGGGCCAAAATATGAGGACTAATTGACTATTAATTCATTAATTAATTAAAGTTTGTGAAAATGTTTTTGTTAGAAATATTAAATTGAAAAGAAATAATTAAAGTTAAGATATTATATTATAATATTATATACATCTTTTTTAGTAGTATATTATTATTATATAATATTTAAATAAATTATTTTCATTATATTTAGGAAAATTATATTACTAAATTACATAAGGATTACCCCAATTTAACTTTTATATTTTTAATGTTGTCCAAAGGTGCGCGTTTCCACTATGACTTTGAATTTTCGGCAATGAAATTTCGGCCGTAACAAGAATATTCCAAGAAACGAAAAAAAATTAAAGAACGGAGGATTGCACTGGGACCCTGAATTTCTGCTGTGTGCTGGACTGAACCCATACAATACGGCAATGAAAAAAGGATTGTTTACCCATAAAATCAAATCATGTGCTATGATGATTTTTGTAGGAAACATATTTTCTTAATATTAAAATATGACTTTGAAGAGTCTACCTGTAGAAAAATAATTTACAACTATGTAGATGTGAACATTGAATATTATTTGGAAGTCAGTTTGCTATGGCCACAATAGTAGCTTTCTAGAAAACATTTTTCCTTAGCGAAGATTTTAGTCTTTACGATATTTTCTTTAAATAAGGGTTTGTGAACTTCATCCTACGGAGGGGAGGAGATGTTCAATTGCTCAAAAACATATTGTAGAAAGATCACCCACAAATCAAGATATTTGCATTTTGAAATAGACATAAATTTGGTTGAACTATATTACCTGATCCAAAAAAATGATCCTATAATATAACATATTTGTAAATTAAAAAAATATATTAATAGGAATCGTTAGAGATCAAAAGAAATTATAATAAAACATAATAAATTTTAAAATAAAAATCAAATAATATAAAAAATTAAATTAAATACTATAATTTTTAAAATAATAAAATGTACAATTTCATCCCTTAAAATTACATTTTACACATCAAATTATTTAATAAAACAAACACACTTAAAAAAAAACTTCATATACACCGATGAAGAAAAAACACAAATACACTAGAAAAGCTAAAACCAAGGAATCATTTTGAATTTCATATATTACCCCTTGAAATGTTTCTGTCGATCATTAACACCAACAATTTCTAACACACCTCATGCTAATAAATTTGCATCGGCCATATACTAAAAGAAAACTTTGTCATTATACTAACAAAACCCTCTATACAGTTGTATCTACTTTCATCTATTAACCTCTTATACACCCATCAATAGCTAAAATTACAACATCATAAAAATCGAAGGCTCTCTTTCTCACCCTCTTATTTAAAGTCAATACTCCAATCACAACAGAGAATCCCAAACCATAACTCAATCCAAGTCCGACTGCCCATCCTATCATTTCACCATCTGAATTCTTTGCTTCACCAATTCTCTCAATACTTGTGCAGTTGCCATAGCCAGAAGAGTTGTTGCAGACGCTTATATTGGTAAATGGAATCCCACTTAGATTAAGATTGCCTAAGTAGGACGACTCCCCAAAAGTTAGGAACTGTCCTCCATGGGGTACTTTTCCATCAAGCATGTTGTAAGATAGATTCAAGAACTCCAAATAACTCAGGAACTCAAGTTCTAAGGGAATGTTGCCATTCAACCTGTTTAGCGAGAGGTCCAGAGACTCTAGTTGTTCCATGTGTCCCAATGTTTTTGGGATTCGGCCACTGAGATGATTCCTTGAAAGGTTAAGGGCTATCAAGCCTTGAAGAGATCCCATTTTAAAAGGAATGCTCCCTGATAAACTGTTGTTTGAAAGATCAATACATTTAAGAATAAAGAGAACTTTCACAAATTCAACATCCCAGCCTTTCCAGGAAATTTTGATCTGATTTGTATAGGTAGCACCACTTGAACTGTATTCTTCGAGATGGTTTGAATTATTCTGCGATGCATTGACCATTGCAAGCAGGTTTGTAAGGTTGCTTGGAATAGCTCCTGAAAGGTGGTTGCCAGAAAGATTCAGAATTTGAAGATTCGGAAGGCCAATTACCTGGCGTGGGATACTGCCATGAAAATGATTAGACCTTAAGACCAACACATGCAGCTGTGATAGCTTTCCAATCCAGTGGGGAAGGGTGCCTTCCAAATCATTATTTCCCAAATCCAATACTTGGAGAGATCGGCCTTCTGAAATGGATGAGGGAATAACTCCTCTCAAATGATTACCATTGAGCTTCAATGTATGCATGTTTGTAATGTTGCCCCACTCTGCTGGCAATTTACCTTCCAGATGATTTTCTGCCAAATCTAGAACACTAAGAGAAGAACAATTCCTGGTTAAATGAGGATGAATGACACTGCTCAGCGTATTTTTTGAAAGGTCAAGAACCTGCAAATATGGAGTGCAAATAGAATCTGGAATCGCTCCGCTGAGGTTATTCCGCGACGAGGATAAGAACCTTGCATTTTCAAGATACGCACCGATGTGACTAGGAATAGAACCATTAAACTGATTCATCGACAGATCTAGAAGATAAGCACCAGCAGGAGGAAGAGGAAGAGAACCTTCCAAGCTATTATTGTGCAAATCTAGATAGCCAAAATACATGGGTAAGGTTAGTCTAGATGGCAATGACCCAGTTAATTGATTACAGCTAAGGTTCAAACTATAAAGGCTGGGTAAGTTCCATATCCAAGATGGAATATTTGTTTGGATACTGTTAGCAGATAGGTCCAGATCCCTCAAGTCATATTGGGTCACAAGAAACGATGGAATTCTATCTAAATTGCAAGAGCCTAATTCCAAAGCGGAAAGCTTAAACTGCGGAATCCATGTCGAATCAATGTTTACAGTCAACTGATTGTAAGAAAGATACAGGCTTTCAAGACTAGTGAGATTATCGAATACGGAAAGGGAAATGAGGCCGCTTAACCTATTGGAGCCGAGCCAAAGGCTTCTTAAGTTAACAAGATTTGAAATTGTAGATGGAATCGTACCATTCAATTCGTTGCCATTAAGGTAAAGACTAACAAGGGAAGAAAGCGAGTGCAATGAAGGTGGGATTACCCCAGTTAACATGTTGTAGGACAGGTCCAATTCAACAAGTTTAGAGAGATTGAGTATGGAGACAGGAAACTCACCTTCAATAGAGATATCAGACAGATAAAGACTCTTCAAGGACGACACATTCCCTATAGCAGATGGAATGCCACCTTCAATTCTGGTATATGATAGATCAAGACTTTGCAAGGACAACAAATTCCCTATAGAAGCTGGAATCTCACCTTCAATTCTGGTATCTGAAAGACGAAGATGCTCCAAGCATGAGATATTCCATATAGCAGATGGAATTCGGCCCTTGATGGCTGTCCCTGAAAGAACAATCGTGGTTAGTGACAAAGAAGACTTTCGTTGTCCAGTGAAAGAAATGTCTCCTCCAAGATTCTCATTCCAAGAGAGATCAAGAGAGAGCAAGCGCCCAGTCACATTTTCAAACCAAGCTGGTATATGTGCTGACAAATAGTTCGCTGATAGATCGAGATGAAGGAGAGAGGTGAGGTTGAGAAGGGAATTGGGAATTTGTCCTCGAAGCCCACAGTAAGACATGCGGAGTTTTTGAAGGTTGAGTAGACTGCCAACAGCTTCACCCCACTCTTTGCTTGCAGAGATGTTCACTTCAGCAAGAGAGAGGTATTCCAAGCTCACCAGATTTGATAAGCTTTCCAAACTCACATAAAATTCCCTTACAAGACCCGGAGAGGATTCATTTACATAACCAGCAAATGACAAGTCAAGAAAAGTGAGACTCTTCAACTTTCGATTATGGGGAGGACTGAATTTACCCTTGAAGAGGTTGTGACTGAGATCGAGGTGCTCCAACCGTGCAAGTTGGAACAGCGATGAACTGATGTTACCCTCCAAATAGTATGCACTCAAATCCAGGCGAGAAACATGACCTGTGCGGAGATTACAAATGACTCCTCTCCACGTGCAGCAATTGAATCCGTGCCAGGAAAAGAGAGTGTTATCCTCATCTACAACTGCTGCCTTGAAATCGAGGAGAAGATTTCTTTCAGGGAGGGGGCATGCAATTGCAGGGGAAGTGAAGCAGCATAATATTGTTATGATTGCAAGTGCAACTCTGCCACATGAAAACATAGCTTCCATTGTTTTGGAAACTAAAATTCTTATTATCTTTACTTTGAAAGAAAAGAGATGATCAGAAATCATGGGAAAAGAATGATGAATATATCGCTAACTGTGGTTATAAAGTGTTGTTGTGTGAAGAGTGTCGCGTAATATTTTTGTCATTTTCAATGGGTGGAAAAGTCATGTGAAGGTAAGGCCCAACAAATTTCCTTGAGCGATATTTCCAATTTGAATGTGATGGGTATCGTGGAAAACAAGAATATGGCGTGTCAATATAGAAAATTAACTAGGTAAATTGTGATTATATATTTTTCATTTCAATTATTTTCAACATTGATGACAATTTTTATTAGACTTAAATTTCGTGCATTTCCTTTCCACAAATATTCGTATCGACCAGGAAAAGCTTTCACATAAAATTGAGATTGCTGGAAAACATAGACCAGATCATACGACTTACACAAAAATAGAATATACTTTAAAAATAGAACATAGTTAAAAAATACAACAATAATAAAGAAATTAGGGGCACAAACTAAATTTACTTTGAATGAAAAGAGATGATCAATATATCGCTAACTATGGTTAAATATTGTTGTCCGAAGAGTGCCACGTCTGCAAAGAAAGCGTGTCCCATTGACACAGTAACATTTTTGTCATTTTTGTGTATTTTTCAATGGGTGGAAAAGCCATGTGAAGGTAAGGCATAACAAATTCGAGGGTCAAACAAGAAAATGCTGTGTCAATATGGAAAATTAACTATATATTTTTCTTTCCTTATTTCCAACATTGACCGACAATTTTTAATAGACTTAAATCTCATCCATTTTCTTTCCACAAATATTCCTATCGACCAGAAAAATCTTTCACATAAAGTTGAGATCGCTGGAAAACACAAATCAGATCATACGATTCACACTTAAAAAATACAAGAATAATAAGGAAATCAGGGGCACAATCTCAATTTTCAGAGTTTAGATGTTTTCAAGCAAAGAATTTTTTTTTTAAATATATGTTGAATATCAAACAATTTTTTTAATTGTGGTTTAATCATGTGATCTTTGAACACTATGTTATATTTTATAACAAGTTAAATTATATAAAATTTAATTATATATCTGAATAATTTTGCATAAATTTTAACTGTTTATCATTATAAAAATTATATAGGTAATAGAGTTTTGATTAAAAAATAGTTTTATTTTATGATTAAAAAATTTAATATGATTATATAGTAATTAAATTCTAATATATATATAAATAAATTGTTTGTGAATCACATATATTAAAAAAAAAATCATAGATAGAGTAGAAACATCGTTTTTGTCGAAACTCATCCAAGGATTGGCAATAAAATTTCAAATTGCTTTTTTTCCTTAATTTTGATAATGTTTATATTTATCCATATTGAAATAGAAAAGATTGTATATTCATGTCCTCTTCTTTTATGTTTTAGGCCTAATTTGATTAGGTTATCTTTTAGGTATTGATTAGTATATGTCCTGACATGATTTTACATAAAATTTCAATGATTTTATCATAATCTCATTCTATCTCCATGCATCTCAAAGGTATGAACATAATCGATAATCTCCACCATTAGTTAGCATGATTTTTTCATAGTCCATGAAGAATTGATATTATTACTTTTGATTTTAACAATGCATATTTATGAATCAACAATTTGATTTTCACTAAGTGTGATCCAAAATTTTCATTGAAAAAAAAAAAAACAATTAAAACCAAAAGTAATCATATCAAATCTCCACCATTCATCATCCTATATTAGACCCACAAATGCATAATTCATGTAGGTCACTTGCATGCATACATATTTGAACCTAACAATTTAAAATTGCATTTGATAATTTCATCCCTTTTTAACCATTATTATTCAATTAAAGTCTAATTTATTCCACATTACAACCTAGGTTAGTGTTTGTAAGGACTAATTTCACTTCATTTAAATTATCATGAGATAATCAAAATAATATTTACATGTAAACATAATAGAAAGATCATGTAACATCCTAGTAAGGGCATCATTAGCTTGCAACATCATTCTAGGTGTCCTACATACTTGCTTAATGTCTTTAATCCTCATTCATCACCATTAATTTAGTCTACTTAATGCACTATCTAATAAGAACATAACCCTTTCTTACTAAATTCATAGAACTGGTGTCTATAAACACCACCCTACTTGATCCATGTGGTACTAAAGAAGATTATGCACTAGTATTTTTTTTTTCGATGGCTAATAGGTCGTGTGCGAATAATTGTATTAATAAAATGAAAATACATGAAAGTATACAACCTGATTCAATGTGGGAACCGGTAGGAAAGAATTGAGCAAAGAAAACCTTCGGTCTTGCCCAAGGAAAAATAACTCTTGGAAATAATCAGGTAATACAATAAATGGTCAGATGCCAATAAAGAAAATTACAATTGATAATTCCTGTTGAGAATACCATACTCATCCCATCGCTAATGGATGCATAATTTGACTACAATGGAGTATTATTCTACTCATATTGAGATGGTGTTGTTCTGAGTAAGACATGACGATGGCCTCCAACTGAATCTTGTAGAGTCAGATTGCCAAAACAGAAACCACATTCTTCTTGCACATTGTTAGGCTAGTTTGAATGAAGAATTACGAGTAATTGTAACCCAAAATTGATAAATTCCTCTGTTTTGTCTTAATACCAACATTTCCATAGATTTCCACTATGAGAACATACCCAAAGATTTCAAAACAAGATAGATCGATATACTCTCAAACCTGCCTAACAAAAACTTACCGACGCATTGAAGAGAAATCAAGGTAAGCAAGACCCAAAGCAAGATTTAGCTGCAAAATCTAAGTATCCATAACATAACCCAGTCTAGAGCCGTGACAGCCATAGACAAATTTAGGAGACCTAGCCATGAAAAATTAATAAAGGAAGCGAGAATCCCAACCTACATCTACCTACAAGGATGAGAGGATATAGACAAATATATATACAAAATAAAAGATATATATATATATATATACACACACATATATATATATATACATACATATATATACACATATATATATATACATACATATATATACACATATATATATACATACATATACATACATACATATATATATATATATATATATATATATATATATATATATATATATATATATATATATATATATACATCCCGACTATACTATGCTGGGACAAATTCCATCTCTCAAAAGTTGGTCTCTTTTCCTCGGCTGCAATACAAGGAAGGGTTCTCACTGCAGAACAGTTCAAACTTAGAGGTTACGAAGGGCCTTCAATCTGCCTCCTATGTAAGGAAAATGAGGAAACTTAGTCAATTCACGTGAAATGAATACCACAATGCTAAATGCCATACAATATGCGCATGTTGTCCAAAGGCACCCATTTTCGCTATGACTTTGAATTTTCCAAACCCATGTCATACGACAATGAATTTTCTTCATCTTACATATTTCTGCCATGAATGCACACGATAAGTCAGAGGAAAGAAGATTCCAGGAATTGAAGAAAATAGATTTGATAAGTGAAATACAAAACCCATGTGCGAGGAAAGAAGATTCCAAGAAACAGAAAAAAAATAAAGAACGGGGGATTCCACTGGTGCTTACCCATCTCTATGCTTTTGATTGAACCCATGCAATACGGCAACGTAAAAAGGATTGTTTACCCATAAAATCAAATCATGTGTTATGATGAAATTTGACACATACTATTTGACTCGACTCCAAAAGCCAACTAGGAAACGTCCTCAACACGCGCTGAACAGTCGTATTCCTGACAATAATAGGAATTAATTTTAATTTTGAGGAATTAATTTTATTTGAAATTTAAGGAATTTGGAATTGATTTGTGTATCATCTATGTCTTGACATCCCTCATTTTTACGGAAAGAGATTATAATCTAATTTATAATTATTGTTGTTATTTTGACCTCCTTAACAAATTGACCCAAACTTATACCTCTTTTTTGGAAGTCATTGTTGACATAAGCATGGAAATGTGATTTGCACATTACAGTGTTGCATGGAAAGGAAAACCTTAAGTCATTTGTAGCCATCTAATCAATTAGTTTTGATCCAGATCAATCCATACTAAAATCTAATTAACAACATCAGTACAACATTACAATCATAGGATTATATGAACATTTACTAAAATTAGAACATACTAACCTATTGTAAGATTTTTCCTTTCAATTTATAATCAAAACTTACCAACATCAAATTTTATAAGTGTCAAAACTTGCTAGTATCAAATTTGATCACACAACATATTTTAACCTTAAAATACTCACATTTCAATTACTATCACAATTAATTAATCTATAATTAATTTCTTGTTAGTATACAATTTATTGTGTTAGCTTAAATTATTATTATTTTGTATTAGGTTTAAGAATGATAATTGTAAAAAGCAATATCTGAAACATTTAGAAAAAAAGTACCAAAAAAATCCTCATCAATCTTCGATGTCTTACACATATTTTTCCCAGTAGCTTTCAGAAATAAATAAATAAATTAGATCAAAATATGGTGACCATACACATGTATTGTATGCTCTTGAAACATACAATTTTAAATAGTAGTTTTTAGAAATGCTTTCTGAAAATCAATTTATATCATTTGGGTATTAAAATAAATTACATGTTTGAAAACTAGACTTGGAGTAATACATTTCATATTTCTAAACTTTTTCAAGATTCAATCTTTAAGTATTTCAATTTTTTAGATCAATTGTGAGAAATTTTAAAAATCGGAAAAAATAACTTCCACTTCGGAACTTTATGTGGACTCAAATTCTTGCAAGAACACATATACAATATGGATTCCGCCAGCCAACAAGTTATGTTATGTTGGATGATCCATATATTGCTATGTTAAACAATCACAACTAGCAAACCACACTATATTAGATGACCAATTCCTTAAGAAGAATAAACAAGAACAAAAATCAAACTAGCAAGACACACTCTACTATATAATGAATTCTTTATCGAGTTTAAACAACAATAGAGATCAAAATAACAAGCCATGTCATACTAGATGATCATGATGAGTCATATGAAATGGATGTCATTAGCTAAAAATTTATGTTATGTTGGCTGAATCATAGACAATCAAAACCTTAGGGAGTGTGAAAAAGGATCACACTAACGGCCCACACTATACTATCTAATGATCAAGATAAGGCATATACCACAAAAAATGTTAAGACTCATACGAAAGAAGCAACCAGAAGAGGTGAAGAAAATTGGTTGAACATGCACAAAAATAGAGAGGGTTAGTGTGTGAGGAAGGGGAAGAGACCTGGCAATGAAAAGTAGAAGAGTTGATAGCAAATGAGAAGACAAAAGAAGGTTGCGTAAAATAAAATAGTGAACTCATTATTTGATGGTTGTGTGAGGAGAGTGTGTGTAATCTGCGCAAAAGATGAAGATAAGCATGGTTGGGTGTGCGAGGAGAAGAAGAGTGTAATGTTGAAAGGGGAGTGCATAGAAATGCATGGAGACAAGGAAAAACCTGTGTAAAGGTGAAGAAATAGAAAAATCAGTAACCGCACCTCTTTAGACAACTGAAATGAAACAACAACAATGTGAGAAATTTTTAGTTTTGGGGGGGAATTTGGGGTGTCCCACAGGAGATAGCCTATCGATTAATTATAATAATAGTATATTGATCTGTAGTGAAATATATTATTGAGAAAGAAATAAGATTAATTATTTGATATAAATATGTATTTATTATCAGTTTCTTTTATATGTATGAATTTAAAAAATTAAATAGATGAATAAATCATTAATTGAAATATCAATAAATATGAATAGTATTGTAGTTAATGTAGGTTGCATCTAATGTCATAACAATGAGAGTTCTATGAAAGCAAGAAGCCATACAAAGGGCAATTGTAAGTTGATAAAATATTTGTAGAGCACTTTTAGTTCACCCATTTACTTTGTACAATCTCAAAATAGTCTACCTAAGCTCAATTATTATAGACAAAATATGATCCATTTCATCCACTATTTTTTTTAGATGTAATAGAATTGCATACATGTAATGAGGTTATATAATGTTGTTTTCAAAAATAGTTCATTCAAATGATTCAATGTTTCAATTGGAAATTTATATTTGATAAAGGTCCAAAGGTAGAACAAAAGAAAGCCAAGTATATTTAATGGCCAAAGTTCTATGAATGCAATTTATATATGTCTCATTTGTTATGATTAAGGTGCCATCAACGTTGTAAATATTCTATAATTAATTATTCCTATTGTTTGAAAAATTGCATAATGGAATATGTACTCACTATGTAATGATCTTATTTTAGCTACGTTTAGATCCCAATACCTAAAAAGGGGTGTGGGGCAATTAACCCCCACTACTGTTGCCCCTCCAAGATTCTCCCTAGAAGGGGTTCTAGGGTAGTACTCCCAAATGGAATTTTTTTAAAAATTGCATTGTAAAATTATATATTTTTTTAGTCAATCTAGATCATTCATCATTAGGTCATAGAAATTATGGTAGGCTTTCTTTCCTTAGAAGGAAACACATTTTAATGAGGGCATTGTATTAAGATTGTGACAAGATAGAGAGTTTAGTTAAAAAAAATAGATGTTGTTGAAATGAAGACAAAAAGCGAAGAGTGTTAGTGATGCATTGTAAACTCTATTGAAATTTATATAGACCAGTGCACATCTCTTCTTGTGTTTATTTTTTTCTCAAAAATATATCTCCACATAAATATTATATTATATGTTTTTTTCTTATATTCTTTTATTTCCTTTGTTTTCCCTATTTTGTTTTCCTATTATCTCTATTTGGCTCTGCATTGGATTAATAATTATAACAACTAAAACTAGATTCTCATTCTAAAGATGTTTACCTTTATTTCAAACATTATTTACTTTGAAGAAGTTCATACAAGAAACTTTAAAACTTTTCTTCCATGTTCATTTTCATTATTTACCTCAATCTAGTTTGTTTTTCTATTTTTTGTCAATCTTAATTTTTCCTTAGCAAATATTTTAGTCTTTACAATATTTCCTTTAAATAAGGGCTTGTGAACTTCATCCTATGGAGGGGTGGAGATGTTCAATTGCTCAAAAACACATTGTAGAAAGATCACCCACAAATCAAGATATTTACATTTTGAAATAGACATAAATTTGGTTGAACTATATGACCTGGTCCAAAAAAATAAATAATACAAAAAATATTGCCCCATTTTGCTGGTATTTTACCTTCCAGATGATTTTCTGCCAAATCTAGAACACTAAGAGAAGAACATTTCCTGGTTAAATGAGGAGGAATGACTCTGCTAAGCCTATTATTTGTAACATTTTTCTCATTTTTATGAGAAAAATGTTACAAATAATAGGCTGAGCAGTGTCAGGTGAAGGTAAGGCACAACAAATTCGAGGTTCCTTGAGTGATAATTCCAATTTGAATGTGATTGGTATCGTGTGAAATAAGAATATGGCGTGTCAATGTGGAAAATTAACTATGCAAATTGTGACTATATATTATTCATTCCAATTATTTCCCACACTGACCAAAAATTTTTATTAGACTTAAATCTCGTGCATTTCATTTCCACAAATATTCGTATAAACCAGAAAAAGCTTTCACATAAAAATTATATAGGTAATAGAATTTTGATAGAAAAAAAATTTATTTTATGATTAAAAAATTAAATATGATTATATAGTAATAAATTCAAGTTTCTAATATATTTAAATAAAAAATCATGCATAGAGTATAAACATCATTTTTTGTCGAAACTCATCCAAGGATTGACAACAAAATCTCAAATTGCTTTGTTTTAATTTTTCCTTTAATTTTGCTAATTTTTATATTTATCCATATTGAAATAGAAAAGATGGTATATTCATGTCCTCTTCTTTTATATTTTAGGCCTAATTTGATTAGGTTGTCTTTTATGTATTGATTACTATATGTCCTGACATAATTTTACATTGAATTTCAATGATTTTATCCTAATCTCATTCTATCTCCATGCATCTCAAAGGTATGATAATAATCAATAATATCCACCATTAGTTAGCATGATTTTTAATAGTCCATGAAGAATTGATATTATTACTTTTGATTTTAACAATGCATATTTATGAATTGACAGTTTTATTTTATCTGACCGTGATCGAAAATTTTCATTGAAAAAAACACAATTAAAACCGAAATTAATCATATCAAATCTCCACCATTCATCATCCTATATTAGACCCACAAATGCATAATTCACGTAGGTCACTTGCGTGCATGCATATTTGAACCTAAAGGTTTAAAATTGGATTGATAATTTCATCCCTTTTTAACCATTATTATTCAAGTAAAGTCTAATTTATTTCACATTACAACCTAGGTTAGTGCATCATTAAACTCATGTAACATCCTAGTAAGGGCATCATTAGCTTGCAACATCATTCTAGGTGTCTTACATACTTTCTTAATGTCTTTAATCCACATTCATCACCATTAATTTAGTCTACTTAATGCACTAGCTAATAAGAACATAACCCTTGCTTACTAAGTTCCTAGAAATGGTGTCTATAAACACCACCCTACTTGATTCATGTGGTACTAAACATGATAATGCACTAGTGTTAATCATCTCTGAAAAATACAAAATCTAGCATGCAACTCCATGCACCATACACTATGCACATAGTTCTAAGAATCATATCACACCAATACATGTATTTTCCTATAACATGTGTGCTCCCTAGTTTATATCAAGAACCATGAAACATCATAAAATTTAGCTCCTTGATTCATACACCATTCTTGTTACACTTGGAACCATAATGTGCAACTCATAAGAAACATCCTAAATCTTGAATAACGTTTTTATATTATATGTCACTCGTGAAATGTCAGGGATCATGCCACAACTTTATGGATGATTCTATTTCAGTTTTTTGTAGCATTTGTAATTATTCCTCTTAATGAATACATGCCACTATTTATATTCAATATATATTATCGCACAACATTTTAAAATACCACACAATGCTCCAACACAAATTTTGGAGCCATTACATAATATTGGTCATCTATTTTCATATTAAGAAAGTAGAATTTTAACCATCAAAAGATGAATTCTAACACATGGAAGCTTAACAATTTTAACATGCATAATGAGATTTATCTTCATGAACATTTACACAATATATAAATTTACATCTATAACATAAGAAAATAATTGTAAGAACATATTTTGACATAAGAAAAACAGGAAAGATAGGAGGAAATACAAACATATATCTTGCTTGGGAGTATACTATGTACCCAACATGTAGATTAATAAGATTGTTTATTCTATTTTTTAAATTAAATCTTAATATAAACCTTTGTCTCTATATTTTAGATTATTATCTCTTGGACTACCTAAGATCTAGATCATTGGTATCAAAATGGTTCATATCCCATCTCCCTACAATGTTGCAATGGTTCTAAGGATTATGATAGTTTGGTAAATATTTTTGTTATCACTATAAGGTAGAAGATCGTAATTTTTTTTCTTCTCTGAGAAATTATATTTTCTTTTTTGTATTTATTGAGACCACAAGAATCAGGTAGTCCCCTATAAATTGTAGTACACTAGGTAAAATTTTTAATGTAACCTATGATGTTCGTGCAACATGACCTTTAGTAGCATGTGGGCTACAAGAGACTGGAGCTTGTGATCTCGTGCCTACCATAGGAAGCTCTCACCAATTAAGCTAGGTGCCAAGCCTTGTCTTGTGTATTTTTTTTGATCCCTTTCTACTATTTGTATATTTTTACTTTCTTCATTCCTTAGGTTTTATGGAGGAATTATGTGGTATTATCCATTTCATTCTTAAGTTGATAAATGGGATATTATGTTTATATTTAAGAATTTAGCTTTCCATCTACTCATTGTGTTTTCTTGAGAGATTATTGCACTATTGACAAATCTATTTTCTTCATATCTTGCAATCCTTTCTTCAATGAGATGACATTTATTTAATATGTCAAAAAAATAGCATTTTTTATATACAGTTCCACATTTTTGTTAGGAACATGGTGTCTCAACCTTGCAAATACATAATTTTCCTATTTATAGTAATTTAATATTTGAGCACAAATTGGTCTAAAATTTACCCCAGAGCTTTGGATTACTAAATAAGCATGTTGGTAAAATTTATTCTCAAGATCATGCCTAGATTTGAACACATTAAGTTTTCCATTTTTTAAAGTTTGAAAAAAAGCTTCAAAGTCAATTTTGAACACCTTAGAGGCATTTTTGGGTCTGAAAGTGGTTTTAACTAACATATTGGGTTTTAGATTGATAGAGAACGTCATGTTATTTTTTGCTCTTCAAGTGGTTTGTCAATCAAACTCTCATATCAAAATTTATGACCTCTAGAACTTGGGTCTCTTGAAATGGGAAATATAAAAATGTATTGGATCGTAAATGAGTTGTAAAAGGGAGTTACGTGTGTTGGTGTGTGTTTTAACACATCATAAGGAATCTTCAATTAAAAACAATTTGGACACCACTTTTAACTGGTTTTAGCTCATGTCTTTGTAATAACATTTGATAGTTTCTTGTATGTTATATCCTATAAACTAGGTGCATGAGATAGAGGTTATTTGTAAGAGTCTTATAGATATTCAATTACCTTTTGATGTCTATTTATTGATACTTCTAAGAGAAACTTTCTATCCAAGTATATTGTATTCTTTTATTTTTTTCTAAATAATAAATTGGGTATCTTTGGAGTGTGCTATTTTGCTTTTGAAATGATTTTCTCAATGTAAACAATTATTTTTGGTATGGATGTCATTTTTTATATCCTATAAATTAAGTGCATGAGACGGAGGTTATGTGTAAGAGCCTTATAGGTATTCAATTGCCTTTGGATGTCTAGTTAGTGATACTTCTAAAACCCAATAAAAAATTAACCAAACACTTCCTTAACACATTTTACCCTACACTATTCTAGCACATAAATTCATCAAATCATGAATGTTTATAACAACAATATCAATATCATTAAGAAGAATCAAATAGTAAAATAATAGTATAGGATTGTTGTGTCATAAATTGTACACCCTTAATTGGGTGGTACAATTCCATGCTTAGGTTAGCACCCACCTTAGTGTGTTGCATTTTGCATTTTAAATTCCCTTTAAGCATTTAATTAATTAATTTAATTTAATCTAAAATCCTCTTTTATCACTTCACACATCATAAAAATGTGCCCTTATCTATAAGTGCGCCCCTTTTTATTTTATCTTTTTAATTAATTCATTCATCAAAGCCCTAATTATGTCATATTTCAACCTTCAAGGCTTGATTTTGCATATCTAAACATCTTGAATCATCGCATCTAGTTGGGGATCACCTTATAATCACGATACCTTGCATCCCTAAAAATTTGGAAAAATGTTGGTCAGACTGATGTGGTTAACATCGGCCCCTATGTTTTCTCCTCGAATTCTAGGATCATGTTTTGGAAATATTATAATGTTTAAAATCAACTTGGTGTAAAATTATATGATTTCTAGGTCAGTCTATGATAAAAAATAAAGTTAGGGTTTCATACACATAACATTTCCTTTCCTCATTTGAAGGATCCGACAACTCTAGGAATTGAAGGAGCCTCTTATGATGTGAAAGTGCAAGTTTATGTGAAGTATTCATTTAGAAAATCAAGCTTCTTATCAAGTATACATCAACCATTTTCTATTGAACACTAGATGTCACTGAGAGGGGGGGTGAATCAGTGATTTCCAAACTTAATCCTTTTCTAGCCTATGTGTGTAAACTGGTTAATAGATCTAGCATAAAGAAGACATACCAATGAGAAGGGAGAATGACACAAATGCAACCACACATAAAAGGGACACCACATAACACCATATGTACGAGGAAAACCCAAGATGGGAAAAACCTCGGTGAGAAATACTGTTGGAGACTATTGCTCCAATCCAGCTTCACAATGAAACATTCAGTTACAACATTTAGGGCACCAACCCAAGGAGTACCACTCCTCCTTTAGGGCACCAACCCAAGGAGTACCACTCCTGCTTTAGGGCACCAACCCAAGGATCACCAACCCTTTATTTTAGGGCACCAACCCAAGGAGCACCAACCCCAACACTTAGCTCCAACTTAGTGAGCTACAATAAAGATATATCGGATACAAAAGTAATATATTTATTACAAAATATCTTTATAACTCTTATGCAAATCTCTCTACCGGTTCTCCTCTCTTCAATCCTTTGTCGGTTCTTTTCTCACCTTCTCAGTGCAACAACCTTATCTCCTACTGCAACTCACTCTCTATTGCAACTATATTGGTTCATCATCTTCTCCTTCTCTGTCGGTTTTGCTTCCTCTCTGTCACACTGCTGCTAGACACCACCAGTCTTCTTAACTTTGTCAATTATTTGCTATCTAATCACTGTCGATTCTCATCTTACTGGTTCATCATTGCAATGTTCTCTGCAATCTTCTAGGCCAGTTCAATCACCACCAGTGCACTCCTCTGTCAGGCTTAATGGCAGACTACCAGTTAACTCACTCATGCCGATTGAATTCTTTTAACTGGTTCTCTCTCTCACACTCAGTCTCTTCTCTAATTGTCCTTGAGAACTTGATTGATTGGCTTTCTTCACTAGCCTTCCTCTCTCATGTAGCAACACCAACTACATCTTTGGCTCGCACTCTTATATCCATATTTTCCCACCTAAACATGAGTTTGAACATTTGCACGCTGGGGTTTCTACCATGCACTAAATCTACATACGATCTGATCTCTAATCATCATGACATATCATATCCAATCTGATATCATGTCCTTGATCGATGCTCAACACTCAATCAATGAGCATTGCCCAACTATTTACCTTGGGAACCACGTCTTCTCCCTTTTTGATGTCTGTAGCATGATTTTTAGCCTTTTGTATGATTGATCAAGTGTGTGATGCGGTTTCCTTCATCCTCTTTTATCTGAAAGATCAGTGTTTACTAGATCTGTGTTTTTTCCTTGATCTCAAGTCGTAATCCTCTTCCTTCATTCCTCGAGCTTCGTAATCATCATAAAAGTTGGACCAGACGCCAACAACTTTACCGACTCACCGCACTGACCTGTGCATGCATGCCACGTCATCTCCACATGGTCCCCTTGTCACAATCCACCTTTTCTAGGTCGGTTATGTTAGTTTGGATAGGATCACCAACCAATCATACACCCTGGTTCATCTACTGGTTCATAGACCCTGCCAGTTATAACCTAGTCGGTTTGCCTTCAACCTTTCACTTTGCTTCTCTTTTGTTGGAGCACCTAAACCAGTCAACACACATGCCAACCTACCTCATGCAAATCTTTATTAGATGGGAGCCTTCTACATCTATACTTTGTCAATATTACCAGTGGACATACTTACCGGTAAACACCTTGATGGCATCATGTCATCAATCTTCACCAATATCCATCTGCCTTCTTCTACTCAAACTTGCCTTCTTCATATATAGACTGGGTCTCCTATCAATAAGTTTGTCATAGTGATAAACATATCCTTCAATCTTTTTACCAGCAACTCATCATTGTCTACCCAGTTGACCTGATGCATATCCCAGATCTCATGCACCTAAGGCAACTTAGTGTTTCACCAGTTGATTTGGTGTGAGCCTTCAAACACTTGCCTTTAACTCTTTTATCTTATCTCCGAGAGTGGATCCTTGTCATCTGCATCCTGCAATGCACCAATGTGGCTTCCCTGTTTGAGCAACATATATTCAAACAAGCATATGTGAACTAGTTGGGCACATTAATTGCCAGTCATCTCTTGAAATGGTGACTACATCTTTATTTGGTGGGAATCCTATAGTTTCATATCCACACATCATATTGATGGCCTCCCCATACTTAACTACCAGTATTGATATGATTTTGGTAACATTACCCCTCTTCATCACAATCAATAGCCTAACATCTTGCCCTCATACATATGTCATCATTTACTGGTTGTTATATCATATCAGTCTCATGTCCATATCTTCAACAAAAGTCAAACACTACCTTGTGTGCTAGTGACTCCAATGGACATTGTGGTGAATGACACACTCTTCCTTACCAGATACCATCCTATACCAGTTGACATAAATGACAACACAATACCAATATTTTCATCATCAATTGAAGCTTTGAAGATATTGAAGAATAATAGATCACTGACTGTTGATTGGCTTGAACCTCTCCCTTAGGGTTTGGTATGATTTAATGTTATTTTCATATCTTTGTATGAGTTTCACAATACTTATTTTCAGATCTACATTGGTGGTTTAGATCAACTTTTGTATTTTTTATTTCAAGCATTCTCATTTACATCATGTTCACTTAGGGTTGTATGCTCATATCATAGGATGGAACTCTTATTCTTATATTTTAGCACATTTAGGATCTTATACACATATAAGGTTCTTGCACATAAACTTTCAATATATTATTGGCTATTGTGGAGGTGAAAATCACCAAAATGAGGGGTTTCAGTAAGGTCAAACACTATATAGCCACCCAAACACCATTTTTCATGTTTCAAGTGAAGGTACAGGAATCTGATGGACACACAATCTTTCAGAAAGATAGAAGTCACAAGTGCAGTTCCAGATCCAAAAATAGGCCCCAGAACACTAGGACCAAGGTGTCCAACACCCTAGTGCTTAACAGTTTTCTCATTTTTTAGAAGTTCAACTTGCAAGGATCTTAATCTATAGTTTTCAAGATTCCAACTCCATGCAGTATTAGGGACCAATGTACCTAGCACCCTGGTCATGCTCTATCAGGCTCAAATTTTGGTGATAGGTGCACATCTGAGTTTAATATCTTGTTCTATACTTTGCATCTCAGTGTCAGATCTGTATTTTGATGTATTTCAGTTTACATCTCCACTTTAAGTCATTTCCCTAGCTTAATTTATCATAAAGTTACATTTTACACATCTCCTTTTCATAGAAGCAAACAAATATAAACCCTAAAGATATTCCTTGACTCTCTCTTACAAGAAGTAGTGAAAGTGATTCATTTCCTTAGGCTCTTTTGTATTCCAATGTGTGCATGAGAGTGGGATTAGGTCTTAGTTTACTAGATTCCATTTTCATCCTACACAAAGATCAATAATTTGGAAGTGTGACTAAATTAACTTGACCTAAATTGCAGGAAACTAGTCCCAAAGATGGAAGCTTGAACTATGGAATTCATGTTGAATAAATATTTACAATTAAGTGTTTGGTAGAAGGATGTGACTCTTTCAGTCTAATGAGATTATCAAATATAGAAAGGGAAATGAAGCCATTTAAACTATTACAGTTGAGCCAAAGGCTTCTTCAGTTAACAAGATTTGACATTGTAGATGTAATCATACCGTTTGGTTCATTGGCATAAAGGTGAATACTAACAAGGCAAGAAAGTGTGTGCAATGAAGGTGGGATTACCCCAGTTGACATGTTTTAGGATAGCTAGATAAATTCAACAAGTTAAGAGAGATTGACCATGGAGTGAGGAATATCAACTTCAATAGAGGTATCATACGGATCAAGGCACTTAAAGGATGACACATTCCCTATAGAAGATGGAATCTCACCATCAATTCTGGTATCTAAGAGAATAAGATCCTTCAAGGATGACACATTCCCTATAGTAGATGGAATCTTACCATCAATTCTGGCATCTAAGAGAATAAGATCCTTCAAGGATGACATATTCCCTATAGCATCTGGAATCTCACCTTCGATAGAAGTATCATACATATAAAGACTCTCCAAGGATGACATATTCCCTATAGAAACTGGAATCTCACCTTCAATTTTGATATTTGAGAGAGGAGGATCCTTCAAAGATGACATATTCCCTATAGCAGTTGGAATCTCACCTTCAATTTTGGTCACTAATAAATCAAGATTTTGAAAGGAAAATAAATTCCCTATAGAAGTTGTAATCTTACCTTCAATTATTGATTGTGAATCTTGTACATTTAAAAGAAAAAAATTATAGTCATGCATAAAGTAGAAACATCATTTTGTTGAAACTGATTCAAGGATTGGTAAGAAAATTTTGAATTTCTTTGTTTTAATTTTTTTCTTTAATTATGATATTGTTTATGTCCATTCATAATGTAATAGAAAAAATTGTGTATTCAAGTTTATGTCCATCCATAATGTAATTGAAAAAATTGTGTATTCATGTCCTTTTCTTTTATGTTTTAGGTCTACTTTGATTAGGTTGTCTTTTATGTATTGATTATTATATGTCGTAGCATACTTTTACATAGAATTTCAATAATTTTATCCTAATATAATTCCATCTCCATGCATCTCAAAGGTATGAACATGATAAATAATCTCCACCATTAGCTGACATGAGTTTTCCCTAGTCCATGAAGAATTGATATTGTTGCTTTTGATTTTAGGAATGTATACTTGTCAATCGACATTTTGGTAAATTAATGGTGTGATGCAAAATTTTGATTGAAAAAAAAATGCAATTGAAAGAAAATTAATCATATCTAATATGCACCATTCATTATCCTAGTTTAGACCCACAAATGCATAAATGACATAGGCCACTTCTATGCATGCATATATTAACCAAACACTTTAAAATTGGGTTGATAGGTTCATCCATTTTTAACCATCATGATTCAATTAGATTGTAATTTATTCCACATTACAAGCTATGTTAGTGTATTTAAGCACTAACCTTCATTTAAAATATCATTAGATAATTAAAATAATATTCACATGAATGCATAATATAAACATCATGGAACATCCTAGTAAGGGCATCACTAGTGTGCAACATCATTCTAGGTATCAGACATACTTTCTTAATGTCTTTAATCATAGTTTGTCACCATTAATTTAGTCCACTTAATGGGTAAGCTAATGAGAACATAACCCTTGCTTACTAAGTTCCTAAATGGCACACCTATAAACACTACCCTACTTGATTCATGTGCTACTACACAATATTATGCACTAGTGTTAATCATATCCAAAATAATACACATTTGGGCATGCAACTCCATGCACATTGTTCTAATAATCATGTCACACCAACACATGTAATTCCCTTTAACATTCATGCTTCGCATTTTATATCAGGAATCATACAACATCATCAAATATAGCTCCTTGATTCATGCACCATTCTTGTAACACTCAGACTTAATGGGCCACAACTCATAAGAAACATCTTGAATCTTGAATAACTTTTTATATTATGTGTCACTTGTGAAATATTAAGGATCATGCCACAAAACATTATGGATAATTCTATTTGAGTTTCATGCTACATTTGTAATTATTCCTATTAATGAACACATGACATATTTTATATTTTAATACATATTATCACACAACATTTTAAAATACCACTCATCACTCCAACACAAATTTTGGAGTCATTACTTAAGACTGGTTATCTATTTTCATATTGTAAAACTAGAATTCTAAGCATCAAAAGATAAAATGTTACATATTCAAGCCCAATAGTTTTAACTTTCATAGTGAGTTATGTCTTCATGAACATGTACATAATATATATAAAAATGTACATCTATAACATAAGCAAAGAATAGTAAGCATATATTTAGACATAAGGAAAATACAAAGGAGGGGGGAAATACAAAAAACTATCTTCCTTGAGAGTATACTATGTACACAACATGTAGCTTAATAAAACATTTTATTCTTTTTTTTAATATTCTCATCAATTCAAACCTTTCTTTTTATATTGCTTCCACATTCATATGTCGCATATACATTCTTATTTAGAGTTTTATCTCTTGGACCACCTAGGATCTAGATCATTGGTATCTGAATGATTCATCTTATATCCTACAATGTTGCAATGGCTTTAAGGATTATGATAATTTTGCAGATACTTGTGTTATCATTATAAGGTATAAGAAAGTGCCTTTTTCTTTTTCTTCTATGAGAAATGTCATTTTCTTTTAATTACTCTATCTCGTTTGTATTTTTTTAGGTTGTAGGAATTGGGTAGCCACCTATCAGGAATTCAAGGTGAAATTGAAACTCCATTTAGGGATACAAGTGTTCTTAAAATTATCCATTTCTTAGATTTATTTTTTATTCGGGACAAATATCCAACTCAAAATTGAGAACCACACATCTATGTGCCCTCCTTTCCACATATGTTAAATTGTGAAAAATAAATAAACATTCTTATTGATAATTTTAGTAAGAACTAGAAATCAACGTCAGATACAAGGGTTCTTAGAACTAGCAAAACCTCTGACTTGTTCCTAATAAAAGCTAAACATTTGGTTACCTATAACTTTTGTATTTTTCTATCTTTTAATCCATTGAATTATAGTATTAGATAATCAGTTTAGACTTCTAATGGATGGAGTCAAAGTTTTAGTAAAAATACACCAAATCCTTAGATAATAGATCACTCACTCCTACAAGTGAAAACAATTAAAAACAAACAAACAACATAAAATGCTAACCAACATTGAAACGAGAAATATTTAAAACATATAATTTTCTTTATGTTGATAGAAAATTTATCTATTGTGATAATGCCATTTATTAAAACTAATTATTGAAACTAAATTATGACCTATACAAAATTAGGTATTTTTTAATAGCTTGGTATTGTTATATTTTTAAAGCAATATAAATATTTTAATTTTCAAGGAAATTCTATTATGACATATTAATTTAGTCATAGCAGTACTTATATTGGATGAGAAATAAATTATTTAATGCTTGGATCATATACGAGTTACATTATTATTTTCGCATTAGAATTGTATTAGTAGTACACATTTAAGAGCATCTCTAATGCTTCGAACTTATATAGATAACACTTAAAATATTAAATTGTATTTTCTTAAATAATTTGGCATGTTTTACTTTATAGGAAAGTTAAGTGTTTTTGTATTTTGAAAGAAACTTTATGTTAGAATTTTGATAAGATTCTTATTTAACTTTGTATTTCAGTTTGATATTAATTCAATTTATGATGACCTATAGGGTTTGTATATTCATTGTCTTTGAACAAGAGTTGTGAGACAGCATGAGTCCCTGCCTTTAGCTAAAAACATGCTAGCAATGCAGTGAACTGTTGAGAACAATTAAGTAGTATAAAGTTACTTTGAGCATGTAAAAAATGTATATAATAAATAATATTATATATGATAAATTTTTAAATTTGGGTGAGCTTATATTTGACATATTAGGAACTTTTGCTTTTCATATAATGTAATTTCAAAAACAGTTTACAACTGAAATTCAGTGCTAAAATCATAAGTGGTTGTAGTGTTGGAAGAGCGAGTTATCAAACCTGATAGAAAGTGATAGTTTGGAAAGTATGGTGTCTAATACTATGTGTGTTCTAAATGTAACTGAACAATGTACAAAATTTGCATTTACAAAAACTATGCATAATATCGAATGTTTGTTGTGAGAGATAGTTAACTATACTATAAAGACATAGCCAACTTAAAATTACTCAAACTTTTTCACGATTTAGAGTTTAATGGTTAAGTTTGCATTGCAACTGTATACGAAGAAAACTTGTAACAATAGAGAGGATAAAACAACATGGATACATCATGTATTCAAAAGAATATTTCATGTAAATTGTTCGTAGTTACTGCACATGTACCGTGTTCTTCTAGGCCAATAATATTTCTTGTGTTAATTGCTAAAACAAAAATTTGGGAAACAAAATCTATAAACACAAAATTACCCTTCTATATTTCCAGCTAGTTAAGATAATACATGGTAGTAACAATGAAGTGGTGTTGGTGAATAAGTCTTGTATAATTGTGTTGGTAAGATATCGAGTTTGTTTTTTAGGAAGAAAATAGAAAAAGTAGTGAAGGACTCAGTTTCTAAGAGTTATGAGAAAGGGAGAGTCTGCAACAAATACAGGGGAAAAAATAATCAAAGTTTTGAGCTTGAGGAGCTTTGATCAAAATGAGTTGTGTCTCCAATTCCTGCTTTGTTTAATTGATTTTCTTCTCAGGACTTTTGGATTTAGTGGTATATCTTTTGTTTGTGATTATAGCCAGTGATTAGAAATACAATTTTTTGTAAAAATTTATATGTTATACATGATTTTTGCTTCAAGTTCTGGTTTATACTTCGATGGTTGTAATTAAAATAAATAATTTGGAGAAGCTTTCATGATGTTATATACAAATGGATTTATCCTCTTCAAGAATTTTATAATGATATGAATGAGACGTCATGTCTTCCAGGCTTGGAAATTCTATCACGTAGGTTTTAATTTCATTAAGTATTTAGTTAGTTAATCTGGATTACCAACTAATCCTAAACTTTTTTGGTGATTGAATTACTCACTAGGATTTTTTCTCATCAAAGCCATGTTTAGAGGAGTAATGGATAACAAATCTCTTTTTTGAAGGGGTTTCTTTAGGGTTTAGAATAAAATATATTGTATTTGAT
The DNA here is from genome assembly GCF_030272615.1 of Cryptomeria japonica. Lineage (NCBI taxonomy): Eukaryota > Viridiplantae > Streptophyta > Pinopsida > Cupressales > Cupressaceae > Cryptomeria > Cryptomeria japonica. Next base: position 633,647,350 of record NC_081412.1, read on the forward strand.
TACTTTTGTAACATAAAATAAAATAAAATTATTGACTTTCAACATCGGATTATATTCCCTTACAATATGTCCAGAGGTCTTTCTACATTTTCTCTCTTTTATTTTTAATAGATTTTATCTATCATTAATTCGTGTATTTTATGTGATTTTAAAAATTAATCACTACACTGTAAAAGGTGTAATTGCTAATATTTGTTTGACTATTAATTGTAATTTGATTGTTTGATTGTTATTAGACTATTAATTGTGATTTGATTGTTTGATTGTTAATTTTTTTTATGTTTGAAGGTGAGTCTCTTTCTTTGATTTTTTGAGTTTATATAATCTAGCTTTCATTGATTTTTTGAGTTGATATAATCTATCATTTTTCAATGTATTTATATGCTTCTATTATGATTACTCTCTATGTTGGGGTATAATTGTTATTTGATTGTGTTTGACTATAGACTCTCATTTTATTTTTTATTGATTGTTCGGAATAGTCTCTTTCTTTGACTTTTTATTAGATTCAAGAACTTATTTTACAAATAAAATCATAAATAAAATCACAATAAAAAACTAAAAATACAAAAAAATATTAAAAAAAATCACAATAAAAAACAAAAAATACAAAAAAACATATTTAAATAGTTTTAAGAAGTTAATTTTGGTTATATAATTTTTTAATTATCTTTTGATATAAAAAATAATGTTAAATATTATTTTTAAAAAAATTTAGGAATTTTTTATTTAAAGTTCATTTGCTCTTGAACATATTAATCTTTTACAAATTTTAAAAAATACGTGTGTGAGCTATATAAGATTTTTTAAGGTCTCGCTATTAGTTGTCTGTGACCGACAACGTGGAATGTTTTCCTGAACCGGGAAGAGTGCAATATGGATATGCGGTTGTCGAACAGCAAATTACAATGGATAGCGTGAATGTAGAGGATAATTCCTATGCAACCCAAACTGGCAAAAATCCTACCAAATAAAAAACCATGACTGGTGGGACTGACTGACTTTTTAATCTTGCTTAAGATAAGCTTTCGCATGATCAGATTTCAATTTTTACAAACATTGGAAAATCATTTTAATTTTTTCCCTGCTCAACATTTGATTGGTCATCTATTTTACATTTATTTATATTTTAAAGAAAAAAAAAAAAAAACCCAAGAAAAAGTACACTAGCCAATCAGGAAAATCTAAAAAATATGAGAAAAATGATATTAATAAATAAATAAAGTCAACAATAGGATAAACTATAGGATAAATGTATGACACGGTTTTCAAAGCAAAGTAAATTGAAAAAGTGATGCAAACAAAAACATTCGTCTCCGCCTATAGATAGGCGAGACTAATAATAATAATTTGATGTAGATCATTAAATCTACGTACTGCAGTATCCTGTAGATATAGATCATTAAATCTACCATATCCTTTGATGATCTACAGGAGATAATCGAAAGACGCGAGTCTTCTTCACGGACCGCACAAACTAATGTCGACTATTGTATGTCGACTTCCTTGTTCTATATTCTCCAGCTGCGGAATACGTACTGCATAGTAATGATGCACTGTTATAGTATTCTCTCACCAACTGAAGGCAATAGTATTGGTATTATATGTGCTCGGTCACACATAGAGTCATCACAATACGACCCTTGATACGACCCTTGATAACAATAAGCATTGCTTAACAATGTAATCGGCATGATTAATATAATCGATACAATGTTATGATAACTAACATTAATCATCAATTGTACATAATCGATAATATAAGGAATTATCAATTGTACATAGAATCAATGGTATGTATAATCCGATACTCATATAGATGATGATTGAAACAAATCGATCATACATTAATATACTCTGTGATCAGAATGTTAATATAACGTAAACATCACCTAAAATTATGCATTACATTTTGTTGAAATAATTTGGTAGTTTTTGTCTTTAGAAAAAATTCACGTGCTCTTGCCTTTAGAAAACATCATTTTGCCATGAATGCAGTATATAAGTACAAGGAAAGATATAATGAAAGGAACCTCTGTGCTATAGCTCTGAATTTTCTGCCCCGCGTGTTGGACTTAACCAGAAAAAAGGATTCTCGTGCGATACTGAAAATACAATTGTTACCAACAGAAATGATAAACTTTATTTGTTACTACCCGCAAATTTTATCCTGCAATATTTAGTGGCTTTTATGTCTTACAAAGGGGCAACGTGCATATTTAAGTTTTAGTTCTATCATTAAATATTCAATATAAACGTCATTTCTTTTATCTTAAATTAATTATTTTAATTTCTAATTTATCATAAATTTTATCATATGATGAGTTAATTCTTTTCCATTTTAACATTGAGGTGACATGATCTTTGATCTTGGTGAAAAATATGAATTAAATTAGAGAATAAGATTTGTTTCATTTTTGTTTGAGTCCAATGATGTTTAGTTTTATGTGGGAGTTCTATTTTCTATCTATATCTAGTGGTTTTTGGTGTTAATCTTTGCTGAAAATAAAAATGGGGATTTAATTATATGGAAAGCATTCATGTGTGGGAATTGGATCCTTTCACAATTCCAACAAATACGCTATAAAAATATGAAATTTATAGTGATATGAAGGGGTTTCATCACTAAAATGAAAATTGCTTATCTTTCTAATGTACTCAAAGAAATTAGTTTCTATAGCAACCTTCTTGTTATTGTTACATCAAATTTGTGTTAGTTTGAAAGGGAATGTGTCAATTTCTTAATGCATTTTGAATAATTTCAAATATATATATATGGACACCAAATTTTGGGTTTATTTTATATTTATTTATTTTTTAAATGTGGATGTAATATTAGTTTTTGATTAAGGGTAAATGGGTTTTGAGGGGACCCAAAACCCCAGGTTTTGAAGGTATGTGAAACCTTCAAATTTTACCAAGATCTGGAACCCACATAACAATGCTGCTAAAAGAAAAGAACATCAGCGAACCAAAAACCAAGCCACAAAGTGTCCCTAACACATAACAATGGTTTTACAAGGCTCCCTAGACCTACAAAATATTGGGGTTTTGAAAGGTTACTGTAACCTTCATCAAGGGTTTTAAAATGGCTCCCAAAACTAGCAAAAAAGGGTTTTCCCAGGCTCCCATAACTAGTAGCATAGTCATCAGCTTACCAACAATACAACTAACCCTTAACCAAAAACGGGTAGGCAGGGAAGAGAGTAGTCCAAAAGTCCCCAAAAAATAGTCATGGACTAGCAAAGAAAAATCTCCTCCACCTCAGAAGGAGGACTATCCAGAATAGGGATTAGAAAAAGGGATTAAGCAGAGGAAACCCTAACCCAAAATAAAATATGAGAAGACCAGAGGGTCTTCTCACCCCTAAAACAATGAAACCCCTCCAAAACAACCATACTCTACCATGACGAGACTGAGCCTTGTTCCTGAGGCCCAGAGAAATAGAAAGGGACAGGGGATCCCCCCACACAGACTCAAGAAAGAAAAAGCCACGCAGAATAGTTTGCAACCCATTGTGGGGCACCAAGGACAAACCTGCACCACCAAAAAGATAGGACCAAATAAAGAGGGTGGGCAAAAAAAATCTGCCAACCCCTGAAAGGGACCCATAGCCTAGCCTGACATAGGGCACCAAAGCCAAAACACCTACATGTGAGATCAAAGACACCCAACAAGGAACATCTCCTGTGAGCAAAGAACCATAGCCAACCGAAAGCACAACAATCTCACTACACAAAAACACGAAAAGGGGAAAGGACACACTGCCCACCTCAGCGTGATCAAACCACACAATCTGCAAACCACAGAAGCCTGCGTAGAATTCAAGGCAACCAACCTAGGGCAATGAGAAGAGGTCCCCCCCTTCACTATCTACCTCATCGTCATCCTCGTCTCCATCACCTGAATTAGCAGGCGTCGAAACCCTAGCTTGCCCCGCTCCTCCTTTCTCACTGATCACTTTGTTTATGGATGTAATATTAGTTAATGTGATAAAAAAAAAGTGTTAATTTTCCTGAGTTAGATTTTCTCTCTTTAACTAAATATTCTATATCAATATTTCATTTCTTGCATATGCAAAATTTAAGTTTTATTTTTTTATTATGCAACCATGATTCATCATCATTTTATAATTTAAATCTTGTAAAAATAAGATTTTTTTTTAAAGGTTAAAACCAATGTTTTTTCATCAGTTCACTAGTCACCAAGTTTCAACTCTTACACAACCTAGAATTCTATAAAATATCTCATACGTTTTGGCTACACTATGATAATATCAATTAGTGGATATAGCTAGGATGGAAATCTTACATGAGCTATTTTGTATCTTCTATGGTATGAGCTCTATAGTCTAGCCAAATATGTATCCTTCGAATCATGTAAGGACATCTATCAAAGGTTAAAATAAGGGGTATTTTTAGTAAATGATGTAGAAGAAAGTTCCTAGTAGACATGTACGCAAAAGATAAAATTCTAGATAATACATCTGAGAAATATGAGAAAATACCTAAAGAGATTATAGGTTCTATAGGTTTATTAGACAAGGTTACCTCTTATTAACTTCCTATTATATATATCTAAAGAATATTTTTCTTCACATCAATATCATTTGAAATTTATCATAAAACTATTATTCTTAACATTATTTCCCTCTTGTAAATGTTTAATTTTCTACCACTATCACATCATCATCTCATCTACAACCTAATTTAACACCTACCTCCATTATTTAGACTAATGTGTTCATTCATAACTATATTATCCCTCATCGTAGCTATCTATTATATGTCCACATCAAAAAATACACATGCATAATGCAATTTAGTTAAAATACATCCATAGCCTCATATTACTCTAAATATGCATTATTTTACTATCATCCATATATTTTTCATCATTTGGCCATACCATAACCATATATTTTTTCTCATAGAATATATCATAGCTTACACACATACCATATCCTCATATACATTCATATCGTAGAATCCTCTTTTAACATATCATCTTCATATGTATCCATATCTTAGATCGCTCACCTTACATTTCACATTTACATAATATCATTCCTAGTACATAATATAGACTTATACCATAGGTGCTCATCCATGATCAAATTACCCACTTCTAGGTATTCATATTCTCGATTAGGTTATCACCTAAACCTATAATGTACCTTAATATACATCCATATCATAATATCCATTGTCACTTACATTATAACATGCATGCAATACCATATGTTTCAACCATCATCTATATCCATCATATACCATTACCCTATCTAATTCATAGGTGTCTACTTTCACATGCATCCATAGCCTAATTCAAACAATCAAAGCCATCCACATCCTAAACATCCATTTTAATTTTCTAAACACCCATTATCCAACATCTTCAACCATCATTCGCATAAACTTTTCTTTTCACCTCCATATCATACCACCACTTTGTCAAAACCATACCATCAAGTACATTAATATTCATATTCATATATAATCATTCTTAGACAATCATACCTTACGTTTGAACATCACTTACCTTTGTTTTATTCCCCATCCATTTTAATTAAATTAGAACATACATCCATCACCATAGGTTTCGATAATTATCTATATGCATCATATACTAGTATTTTGATTTAGTTCTAGGTTTCCATCTTCACATAGATTCATTTGACATAAGTTAGACTACTATCTCCATCCACATCATAAAAATCCATTATCATTTAATAATACATCCATTATTTTAAATCTTGGACAATCCTTTATTTACAATTTACTTTTCACATCCATATTATCACATAATTTAACATCCATAGTCACATATCATCCTTCATAGACATTAATATCTTAGATTAGACAATAATCGATATCCCTATCATACCAATATTTACATCTATACCATATCTCCATTATAATATCCATTGTCATTTACTTTAGCATATGCATCTATTATTGTAGGAATCAACCTTCATACATCCTTGTTTTGTCCACAAGCTAGGTTGAAATCTACATAGACAATCACATTTTGTATTTACAATCATACAATACCATACCACTATTTGCATTAAAAGAATATCACCTAGGTTTTGTGATCTAATAATGCTATCATATTATCATATACATCCATAATTATAAACTTATACTATCATCGACATTCACATCCAACTATCATCCTAGGTTTATAACACCATCCTACATCTGTAGCATAACATATCATAGCATATTCTATCACATATCATACTATAGAAAACATTCTTCCTACATCAACATATCTCAACCATTCATACATATACATAAAATATCCTCATCCATATCATCCCAAGTATCATCCATTTCATTCTAATTACATAACGTTATTATTTATAGTGAGTTTTAAAATATATCCAAAAATTTCCTCTCCAATTTGAATGCCTTAAAGAAACTTTTTGGGACCAAGAGTGGTTGTAACCAATGTAGCAACCTATGTATTGATAGAGAACTTCATGAGCTTTTTGATAGGTCAAATAGTTCATCAATCAAAAATTTTGATCAAAACTTATGGTGTTTGAAATTTGGATCTCTTAAAATAGGAGATGAAAAAACTTGTTGGATACATAAAGGAGTTGCATGGAGGAGTCACACATGTTAGTATGTATTTTTATAGATCATAGGGAATCTTGGATTGAAGATAATTTGGGTACCATTTTTTGGGTTATTTTCAACATATATTTTATATTGTTGATTTATGGTTTCATGGGTAAAAGCACAAACCCGTGTCACAGTTTTATAAAGGAAGTGGCCAACACAACTAGAGCTATTCAACTTCGATTGCATAAAAGTGGAATTTCTAATTTGAATCTAAAAATGACATAAACTAATGAAATGTAGAAATATTCATGAAATTTATGCCTGTTATGTTTTGAATATTAAAAAAAATGATTTTTTTATATATTCAAAGGAAGATTTTTTATTGTCGAAAAATGTTGAAAATTAGGGGGTCTAGTCGGCATAACCAAAAATAGTGAAAAGACACTTTTTATTCGGGATTTAAATTCTCCAAATAAATGACATGCATATGCAGTGTAGAAAAAAAGAAAAATTAAATTTTGATGTATGTTTTCCTCGTAATAACATTTTAAAGTCCAACATAGCTAAATTTGATAGTTTTAATTTGGTGTCACTTTTTGTCTTTTAAGTTTATCATTACCAAAAATTAAATTATACCCTTTTGGAAAAGATTTTATCCTCTAATGAAATATATATTTTGTAAAATATTTTAATACGATTTAATATTTTTTTTAATTTCAAATTAGTCTCTTCTCAAATTTAAAAACCTACTTGCAATATTTAAAAAATAAAATACATTCAAATTAATTATCAAAAATTTAAAATATATATATGTCTAGATTAGTGACTTTGAGCTCTACAAAAGGGTATTCTTAGAATTTTTATTGTAGAAAAATATAGCAAAAGTTAAAAGTTTAATAATTAATTGAAAAATGATTATGTGGTTGTCACTTAGGATGTGACGAGGAAGCAATAGACCAGAAGGAGGGTAACCTTGCTCCAACCAATCTCTAAGGCACACAAACTCAATCCGCAATCCCTAATTCTAAAGATCCTTACATAGCACCAAGTCAAGAAATGGTTCAATGTCACCAAACAACACCTTGGGAGATCCAAAGGATCCACTATTTCCACTTAAAAAGAGCTAACGCTTCTCAAGTTCTTGTGTCACAACACACATCCTTTCTTTCATAAGTGGGCTACTACTAGACTTTAAGGTTTGAATGGCCCACTTGACCAATTCAACACAACAATCCTTCGGGGGGTGTCCTCACAACACCTTAACACAAATGAAACATGATTTCATGATTTAGATCCACTGGAACATCAATTTTGACTCACTTGCCCATAAACAGAACCAGTTGCAATTAGGCCTCATTTTGAGGGAATTGAGTGATAACTTTTGACACCCCAAGGATCTAAGCAAAAAATATATATTCAGATACCCTTTTTGGAGTTCTCAACAATATCTTAGTTTCTGGTACCGAATCAACTTGCAGATATTCCAACCAGTGTTGCACTAATAGACCTAATAGGGCTTTTAGACCTATTTGACTGAACGCCTTTCACAAAATAGTTTGGTTATCCTAATGGGTGACCATCACGGACCATGAAATATTTTTTAAACCTCCAAATTACTCTTCTATAACATTCAAACCCTTTTCCAGTGTTCTACCACTCAGTTCTCTCGCACTGCACTCATCAAACTGGTCTGTCACATAGAGATGCCAGACCTAGGGTTAGTTCTCCATCCTCTTCACCCTGTTGTGTACTCTTAATGAATTTTGGGTACTAATATATGATACAGTGGCCTATCATCTCTTGTAACAATAGAATGTCCAGTTAAGGATTGATAGGCCAAAACCCATTATTGCAGTCAAACCCTAGGGGTTTAAGGGTTTTAGGCTACCCGATAAAGATTTGCTTGTTGAATGGGGCAATGGCCACTTCAAGACTTCACACTCAAAGAAAAATAAAGGTAAAACAATCTAGTTATAGTAACTATGCCATGACTATTCTTGCCAATCCACCTTCAGTATGCAATCAACAAAAAATAGATAGTTTTTCCGAGTTTCCAACAGTTCTTGATGCTTCAATTTCTTTCCAAATCAGCCAACTCAGCCAACATACATTCTTTGGTGTTTGGTGCTTTTGAAGATGTTTCCCAAATAACCAAAACCTCCTCCAACTATTTTTCAAATTGACCGACCATTGGAAAATCACGACTTACAAAAAGTGCAAAATTGTCATGATAACAAATTGACAATATGACAACTTTTGCATAATTCAATCAACTTAGACTCTAGACTATCATAGTCTCCCAAAATGATTAGATTTGATTCTAAAATATCAAAAATGACTCAAATAGACTTTTGGTCACTTGATCCCTCAATTTAGACCATTGTGACCCTTATTGACTCAATTTGCTCTACTAGACCCTAGATGACAATTTGACCCAAACATGGACAAACTTGTCGCACTCCTAGGACATTTAATTACAAAAGGGACCCATAGGGTCTAGGGGGTTGAGCTTAGTTAGTTAAAGCATTGATTTCTCAATGTGGAGACCCAAGTTCAACTCCCAAGAGGGACATCTTTGTGGAATTCTAAGTTGTGACTCTTGCTCTTCCATTGGTTGTATTTGTCACATTGTTTAAACTGGATTTCTAAGTTGTGACCCTTGGTCTTCCAATTGTCGTTTCTAGTTTGGTGTTCGAAAGGAGCTTGTATTTGTGCTCGAAAGGAGCTAGTATTTGTAATAAGCTTGCTCGAAAGGAGCTGGTAATTGTAATAAGTTTGTAATTGTTCTATGATACTTAATACAAAAAAAGGACCCATGTGGTCTTATTGCATTCATTCTAGGCTAATAAATCATCTTGCTCTTGGTTCATGTCTTCATAGGTAGGTGCTCCTGCACCATACTCCCTGGGTGAAATTTGTCTCAAGTCCTCTTAGAGACCAACTGCTTGAAATCAGCACCCTACTTTTTGATATATTCCTCCAGCATCCATGTATCTTATAAGTCAGGAAGGCCCCACCATTTAACTAAGTGCTCAAAATAAGTCTTGTGCCTTGTTTTCTTGACCTCCCTGCTATCCAAAATGCATTTCATCTTAGGCAGATCCTTAGGTGGTAAGTGCTTTATCCATTCTTCAAGTTTTTCTAAATAGATTCACCTGCAGTAGGACTGCTATACACTGTTAGATTAGACACATTAAATATAGGTGAAATGGCAATATCATCAGGGAATTCAATTTTGTAAGCATTAGGACCATATTTAGCCAAAATTTTACAAGGTCCAATTCTTCTCATCATTAACTTGCTATGGCTTCCCTTGGGCAACCTATCCTTGCTAAGATGAACCATGACCATGTCACCCACTTGGTACTGCACATCTCTTCTTCTCTGATCCATTCTTGCTTTAACCTTTTGGTTGTTTTGTTGTAAGGTATCTCTGACTTGTTGATGCACCTCTTTCATAGCCTCTGCAAATTCATTAGCATGTCCACTCCTCTTGTCTAGCCCCTGTACATCTCTCAATTCAAAAACTCCTCTTGGATGATTACCATACACAATCTCAAAAGGACTCAAACCTGTACTTCTGTTTGTGGAATCATTATAGGCATACTTTGCCTAAGGTATCACCACATCCCAACTACTACCATGATCCTTTTTCAAACATCTAAGAAGATTTCCCAATGACCTATTCACAACTTTAGTTTGGCCATTAGTCTGAGGGTGATAGGCTGAGATAAAAGACAAATCTGTGCCCAACCTTTTCCTAACACTACTGTTTTGTTCTTTTATTATAATTAATGCGGATAGTCACATCGACTTACAATCAATTCACGTGAAATGAATACCACAATGCTAAATGCCATACAATACGTGCATCATCTCTTTCCGCTATGACTTTGAATTTTCTTCATCTTACACGATAAGTGCGAGGAAAGAAGAAAGCAAAAAATAAAGAACGGAGGATTCCACTGCGACCCACGTCTCGTTCAGTCATCTCTTCCCCCCTGAATTTCTGGACTGAACCCATGCAATATGGCAATGAGAAAAGGATTGTTACCCATAAAATAAAATCATGTGCTGTGATTAAATTTGTAGGAAACATGTTTTTTAATATTAATATATGATACTTTGAAGAGTCTCCCATTAGAAATCTAATTTACAACTACATGTGAACATTGAATATTATTTGGAAGTCAGTTTGCTGTAAAGAAACTGTTATGATTTAACTTGATTCGAAAACGTCCTCAACACGCGCCGAACAGTTCGCTACTTTGTAAGGATTCATCAGTGAATGCTTAAGTCAATTACCTTTCGTATTCTTGACAACTATGGGAATTCACCATGGTATCATTGAATTTAATTTTATTTGAATTTTAAATAACTTGGAATTAATTTGTGTATAATCTATGTCTTAACGTCCGTCGTTTTAACTGATGGAGATAATCTAATTATAGTTGTTATTTTGAACCCGTTAACAAATTGCCCCATACTTATCTTACTTCCTTTCAACTAGTTGTTAGTTGTTGAGATAAGCACGGGAAATGTAATTTGCACATTATGGTGTTGCATGGAAAGGCAAACCCTAAGTCGTTTTTAGTCATCTAATCAATTAATATTGATCCAAACTAATTCATACTAAAAATCTACTTAAGAAAATCAATACAACATTTTCATGGGATTATATGAATAAAACTAGAACATACTAGCATATTGTAAGATTATTTTTTAAATTTATAATCAAAACTACCAACATCAAATTTGATAAGTGTCAAAACTTGCCAACATCAACTTTGATCATAAAACATATGTTAACTTCAAAATACTCACATTTCAATTACTATCACAATTAATTAATCTATAATTAATTTCTTGTTAATATATAATTTATCGTGTTAGCTTAAATTATAATTATTTTTTATTCGGTTTAAGAATAAGAATTGTGAAAAGCAATATCTGAAACAACAACCAACAACAAAACAACAACATAGAGACACTATCTCTGATGTCCAAATTGATCTTGCAACAATAGGGTAAACTATATTCAACCATGGCAGCAATATTGTAAGTAGTTCATCCTAGAGTCAATGGACTTGCAACCCACAAAACAATAGATGTAGATAAACTGTGCCTATTTTCAAGAAAACACTAGATACCCCCAGACTCTAGAAAACAAAAATTGTACTCTATCTCAATACATCATGTCATTGTCTTTGAATGTTCCTTCCTGCAACCATAAATTGTTTTGACTCGTGCATGGGGAAAGCAATTCGTGTCTTTTCTTATGCAACCTTCACAATTCATAAAAGCTCCAAGTGTTGAGCATGAAAAATTTCATAACAAGTATTTCATCCTTATTCAAACCATTAAATTCACATTAGGGGTTTGACTAGGAAGAATAATCCCTCCACGATAAACTCTCACTATTCTCTATAGACACCACAATTTTAGATATCAAAGGTGAAGACAATGTTATAGGTCATAGGGGTGTGTGTTGTTTACATAGATTTAGGTAAAAACCTTACTCGTGGGAATCAATTTTGCTAGTACTAATTAAATTGGAACGCAAAAGATGTCATCTTGTAGTTTATTAGAGTACTATTGTTGCACATTTTTTACACTCCAATTCAAAAGTTTTTTTTAATAATGGGTAGATGGATAAAATATTTATGTTGTAACATTCTTATAATGGTTATTGTATATTCAACATTAGGAGGTAGAGGACTTGGTATTTTAGTAATATTTTTGAAACAATGGGATTTCAGACCTCTAAGCTAAAATGATCTCAAGGTCCTTTTGTAACATTGGAACATAAATAGGCCTTATTATTGTCCTAAACAAGAGAGCTAGGTGTTGAGATTATGTTCTTTAATTGAAAAAGAATGAGATAGTGATGTGTGTGTATGTAATCTAGACTAAAAATGACAAAATGATTAAATTTAATTGTATACAGTAGATATAGGATGAAAAGCATGAACAACAAGATAGATATGAGATGAGAATACATAGAGGAACTATGATCCAAAATTTGAAGCTAACTATACAGGATATAATCTCTGGGTGCCCTAGTCTAAAAGTGATGAAGGTTGTGGAAGATGACTAAAAATGCGATTAGGAGGCTCTACACATCTATCTCTCAAAAAATTGGGTCATTATAGAGAAAAAAGGGTGTTAGGAACCCTAGTATTCCATCTATTCAACACCCATCATAGTCTATCACTATTTACTGTGCTCTTCTATAGCTCCCTCACTATTAGATTTGAACCTACACACACATAAAAGGGGAAAATGGTTGTGTTGTATAAGGGCTTGCCTAATTCAAACCCTATGTTTGTGTTCCCACCTCCACAACAACTATGATGAGTGATAGAGTGCATGCCCTTGCAAAGATAGAGGCTAAATCAATGGTGAAATATTGAAATGGCACGATTCCCTTTAGTAATTTGATTCTCTTTTGGAAGTCTTGCAAATAATAGTGCAATAAAAGAATGAAAATAAATGACAAATATGAATCCATTCTTGAATATAGAATTCTTGTAGTCTACTTCTTTATATATTTATAGCTCTATATTTGATTATATTGTAATGTGATTACTAGATAGTCTTATCTACCTTAGGGCCTTATGAATGATTGAAGATGTCCTTTATATAGGGATTACAAGGTTATTTTAAATATAGATTAGAAAATAATGATCAAATGCAAATAATTCTTAGACCAAATCACTAATAATGAAGGTGGACACTTGCAATAATAAAATTTGAGCTTCTTTTAGAGGGACTAGAGCATTAAGGAATAGGTCCACTTAAAAGGGAACCTTCAAAAGGGGAAACTTAAAATGTCAGGATCCTAAACATAGGACCTAGTCTTTGATTTTATATTTGATGATGATTAAGTTATAGGCTTATCAGTAAAATTATAGGGTAGGATAGAGCACAAATGGTCTTAAAATGATCTAATAGAAACCTCACTAAAGTAGGTACTAGATAAACTTTAAATTTTTTAAGGTAAAAAATTTATGACACAATATTTAGCCCCTACTTTAGTGAAAGTATGATCTTATGCTCATACTCATAGTAAAGAAATATAGAAGTTGAGAGCAAGGCACTCTAGGGATAGGATAACACTAAGTTGAGGGATTTGCAAGCTCTAGAGCCTAGGATCTTTTCAACCTACACAAGAATACTCAAAGAAGGATACACTTACTAAGGACACAAAAGGAACACAAAGCACAAAAAAGGATAGTAGTAATAAGACAAACAAAGGTTCCAATTCAACTAGGTGAAGAGACTTCAATTAAAAATTTAAGCCAAATATTAAGCATCATTCCCAAAATGCTATTGTAAAGACACATGGACTTTTAGAAAGAGACAAAAGCATACACCACTAAGATGATATTCCATGGTTTGCAAATCAACAAGTGTGATGTGTTGGGGGTCCACAGACATTCCAAGCTACATGAATTTACCTAGCTAATAAGTCATGTTATGTTTGGTCATTCATATATGGATAAGTGCAAGAAGATGAGCACAATTTTGGGGAAGTTTGTGCATTGGGAAAGATACCACTAGAAATGGGTACCTATTATGCTTCAGAGCCTGAGACTAAAATTCAATAATGATTGCCCATTTTTTAAATAGTAGGTAACCATTATTTAAAAAACAAGTAATGTTATCTTAAATATATATATTTTTTTATAAAGGTACCCATTATTTTTTAGTATTTTTTATTAATTCCTACAAACTCATTTTCACACCATAAATAATGAGTACCCATTACATTTAAATAATGGGTACCTATTATTTAAAGTTTGAAAGTCCAACCTGCCCTTTGCATTAGGTTTCATCTCGGCAACTAGGCTTGGTGAGCCCAACCCTTAGCCTTGGACCTACAAGTAAAAGGATATGTAAATAACAATGGAAAATACTGACTTTCAACATATATCTATAGCCTTCTTTGACATAACTTTTTGATGAAATTAAAACACATTATAGATTATGGTGTGTAGATTTCAAATATGTAATTTTTTTTGGATTTTTGGAATTTTTTTTCCTATTTTTTAATTATTATTTTTATGAAAATCATATTTTTAATTTATTTAATAAATTTTGTATTATTTACATTTCAGGGTCCAAGAGTTAGTATTTTGTGTCAATGTAGGCCTAGGTTGAGTTCATTCTTCTTAGGTTTGCATTTTTGTGTAAATAGTGGGTTTGAGTAGGTGGTTGACCTTCTTGATGGTCAAAAGTGTCAAAAATTGGTATAGGAATTAGGGAGGGTTAAATAGGTCTTAGACATATTTTAAAAGTCGTATGTGATGAGTTGGAATAGGTCTTATAGGTTGGAGAGACCAAAAGTGCAAAAATCACAAAGTTGCAAAAAGTTGTCATGACAACTTTTGTCCTGAATTGGTTAGCGGTGGAGTTAGGGTTTGTTCAATGCCCTAGGAGGACTCCACACGTGGGAAAGATCTAAATGCCCTCTCTTACACATTTAACAAGGTTAGAGAAGTGTGTGATGTAACTTCAACAATTGAAACTACTCATTTTCAGTCTTGTTGACAACATTTTGGTTTGATTTCACTCATTTTGCAATTGAATATGGATTGAATCCATTGATTCGGAAATGGATTGAGTTATTCTTATGTGTTATTGTGTTTTTTTTTCAATTTAGCATTTTGTAAATACTGTTCATTGGTGTTTTCTTGCTTAAGTTTGCAAGCAACCAGTTTTGGCTTGTATATAGCAGTTTTCTAGTAAATATGATTGCCCCTTGAGTTTCAAATGTGCTGAAATCATGGATAGTTGGGAAATGATAGGAAACCACCTATACATTGTAAATATTTAGGTTCAAGTTTTGGAGAAAATTTTAAGTATGACTGTCACCTTGTTCTAGGCGAGTCCACGAGCAACCAGGCTAGAGGAAATAAGGTGAAAATGAAGTGCTAAGTGTAGGGGTGTGTGCCAAATCACCATTTCAGAGTTTGGAGGGGTCCATGGAGTTGGGACAGAGTTTTCCATGCAAGGAGGAGATTTTAAAAATCTATTTGATGCAAAAACCCCAACTTGTTCATTCACTGCTCGTTAAAGGCCTAGTAAACCCTTCAAAACCTTGATTTTTGGGTTAGTACATTGTACGGTGAAACCAGGGGCCAAAACCAAAAAAATCCTTTACTGCTAGGTGTATCTTTGAAGAAAATCCAAACTTATTTTGGGGTCTTTTGCATCATTTTCCTTCAACCCCTAGAAAACCGGATTTGGAGGCCTAATCGGGGCTCATTCCTTGTAGCCCTTTTCTAGGCAAGATTTTCAAATCGGTAAGAAACCTAATGATTGCAAACAACTAATGGACCCTAAATGCATTCAAAACATGTTAGAAGATACCTACACACCTCTGCATCATCCCACAATAGTAGTAGGTCAGTTTGACAAGTTGAAGCCAAGAGGCCAGAATTGAGCACCTGAGAAGCATTGTGAATTGATAGGGTTCCTAACCAAAACACCAAAAGAAAACACCTTAGAATGGTCAAGAATCAAGCCCTAGAAGAGATTGAGAAGGAATTGGAGGTATAGAGTGCAATTAGGCTTGGTGAGTTGGTCAAATTGAGCAACACCAACTAGGTGAAGTTCTAAGTAGGCTTGGTTAACCCCATCAAATTGGTATCAGATCCTATAAGATTTGGGTGAAAAGAGTTGATGTCCTCAGTGGAATATGTAAGAGACAAAATCATGGTGACCAATGCAGAGTTGGCAAGGAAAGTGGATGGTCAGGAGGAAGAGAAAAGACTCCTGAAAGAGAAATTGATTGAATTGGAGAGTAAGCTTGGTGCAATTGAAACTAAGGCAAATGAAGTGTTGGTAAAGGTTGAAGGAGCAGAAGGGAAGGGTAAAGAAGTGTTAGAGATAGACAATGTGCCTGAACCAGATCCTATCCTAGAGAAAGAACCTTTCCTAAAGGCGTTGAAAGCCTTGAGTGGTAAATCACTAGAAGGATTGCCATTGTTCACTGGTAAGATGGAAGCAGAAGTGGTCTTAGAATGGATAGAAGGTATGGAGAACCACTTTGAATATGAAGGTATAATTGAAGCCCAGGGAGTCATGGTAGACAAGTCTAGGATGAGAGGAGTTGCTCTCACATGGTGGCAATTTGTAAAAGATGAGAGGAAGAAAATGGATGAAGCACCCATCTCTTCTTGGAAAGGGATGCTAGTAAAAATTAAAGAAGTCTACCTCCCTGATGACTATGAAGTGCAATTTCATAGGAAGAGACAAAATTTAAGACAAAAAGACCTTGATGTTAGTAGCTACATGGAGGAGTTTCACAAACTTAGCCTTAGATCTCATGTGGTGGAAGAAGAGAGTCTCAAGGTTGCTAGGTACCTAAATGGTCTACGGTGGAACATCCAAGAAGAAATCCGCCTAATGAGCCCAAAAAAAGTCCATCAAACCTTTCAACTTTCCCTTAAGGTGGAGGAAAAAATGAAAAGAAAACATGACTCAAGCAGCAATAGAGGCCATAGGGGAGGCTTTGGAGGAAGAAGTACTGAACAAAGAACACAAGGTGAGTCCAAACTCATAGAGCAACAAGAGATTGGCACTAGTAGAGGAAGATTCAATTGAGGAAGGGGATCAAATACTGGTTCCAAGGGAAGATGTAGTGGACAAGGTAGAGGTTCCTCATATTTTGCAACAATGAAGTGATATCATTGTGACCAACTTGGCCATCCAGCATATAGGTGTCCAGAGAAGGGATCATCATCACAAGGTAGTGAAATAAGAGTGAACTATCTTCAAGAAGAGTCTTCAAGTAGCATGACCTTAGAGGTTACCTTAGAGTCAGAAGTAGGTGACAACTTGATGATAAGGAGAACTTTGATCAAAGAACTAGTCAGAGAAGAGCCTAGCCATGGAAGGTCCTTATTTAGAATCAAATGCAAGATTATGGACAAAGTGTTCAATGTGATAATTGATTTAGGGTCTACAGACAATATTGTATTAGAAGAGGCAGTGAGTAAACTCAAATTGCAAAGGATACCTCACAACAGTCCTTGTAGATTCACTTGGTTAAACAAAGGTCAACATGTTCTAGTCAATGAACAAGCATGGGTGGATTTTACCATTGGAAGGTATAAGGACAAGGTATTATGTGATGTCCTACCCATTCATGTCATCTCCTATTAGGAAGACCATGGAAATTTGATAGACAAGCTATCCATGATGGAGCCAAGAATGCATACTCATTCAAGAAAGATGGAGTCACATTCAAGATTCACTCTATCCTTGAGGAAGGTGAGAAAAGGGCAGCAGGTCCTAATGTTCTTTTGGTAAGTGAAAAATAGTTTTTGAAGACACTTGAGCAAGATGAAGGTGTAGGATTTGCACTAGTGATGAACCCTAAAGAGGAAGACAAGAAAGAATAGTTAGATTTTCCAAAAGAGGTGCAAGATTTGTTGAAGAAATTCAAAGGCGTAGTAAGTGATGGACAACTAGCCACATTACCTCCTAAAAGAGCCATAAGCCATCAAATAGACTTCATTCCTGGAGCATCCTTACTTAACAAGGAAACTTATAAGATGACTCCCCAACAAAAAGTTGAGATTGCCAAGCAAATCCAAGAGCTCTTAGACCAAGGCCTAATTAGGAAAAGCATTAGCCCTTGTGCTGTCCCTACTATGTTAGCCCCAAAGAAAGGTGGTACTTGGAGGTTGTGTACTGATTATAGAGCCATAAATAGGATCACCATCAGATATAGGTTCCCTATTCCTAGAATAGAAGACCTCATGGATTGTTAAGGGGAAGCTAAGTGCTTTACCAAGAGTGACCTTAAAAGTGGATATCACCAAATTAGGATTAAAGAGGGTGATGAGTGGAAAACAACATTCAAGACAACAGAGGGACTTTATGAGTGGCTTGTAATGCCATTTGGATTATCCAATTATCCAAGCACCTTCATGAGACTCATGAATGAGGTGATGAAGGATTTCATAGGTAAATTTGTGGTGGCATATCTAGATGAAATTCTCATTTTCAGTAAGGATAGGGCAGATCATATTACTCATTTGCAAGATGTATTACAAAGATTGTATGATAAAAAGCTAACCATGAACTTGGATAAGTGTGAGTTTGTTAACCAGGATTTGGTTTACTTTAGGTTTGTCTTGTCTCAAGGAAACCTAAAGATGGATCCCAGCAAGGTTGAATCCAGAGTAAATTGGCCCACTCCGAAGTCAACAATAGAGGTGAGAAGCTTCCATGGACTAGCTCAGTACTATAGGAAGTTCATTAGGCAATTCAGTGCTATATGTGCACCAATGTTAGACACCATTAGAGGTGGAATGAAGGAAAAATTTTAGGGGAATGAGGAAGCCAACAAAGGTTTTGAAACCTTGAAGGGGAAGATAGCTACTTAACCGGTGCTAGTGTTGCCTAGTTTTGAGAAATTTTTCATTGTAGAATGTGATGCAAACAATGTTGAGGTAGATGTTGTCCTAAGACAATAAGAAAGACCAGTAGATTTCCATAGTGAGAAGCTAAGTGATTCCAAGAAGAAATACTCCTATTATGATCTTGAGTTGCATGCTTTAGTGCAGGCTTTGAGAAAGTGGAGACACTATCTCCTCCCTAAGGAATTTGTAGTCTATACAAATAACCAAGCATTGAGTTTCCTAAAATCACAAGATAAACTTAGTCATAAGCATATGAAATGGGTGGAGTATATGCAGGCCTATACATTCACCATTAAGCACAAGAAAGGGTAGTTAAACCGGGTAGCTGATGCATTAAGTAGAAGACTTTTGACAGTCCAAGAGATCCAATTGAGAAGCATAGGTGTTGACAGTTTTAGAGGCTTATATCCAAAGGATGAAGACTTCTCAAATGCCTACAAGGTGTAAAAGGAGTATCAAAATCACTTCCATAGTGAGTATTCTGATTTTACTTTGCAAAATGGACTATTGTTTAGAGGTGGGCAGCTTTGTGTGTCTAGAGGCTCAATGAGGGAAAATCTCATACAAGAGAAGCATAATGGCAGCCTTAGTTGATATTTTGGATTCAATAAGACTCAAGAGTTGGTTCAAAGGTACTACTATTGGCCAAGGATGAGTCAAGATGTGAAGAAGTATATGGAGACTTGCATAGTTTGCCAAAAGGCCAAAGGTACTTCTACAAATGCCAGTTTATACCAACCTCTTCCTATACCAAATAGACCCTGGGAATGTATTAGTATGGACTTTGTAGTAGGTTTACCAAGGAAAAAACATGGATATGACAACATTTATTTCATTGTGGAGAGATTTAGCAAAATGGCTCACTTTGTGCCTTGCAAGACTACTCATGATGCATGCCAAATAGCTCAATTATTCTTCAAAGAGGTAGTGAGGATACATGGTTTACTCATGAGAATTGTTTCAGATAGAGACTCAAAGTTCATGAGTAATTTTTTGAAGACACTTTGGCAAAATCTTGGCACCAACCTCTCTTTTGGGTTAGCCTATCATCCTCAAACAAATGGGTAGACCGAAGTGGTGAATAGGAGCTTGGAAAACTTATTAAGGTGCCTTACTAAGGGATATGCTCAGACATAGGATCAAGTACTCTCACAAGCTGAATATGCATACAATGACACCATGAATAGGACTACTGACAAGAGCCCTTTTGAGGTGGTCTATGGAGTGCACCCAAGAGGAATTTTGGAGTTGAGAGACTTAGGTAGTGCAGCAACAAGAAGTGGATATGCAAAAGACTTTGCTTAATCAATGAAGGAAGTACATGAATCAGTCAAGCAAGCATTGAAGGAGAACACAAGCAAACTCAAGCAAGCATTGAAGGAGAACATAAGAAAACTCAAGCAAAAAGTTGATGAAAGGAGGAAAAATCTACAATTTCAAGTGGGAGATCTTGTCATGGTGCACCTAAAAAAAGAAAGGCTACAACAAGGAGTGCCTAACAAGTTACAAATGAGAAGGATAGGTCCATTTACCATTCTAGCCAAGTATGGAGAAAATGCATACAAGGTGGATCTACCTAGTGACATAGTAGCTTTGACTTGACTCGAAAATGTCCTCAACATGCGCTAAACAGTCCGCTACTTTGTAAGGATTCATCAATGAATGCTTAAATCAATTACCTTTCGTATTCATGACAGCTATGGGAATTCACCATGGTATCATTTAATTTAATTTTATTGGAATTTTAAATAATTTGGAATTAATTTGTGTATAATCTATGTCTTGACGTCCGTCGTTTTAACTGACGGAGATAATCTAATTTAGAATTATAGTTGTTATTTTGAACCCCTTAACAAATTGCCCCAAACTTATCCCACTTCCTTCCAAGTAGTTGTTAGTTGTTAGTTGTTGAGATAAGCACAGGAAATGTAATTTGCACATTGTGGTGTTGCATGGAAAGGCAAATCTTAAGTCAATTTTAGTCATCTAATCAATTAATATTGATCTAAACTAATTCATACTAAAAATCTACTTAAGAAAATCAATACAACATTACTATCACATTCTCATAGGATTATATGAATAAAATTAGAACATACTAGCATATTGTAAGATTATTTTTTTAATTTATAATCAAAACTACCAACATCAAATTTGATAAGTGTCAAAACTTGCCAACATCAACTTTGATCATAAAACATATGTTAACTTCAAAATACTCACATTTCAATTACTATCACAATTAATTAATCTATAATTAAGTTCTTGTTAATATACAATTTATCGTGTTAGATTAAATTATTATTACTTTTTATTTGGTTTAAGAATAATAATTTTGAAAAGCAATATCTAAAACAACAACATAGAGACACTATCTCTGATGTCCAAATTGAGCTTGCAGGCTTGCAGCAATAGAGTAAACTATATTCAACTATGGCAACAATACTGTAAGTAGTTCATCCTATAGCCAATGGGCTTGCAACCTACAAAACAATAGATATAGATAAATTGTGCCTATTTTCAAGAAAACGATAGATACCCCCAGACTCTGGAAAACAAAAATTGTACTCTATCTCAATACATCATGTCATTGTCTTTGAATTTTCCTTCCTGCAACCCTAAATTGTTTTGACTTGTGCATGGGGGAAATTAATTCGTGTCTTTTCTTATGCAACCTTCACAATTCATAAAAGCTCCAAGTGTTGAGCATGCAAAATTTCATAACATGTATTTCATCCTTATTCAAACCATTAAATTCACTTTAGGGGTTTGACTAAGAAGAATAATCCCTCCACAATAAACTCTCACTATTCTCTATAGACACCACAATTTTAGATATCAATGGTGAAGAGAATGTTATAGGTCATAGGGGTGTATGTTGTTTACATAGATTTAGGTAAGAACCTTATTTGTGGGAATCAATTTTGCTAGTACTAATTAAATTGGAATGCAAAAGATATCATCTTGTAGTTTATTAGAGTACTATTGTTGATCATTTTTTACACTACAATTCAAAAGTTTTTTTTAATAATGCGTAGATGGATAAAATATTTATGCTATAACATTATTATAATGGTAATTGTATATTCAACATTAGGAGGTAGAGGCCTTGGTATTTTAGTAGTATTTTTGAAGCAATGGGATTTGAGACCTCTAAGCTAAAAAGATCTCAAGGTCCTTTTGTAACATTGGAACATAAATAGGCCTTATTATTGTCCGAAACAAGAGAGCTAGGTGTTGAGATTATGTTCTTTAATTGAAAAAGAATGAGATCTCAAGGTCCTTTTGTAACATTGGAACATAAATTTAATTGTATACAGTACATATAGGATGAAAAGCATGAACAACAAGATAGATATGAGATGAGAATACATAGAGGAACTATGATCCAAAATTTGAAGCTAACTATATAGGATATAAGCTCTAGGTGCCCTAGTCTGAAAGTGATGAAGGTTGTGGAAGATGACTAAAAATGTAATTAGGAGGCTCTACACATCTATCTCTCAAAAAATTGGGTCATTATAGAGAAACAAGGGTGTTAGGAACCCTAGTATTCCATCTATTCAACGTCCATCATAGTCTATCACTATTTACTATGCTCTTCTATAGCTCTCTCACTATTAGATTTGAACCTGCACACACATAAAAGGGGGAAATGGTTGTTTTGTATAAGGGCTTGCCTAAGTCAAACCCTATGTTGGTGTTCCCACCTCCACAACAACTATGATGAGTGATAGAGTGCATGCCCTTGCAAAGATATGAGCTAAACCAATGGTGAAATGTTGAAATGGCATGATTCCCTTTAGTAATGTGATTCTCTTTTGGAAGTCCTACAAATAATAGTGCAATAAAATAATGAAAATAAATGACAAATATGAATCCATACTTGAATATAGAATTCTCATAGTCTACTTCTTTATATGTTGATAGCTTTAGATTTGATTAGATTCTAATGTGATTGCTAGATAGTCTTATCTACCTTAGGGCCTTATGAATGATTGAAGATGTCCTTTATATAGGGATTACAAGGTTATTTTAAATGTAGATTAGGAAATAATGATCAAATGCAAATAATTCTTAGAAAATAATTGATTGGTATGTGTTAAGTGAACTTTGTATTTATAGATGATTATAAAATAAATATATTAATAATATTTTATATTACAATAATTGTATATTGATTTGTAATGAAATATATTATTGAGAAAGAAATAAGATTAATTAATTGATGTAAATATGTGATCATTCTTAAAATCTTTTACATTCACGAATTTAAAAAATTAAAAAGATGAAGAAATCATTAATTGAATTATCAATAAATCTAAGCAGTATCATAGTTGGGAAGTTTACCAAGTAAAGTCTAGATTATGATTATTATTTTTTATCAATCTTAGTTTTTCCTTAGCAAAGATTTTACTATTTAGGATATATCCTTTAAATAAGGGCTTGTGAGCTTCATCCTATGGAGGGGATGGGATGTTCAATTGCTCAAAAACATATTGTAGAAAGATCACCCACAAAGCAAGACATTTACATTTTGAAATAGACATAAATTGAGTTGAACTATATGATCTGGTCCAAAAAAATAATCTTATAATATAACATATTTCTAAATTAAAATATTATTAATAAAAATTGTTAGAGATCTGAAAGGGTTAGTCCAAAAAATAAACCAGATCTAAAAACCCTAAGTGTGAAATCCGAAAATTGAATCAAAGAAAATTTGAAAATTTCGAAACAGTCAAAAACACAGACGCTGTTACCCCCAACACAGACGCGCCTGTATGACACAGACGCGGTTCTGTGATTCACAGACGCGGCCAAAAATCATAGACGCCCCTCTCTGACACAGACACGAGTAGAAATAACGCAGACGCGCTTATGGAACACAGACGCCCCTATCTGAAACCTGCAAAATAAAACTTGTCGAAAACACAGATGCGACTCCTGATTCTGCAGACGCTCCTGAAAATCAGAGACGCGATCCGAATATTTGCAGACGCGGAAAAACCTAAAATGTTGTTGAAAAATGTCCGATCTGCAACTTCAAAAACGCAAAATCTACAACAAAAAGGTTAAATGCAAAGGGACAAGAGTCCCACTGGGCATGCCAAAATGTATATGGTGAAAATGGATAACAATAATAACAATATTGAAAGGCTAAATGAATCCAACCACAAAACCCTAGCCTAACAATCAACAAAGATCCACCATAACATATGAAGATTACCTAAGACAATGCAAATCAAATGAAATCACAAAGATTATACCATCACATGTCCAATAGGGTTTTGATCTCCATTCTTCCTATCTCCATTGATCTTGCTTGATATATTTGCTCTCAGATTTTTATGTGCACAAGAGCTCAACAAAGAACAGAATGTGGTTGGAAGTAGAATCGTAATGTAGCCAATTGATCAAGTTGTTAGGGTTTGACAATGAAGAAGGCATCTCCTTAAATAGAAGACACAATATGAAATGGAGGGATAAGATTGAGAGGTGTAAAAAGAGAGGTCGGCTAAGATTAGAGGGTAGGTAAAAGAAATACCAAAATAATGAAAGGGGTAGGTAGTGTATGAATTAAGAGATGAATGACATGTGTCATGTGTAGAAAAAAGATAATGAATTAATTAAATAAATAAATATTTATTTAATTAATAGAGGAAATGGGATAATTAAATAAATAAAATATTTATTTAATTTAGGAAAATGATAATTTAAATAAATAAATGTATTTATTTAAATGAGAAATAGGGATAGAAGAGGATAAATGAATTAATTAAATAAATAAGGATTTATTTAATTAATAGAAGAATTAGGCTTGGATAATTAAATAAATAAAATATTTATTTAATTAGACTGGACAATTTTGGGTGTCTACATTTTGCCCCTCTTTGAGACAATGTGGCTTGTCGCATTGTTTCAAAGAAGATAAGATGAACTGATACAAAGTTGCCCCAGGATGGGAATGATATGCCCCCTCGAGACATTGGATGAAAATGTCTGAAAAGATTGTAGATAATCTCTCGATAAGAAAGAAAGGCTAGAATGGATTGACCGGATAAAGTGACAAAGTCATGGGATAATGAAGACTGACTCAGAAAATGAAGGCGAGGGCTAGGGTAGGCTATAAGATAGACCACGGGGGAAAATACATCCTCATTGTCATCTACATATTCACAAGATTAGAGTGCAGAGAGAGAAAAGAGCAACAGCAGTCAGCAGCGATGGCTTTCGTACACAGATTCGACCGTGTTCGCCGATTTCAGAGGCCAGTAGAGGCAGGAGAGCTGGTAAGTACCACCAAACCTCCTCGTACTTTGACGCATTTGCTTTTGTCATTAATGCATGGTAGATAGGGCAATAAATGCACTTAGAAGTAGGATGCAAAAAATGCAAAAACTGGGAAATCGTGTTTGCGTCAGTGTCAGGCGTGTCTGTGTCCGACAGGCGCATCTGTGTCGGTGCTAGGCACATCTATGCCTGGAACTGCGTTTGTGTCGAATGTGGGCGTGTCTACGTCTTTTAGGGGCGTTTATGTTGCAAAGTCACATTTGTGAACAATGTAGGCACGTTTATGTCAAACAGGCGCGTTTGTGTTGTTTAGGTGCGCTTGTGTAGTCAATAGGCACGTTTGTGAGTTAGAAACACGTTTATGTCCGAAAATGCAAGGTTTTGTCTTCTAGGTCAAATCGGTAGTTCTGTGATGAACATACGCTGTCGATTGGATAAGCTGCTAAGAGGATACACTCAAGTAGGTCCTCTAGGAAGACTAGGATAGATCAAGGCACTTTGTGATGAATAGGGAGCACCCAGATAGAGTACTTTGTGATGAACAGGGAGTGCAAGATGTGAGTAACACTTTGTGATGAACAGGGAATGTCACACACGTAGTACTTTGTGATGAACAGGGAGTACCACTAGGATAATCAGTAACACTTTGTGATGAACAGTGAGTGTCACTAGGGTAGATAGCCATATGCATTTAGATAGCGAGTAGCATGTTGTGATGAACAGTGAATGCCACGATGACTGACATGATTGATTTGTTTGACTGCAGGAGTATTTGCCTATGTTAGAGTCATGGGAGAGATTCCCGTCGACACAGAGGTTGCAACCGGAGTTGTCGTTTCAGGATAGAGCTGCCATCGAGGAGATGGGTTTGAGACACGTGCTGTATGTGCCTGAGTTTCGGGCAAACATGGGTTTGCTGACTGCGCTGGCCGAGAGATGGCATTCAGAGACATGCACCTTTCATTTGCCGATGGGGGAGATGACAGTCACCCTTGAGGATGTATACAGGATTCTACATATACCGATTGATGGAGATCTGATTCCATATGATCGTGATGGAGACAGAGAGGCTTTGAGACGGGTGTTTCAGGATCCCGGCCTAGAGATGAGAGTAGGACATGTGGCATGGGGCACCATGACCGTGACAGGATTAGCCTTGCCAGCTGTGATTGGAGGAGCTATCAGTTGGTTCCTATGTCCGGACAGGGCGACACGAGGGTTGGCAGTGGTTTGGGGAGGAGCACTAGAGAGATTGGTGACGCATCACACCAGGTATGCATGGGGTCCATGTGTGTTGGCCCACCTATATTATGAGCTTCACCAGTTTGTATACCATGGATCAGTGGGACTGGGCTGTGGAGTGATACTATTGCAAGTTTGGGCGTACGAGCATCTTCCTATCATGCGGCCGATACATTTCATAGGGAGAGGTCATGGATGGAGTTTTGTTCATCTGTATGACATGATCACTTCGCAGCCGCGGATTGGCAGGTTAGAGCATTGGCGGCGAGTGATAGATGACATTGACGTAGTCATCTGGAGACTATATCTGGGATGTGAGGAGTGGGAGGATGACATAGTGGAGCTGCCCTACACCTTCTGGAGTAGGTATCTGATTGGGCGGATGCCCTATATACTGGAGAGACAGCTGGTGGATAGAGTATGCAGGCAGTATGGCAAGATCCAGAGGATGCCACGAGGCTCGGGTATGTATGCCTGTATAGTTAGGGATCAGGCGCAGTTCGGGCCTTTATTGTCATATGATCAAGCGCTGACACAGCTAGAAGAGATGGTGCCCCTACCCTGGGATATGTGGCCAGAGATCGAGGATGCCGGGATGGATGCAGAGTATTCAGCATATTGGGCCGAGCATCCATTCCCTCGATTGACAGATCCAGGAGAGCTACTAGAGGGAGATGGAGGAGGAGATGATGATGATGATGGTGGGGGTGATGGGGGCCGAGGCCGACGGAGGTGGAGGGGAGTAGTTGAGGAGAGGAGGGTGGCACCTCGGAGAGAGGGTGGACAGGAGGGACAGGCCCCGGTGGTGAGGGGTCGCGGTGGATTGCCCCTGCAGGTACCAGCAGCACAGGGTCCTAGAGCACAGAGACAGAGATAGGGACAGGTACAGGGACAGGTGCCAGTATAGGCACAGGAGCAGGGACGGAGACAAGTACAGGGACCTAGGCCTGTACCGAGACAGGTACCCGTGCAGGCACCAGTATAGGTACAGGGACAGGTACAGGGGCAGGCACTCACAGAGGGAGAGCCACAGGCAGAGGCAGAGGGTGGGGATCCAGAGGAGGATGAGCTGATTGAGCTCAGGGAGATCTGCCAGGGCTAGGCAAATGAGATCCAGGATCTGGAGAGGGAGAGGGACCAACTCAGGATCAGGCTCAGGGATACTGAGCAGGAGAGGGATCAGGCGATTCAGCGCTACACTAAGGCTGAGACAGCGCTGAGGGCAGGGAGGCAGGCGGCGGAGGACACAGGAGCAGGCTACGCATATGTCCTGCGAGCCGGAGAGGAGATTGCCTACTGGAGGGACCTGTATTATGGTGTCGTGCCAGCAGATCAGCGAGCGAGGAGCTTCCATAGACCATCGCGGACAGCGACAGCTACGGGAGGGAGCCGGAGGAGACAGGCGTCAAGTGGTGGGGTCATGGGTCCTCCACCACCACCAGATAGGGGGCACAGGCAGGGTGATCCTGGAGCAGGTCCTTCTAGGGCTCAGATTCCGTCGAGGCCAGGCGGCTCCGAGGGAGGGAGTTCATCATAGCCATAGAGGGCTCCCTTGTATTAGTATTTGTACCATTTTTTTTGTATTGTAGACACCTGCGGGTGATTTTGTAGCCATATGATTTTGACATCATTGTATCATGACACTTTATATATATATATATGAGATGATTCATTTTTGCGGCAGCTATATGCATGTGTACTTATGTGATGAGATGTTCTTATGTGATGGTTATGAATATGGATGCAAATATATACATGATGCAATGCAATATATTTTTGTGTTCTTTTATGTTTTATATGTGTATGCATGAAGCAAATGTGAATGTATGTAATGCAGATGAATATGATAATGTAAGTGTAAATTGTGCTAACAGGTGTTGTGTGCAGGATGTGATGCAATTGTGATATCTATATGTATGTATGAAATGCAAATGTTTTTGGTGTGTCATTATACTCAGTCATGTGATAGTAGGCTACATGGACTCGAGAAGGACGATGGAAGTCAATCAAGAAAGGGGGATGAAAGACAGAAGATATGAACATGAAAGAGCTTCTTGTGCATTATCATCATTGAGCTTATTATGGCAAAATAAGTTATGACAATCGAGGCATTTGTTCAACCCAGAAAGTCATTGTACCTGTTTGCATGGAGATAAGACAATCACAAACAAGGAATGCCCCAGTTCATACTAGACTCACAGTGTCCTCATATCCTCGGACAAGTCATAGCATTACTAAAAGACAATCCACAGACAGTAAATGCAAATAGGTGACGATACCCCATCCTCGCCTTTCTAGTCAAAGACATCCTGGAGATAGAATCTCTAGTCAGAGACATCCTGGAAAAGCTAAAAGACATGTCACCAAAAAGATAAAATCAAAAGAAAACCAAGACTCGACACCAACATCCACTGTAGTCCTCAAGTTTAGTGTCTCTTGTCACTTGTATAAGTCGAATTTTGATTGTGGTCACAATGTTTACTTTCACAAAAAGGATAGATAGCACTGAACCATATGTTGTCTGAGTCTGTTGAAAGATTTGACTTGTTGAAGCCCATTGTTGCTACTGTGTCATCTGAAACTGACTGAATCCATGAAACTGATACTTTATTGCGGAGAAGATGAAACTTTATTGCGAATCTTGCGACGCAAATGTTGCTTTATTGTGGATTGTGCGCGAATAGACTGAAGAAAGCTGGAAGAAACTGTACTCCTCAAAACATGTGATGTTCTTAGTTCCACACCCATCACTAGACGCAGGATTTGCCCTAGTCATAGATAGGATCTGATTTATTATGGATGGAAAGGGAGTGAAAAGGGGGGTTTATTATGAATGGCTAACCAATCTTGGGTAGATCAATAACAAGCCATGATGGGAATGGGTAAGTTTATTATGAACGAATAGGTTGTGAGTGTGTGCAAAGTGAAAGGATGAAAGTGAATCCTGAAGGAGGGAGGAGCAATGTCTCTACGCATGGCACTGGTGACCCAGTTTTCACCATGGTACTTGCCTAGGGTTCCACCGAAGTGGTTTTCACCGTTGGACGAAATTATTTCTCTTTACTTTTTTTATTTTTCAATTTTTTTTGTGTCACAAGGTGCCTGTTTGCCAGGTTTTCACCAAGTAACGATTTTTTTGTTTTATAATTTTTTTTGCATTTTTGAATTTTTTGATTTTTTTGTATTTTTGAAATTTTTGATTTTTTTTGTATTTTTGAATTAGGATATTCCGAAGAGCTATGTGTAGAACCTGCGAAGGTGCATGCTGTTGATAGGATCCTCCAAAGGTTCACCTTCTGTAGTTGAGAGCTGATATGCACCAGATCCGTAGGCTGCTGTAATGATGTAAGGACCAAGCCAATTTGGTTCGAACTTGCCCTTCTTCTCTCTGTCTTGCTGGTTCTTGGGATTTTATCTGAGAACCAAGTCACCTACTTCAAATGTGTGAGGCTTGACTTTGTGATTGTAGCTGCGACTCATTCGTTGTTGGTAAGCTTTGAGATAATTAAAAGCAGTTTGTCTCCGTTCATCCAGCAGTTCTAGTTCTTGTAAGCGAGAGACCCTGTAATCTTCATCGTTGATGATGTTTTGCAAAGAGACCCGTAAAGAAGGTAGATTGACCTCAATAGGCAAGATGGCTTCAGCGCCGTAGACAAGTGAGTAGGGTGTAGCTCCTGTAGGTGTGCGGACACTTGTGCGATAGGCCCAAAGTGCAGGATTGAGTTGGATATGCCAGTTACGGCCATCTTCGTCGACTGTCTTTTTAAGGATTTTAAGAATTGTTTTATTAGACGCCTCAGCTTGGCCATTACCCTGGGGGTAATATGGTGTGGAGAAATGATGGGAAATATGGAAGCGGTCACAGAGTTCATGAACATCCTGATTTTTGAAGGGACGCCCGTTATTAGTAATAATGGAATTAGGAATACCATATCGGCAAATGATATAGTTAAGGATGAAAGTAGCAATTTGTTTCCCAATGACTTGTGTGAGAGACATAGCTTCAATCCACTTTGTGAAATACTCTGTGGCTGTGATAATGAATTTATGACCATTGGAAGAAGGAGGGTGAATCTTGCCTATGAGATCAAGTCCCCACTGGCAAAAGGGCCAAGGAGACACAAGTGGTTGTAGTTCTTGTGTTGGTGCATGTATGAGGTCTCCATGAATTTGACATTGCTTACGTTTCTTGACAAACTGATATGAGTCTTTTTCCATATTGGGCCAGTAATATCCAGTCCTGATGAGTTTCTTGGCCAAGGTAGGACCACTAGTATGCGGACCACATATCCCTTCATGCACTTCATGTAACGCAATCTGAGCTTCATCTCTTTCTAAACATCTAAGAAGAGTGCCATTTAGACCTCATCGGTATAGGATATCAGCTAGAATGACATATCGAGAGGATTGGCGAATGAAAGTGCGGTGTTGGTTATTCGATAGATCAGGAGGTAAGATATTATCGCAAAGATATGTGAATATGGAACCATATAACTGGGATTCGGGACTAACAATGCATATCATTTCAGTAGGAGTGATCTCATATGAAGGAACCAATAGGTTGTCTACTAGGAACTCATAGCAGGTCTCATTTTGAGGCAGATCAATTAGTGAAGCAATTGTAGCCATGGCATCTGCAGCACGATTCTACTCTCTTGGTATCTGCTCAAAATCTATCTTTGTGAAGTGCTATTTCAAATCATCTACCAGTTGCTTGTAAGGCATTGATTTTTCATCCTTTGTTTGGTAATCATCAGTTGCTTGATGGATGACAAGTTGAGAATCCCCAAAAACACGAATTTCTTGGATCTTCCACTGAACTGCAATTTGTAATCCAGTTGTTAATGCCTCATATTCCGCTATATTGTTAGTGCAAGGAAATGATAAGCGGTATGATTTTGGTATAGAATTGCCTTGAGGAGTTATAAAGAGAATACCCGTGCCTGCCCCATGCTGTGTGTATGAGCCGTCAAAGTACAGTTGCCATGGCTTTGCATGTGATATTGTTAAAATGGATTCATCTGGAAATTCTGAATTTAGAGGAACATCATCAATCATGGGGGCATCTGCTAATTGGTCCGCGATTGCTTGTCCTTTTATTACTTTTCTGTCCACATACTTGATGTCGAATTCACTCAGGATCATTACCCATTTGGCCAGTCGCCCAGTAAGTGTAGCTTTGTTGCGACGTTATTTTAATGGATCAATTCTTGCAATCAACTTAGTCTTATGAGTGAGCATATAATGTCATAATTTCTGTGAGGCAAAGACCACAGCGAGACATGCACACTCGATTGGTGTGTAGTTTAGCTCATATCCCACCAATGTGCGACTGATATAGTATACTACTTTTTCCTTGCCGTCAGCTATTTGTTGTGCTAGGAGTGCCCCCAGTGCTGTTGGAGTAGCTGATATGTATAGTAACAAAGGCTGATCTAGAACTGGTGGCATCAAAACTGGCGGATTCAAAAGATAATCTTTGAGCGTCTGAAAAGCTTGTTGACAGTTATCATCCCATTTGAACTTGATGTTTTTATGTAGCAGGTGTTGAAAAGGATTACACTTATCTGCAAGTTGTGCTATGAATCTTCGTATAGACTGGAGTCTCCCTTGTAAGGATCGAAGTTGACTGATATTTCTGGGTGGCGGCATGTCCAAGATAGCCTTGACTTTTGCTGGATCAGCTTCGATTCCTCTTTTGGACACAATGAATCCTAGGAGCTTCCCAGAGGTTACTCCAAAGACACATTTCTTGGGGTTTAATCTTACTTTATATTTTTCCAACCGATCAAAGACGACTGAAAGTATGTCCAAATGTGTATCTCTGTCTATTGATTTACCCAAGAGATCATCAACATAATCTTCCATGGTTATGTGCATGAGATCATGAAAGATAGTGGTCATTGCTCTTTGATATGTAGCACCTGCATTTTTCAGCCCAAAGGGCATGACATTCTAACAGAAATTTCCCCACAGACAAGTGAATGATGTTTTGTGTTGATCCTCAGGTGCAATCCTGATTTGATTATAACTAGAAAATCCATCCATTAAAGATAACATTTCGTGACCTGCTGTGAGATCAACGATCAAGTCAATATTTGGTAATGGGAAATCATCTTTCGGACAAGCTTTGTTGATGTCTCTGAAATCTGTACATATTCTGATGCTGCGATCTGGTTTACTGACAGGTACTAAATTGGAGATCCATTCAGGATAATCAATAGGGTGTATGAATCCGACATCCAATAATTTCTCCAGCTCTGCTTTGACTAGTAATGCCACTTGTGGATGCATTTTCCTTAATTTTTGTTTCACTGGCTTTGCCCCCGGTTTGACTGTCAAATGATGCATTACCAAATCCGGATCTAGTCCAGGCATATCAGCGTATGACCATGCAAAATTGATTTGTCATTCTTTGAAGAAGCTTATGAATTTTGACCTTTCGGATTCTGTCAATGATTGAGCCAGGAATATATTGTGTGGAACTTCTTCTATACCAATGTTCGTTTTGATAGTATCCTCTACCAACATGGATGACTTTTCCTCATATGATGCTGGGAGAATGTCAAGCCTTCCATCTTCGGGTGCCTCAGAGAGGTTTTCACCCTCAGATACGTCCTTTCTTTTTACTTTTTTGGAATCAGATAGCGCCACAGTGTGGTTTTCACCATAAGACCCTTGATTTGTTCTTATTTTCACATTTTTGCGACTGGAAGGTCCGACACCCTCACCAAAATTTGCCATGTTGTTGAGTTCTATGGTGTATCCTGCTTTGTGGTCCCCAGGGGGAAGATCATCTCGTATACCAAGATAGTCAATAATAGCTTCCTCATTTTGAAATGTGTCAAATTGTGCTGGTCCTTCATAATCCCAGTCAATGAGTTGGTGGTGAACAAGGGGAAGGCCTTTAATGTTTTTGGAGTTTGCGGGGCTAAGAGTAAAGATGTGGTTATATTCAGGTATATCGAGGCAATCGTCGAGGTCATCAATGGCACTCTCCTCATCAGTTTCGGTCGCAAGAGAATCCAAATTATTGTCACTAGTAGCACCTTCTGGGACAGGTGTCCTCATCCTATGTGATTTCGACCTAGAACCTTGAGACGAAGACTATGTGCAATCCTTATGGTTTGTTTCTTGACCAACTCTAAACTTTTTATAAAATTCCTCTTCTTCTGTGGGTTCATTTGGTTCTCTGAATGTCTCAGTGAGCTCATAGTCACCGGAGGATTTGTCTGAACCCCATTCCCATTCATTGGAATCTGTGGAATAGTAATCCTCTTGTTGAACTTTGGCAACTTTGATTTGTGATGCCTCTTCTGTCCTTATAGTGTGGATCTTGGAAGTCAAAAAACCAAGTCCCTTTGAGCATTCCCTTTTTACAGTCAATTCAGGTTGCAAGGGCTCCATGACGCCTTCTTTGTGTAACCCAAGAGGGCTTTTTCCATCATACCCGAATTTTT
Source organism: Cryptomeria japonica (assembly GCF_030272615.1). Classification (NCBI taxonomy): domain Eukaryota; kingdom Viridiplantae; phylum Streptophyta; class Pinopsida; order Cupressales; family Cupressaceae; genus Cryptomeria; species Cryptomeria japonica. The sequence continues at coordinate 633,681,355 of NC_081412.1, forward strand.
GTAGAATCTTGAAGCCTTTGCCATATTTCTCACAAGGTATATTGATCTGATCATGTGTGTCCTCTTCAATGTCTTTGTAAAGCATTTTGTATAAATCTTCCTCTTCTAGTTCGCCCCATCTTTGAAAGATAGTAGGATCCCATTTGAGTATCATGATGGATATTTGCTTGTTAGGATGTGGCCTTCCATATTCTTTTGGAGAGCTCATGACTTGTCGTAAATACATTGTCTGATTTAAAGTGTATTCTCCCATGCCTTTGTCCTGAAATTTACCTTTAAGTTCACCTTGTTTTGATGTCGAGGGTCTCAATGACTCAGGGTCAATGTATGCTGAAGAAGGAGCAGCCTTATGATTACTAGGAATGATGGTTTCAGTATGTGATCTCAGGTTATTGCAATATATGAACGGATTAGGATCACTATTAACCGTTACCTCGACTCCATTATGAGGAAACTTAATGCATTTATGATATGTTGATGGGACTACCCTCATTTCATGAATCCAAAGACGTCCTAGCAATATGTTGTATGTGAGATCCAGATCTAAGACTTGACAAACCACATCCTTTGTGACTGGCCCAATTCTTAGAGGTAAGGTGACTGTACCCTTGGATGAACGCTCTTCATCATCATATGCCTTGATGGTGATTTGATTTGTTGAATTCACAGCTTTATCAGAATATCCCAATTGTTTAATGGTGCTCAATGTACAAATGTTCAAACCATCTCCTCCATCTATCAGGACTCTCTTTATTCGATGTTTGTGTATGAAGGCTTCAACATGTAAAGGTGCATTATGTGGCTGACTTACGAAGGCGCCATTGGCTTCTGTGAATGTGAGGGAGTGTGGAATGGAAAGGTATCCCACCATGGCTTGAACCTGGTCCACGTTTAGATCAGTAGGAATGGTAGTGTCTCTCAAAATTTTGTCAAGAATAGCTTTATGAGTGGGGGATATGCGTAAGAGCTCAAGGATGGAAATGAGCGCGGGTGTCTTCCCTAACTGTTCTACAAGGTCATACTCAGGCTTGGTTGATGAAGAAGTGGTATTTTTAGTGGAGGCACCTGGCAACATAATTTTACCTCGACGAGTTGTAACATGACATTCAGAGGTATGTTTGGAAGAAGATCCAACACCTCTTAGGACAATCTTGGGTCTCTGAGGAGGATTCTCAGGGTTTTTGTTCTTGATGGTAATAGTAGAGATATGATTGTCCATCGAGATATGATTGATAGTTGAGTCATAGTTGTAAGGTGCTCTAGTATAGTTGGCTTGATCATCTCTGAATTTAGCTTTTCCCTTGTCGTGCTTTGGGAATGACTCTTTTAACATCTCATGTTCTTGATTGCATGAGTGTCCCTCAATCTCAATGTCACCTCTATCAATGAGATCTTGCACAATGTTCTTCAGTCCATGGCAATTACCTGTCTTGTGACCCTTGCTCTTATGAAATTCACAATATTCATCATCGTTCCACCAATTTGGTTTGACCTTTGGTTCATATGGAGGAAAATCTGGAACTGTGATCACTTTGTTGCCACAAGCTTTTTGAAGACTGATTCAAGTGGTTCTCCCAATGGGGTGTACTTCCTTCATGGTCGAGAAGTTGTTTGAGTATTCACTTGATTGTTTGTAGAACTTGATCTCGAAAAGATGAATTTGGGTCGCACTGTGTTAGCATCAACAACACCATCATTGACTGTGTTCTTGTTTTTATTCCAAAATCTTGGCTTGTCTTTTCCTTTAAAGTCATCTTTGTTCTCCTTGAATATCTTAATGACTCCTTGTTCAATTAGAACCTTTTTTGTTGCGAAGCCTTTTTCAATGACATCCTTGAAGGTGGACAAACAAGCTTTTCTTAGATCATAGCCAATGTCCTTGTTAACGTTTTGAGTGAACATTTCTACCATTTGTTTCTGTGGAATTTCACAAGAGCATCTGCTAGCTAGATTTCTCCATCTTTGTAAAAATGATGCAAAATATTCTCCCTCCTTTTGCTTAGTATTGCACAAAGTAGTGACTGAGATATCTGTTTCTATATTGTAGGAGAAATGCTGAATAAATGCCTTTGCTAAGTCACCCCATGACTTAATACCAGGTGGTAATTGAGAGAACCATTCCATAGCTTGATCACCTAAGCTTTGTGGGAACAATCTCATCAAATATGTTTCTTCTGCTGCTACCTCAATGCAGGCTGTGAAAAATTGTCTTATGTGTGCCTTGGGGTCCCCTTTTCCTCTATACTTGTCAAATTTTGGCATCACAAAGTGTGCAGGAAATGGAGGCATTGGAATGCTCTTATCAAATGGATAAGGACATATGTCTCTCATAGTGTACGTTGGTTTTGGTGTACTCATGTCTTCCATTTTCTTTTGTAAATCTCTGATTTGTTGCTCCAAATTGCTCTTAGGTGGAGATTGACTTCTTGTAGCATACCCCATGTTTGAGACACCAATTTGAGGAGGAGCTTGTTGCATGTATGGATGATATTGATCATACACATGTTCATATGGAGGAGGTCTATATTGATGCGGCATATAGGGAGCACTTGGTATAGCTTCATGTTGAGGAACCCCATATCTATTTTGTGCATGTATACCATATTCTATAGGCATGTCATGTTCTATTGTATTGCCCCCAAATTTGACATGAGGTTTCCTTGTGTCCAAATTTTGAGCATGCCTTTGAATGTCCACTTGTTTTGTTTGATCCATAGCTTGAACATGTGATTGAGCATATCTATCTGCATAAGGCTTCCATAATGGTCTTCGAAGGTAAGTATCATATGTTTGAGCCTGTGTATGTGGGACTTCTGGTTTTTGAAGCAAAGCTGATGGTGATTTAGGTACCATATGCGGTCCTCTATTTCCTCCACTATTAGGTTTCCTTTGATCCATGTTGGAGTGAGTTTGTTGCGAGGGTCGGTTTTCCATAAGTTGAGACATGTCAAAGTCATGAGGTATTTTAGCTCCACTTTGTGCCATCATGTGTAAGAAGTATTGTCGATCCCTCCTCATTATTTCTTCAACCAATCTATTGAAATGAGGATTCAAAATGGATTCTTCTACATCTACTGATTGTATTGAAAAGTTGTCCACATTGTCATTATGTGTAGCATTGTTATTTGTAGTGTCTACATTTTCCACATTTGGAATGTTTCTATACACATCCATGTCAGGCAATGTAGTGTGCTCAGGATTGAAAAATAAATCATTGTCATACTCATAAGAACTCATGTTTGTGGACTCTTGAGCTTCTTTAGCTTTTCTCCTAGATTTTTGAAGACGGGTTTCAACCATGATCTAGGTATTTGACCAAGATGTGAGAGACTAGATGAAAATGAAAAGAGTATGGAAGATCAAGAGTTGAATGGAATGTAAATGAATCTGAGGTGTACTTGCAATGTCCAAAGTGTAAGACCAGGTATGTATGTAGTAGAGTAGGTGTGACTTCCAAAGAGAGGATAGTTTCTCTTGATGAGGTAAGCTAACCTTGACTCTAAGTAAGACCAAATGAGACCCAAAGGTAAGAAACCTTGATGAGGGACCACTTAGCAAAGTGTAGTTGTATGTAGTGTGTTGGCAAAGTATGATGAGGACAAGCAAGTGACCTTTTGACCCAAGTTTAGACAATTGTGAATGTAATGAGATGTGAAGCAATGATGGACTATGTGAGACCCAAGGACAGGGTGAATGCTAGATGAAACCTGAAGAAACAACCTAGGAAGCTCAAGTATTTTGAAACTGATTTCCTTTGTTTGCTGGACTGTAAAAATTTTCAATCCTGGACACAAACGCGATTCCTAGACATAGATGTGTCTTTGTTCAACACAGACGCTGCTAGACACACAAACACTATTATGCCCTTCACAGATGTGCTTATATTACCCAGACGCGGTTAAAACAGACACAGATGCGTTTCTGTAAACTTCGTGCAATTTTTCCAATTTGTGAAGTTGTTTTGTTGTGACCAAATCTGACTATTTGACTGTTTTTCGTTACAAGAGGACACAATGTTGATGAGGACTCAATGTTTGCAAGTGTTTAGACTCCAAAATGACTCCAAGAAAAGTGTGTTGTTTGATGTAAAATGTTTTGCATACACTTGAAGACACAAAAGACACAATGTTTTGCTGTTTGGTCTTGAATGTTTGAATGTTTAACATAAGACAAGCACAATTCTTATGGCTGGCCAAGACAATAGTTGTTGATCCCACATGGGGTTTTACCCCCGAGGCTATGCTATACAGAGCGGATACTTAGATGCTTGACCTCACTGGCTCCACCCTCGGCACTCACTTCTCGGGTCAGCCAAGCATCAGTCCCCATGAAAACTCCCCATGGCGAACTTTGTATCTCTACTAAGAACCGTATGTGTGTGGGCCACTACCAGAGGTCCGACCTCCTGCCTCAACAACTAGAAGGATTTGGGCTTCTAAAACAAAAAGGTGCTAGTAAGGGCATCCGCTCGTGTGGCCATACATGCGGCACTTTCAGCTCTGTAAATATAGAAGGCTCCCAGCCGGTAGGGGTTACGCCCTACAAATGATCAAATAAATTTTATCAAACGGGTTTATGGGGAGATATAGTGTCGGTATGAACTAATCAGCACACGTTATTCATAGTTTTCACCATGAATACATTTATTTATAGTGGTTTGGAAGAAGATGGCTTTTCTTTTGCTACCACTTGGGTCATTCTCTTCTCACTAGTAGTCCTAATGACCACACGGGAAGACAGGCCCTCTAAAGATTAAACAAAAAGAGCCTATTGCTCAAGACACAAAAGACAATGATTCAATTTTAGTGCACCAATGGAAGTGTTTGCTAGTCTATGAAAACAAGGCACACAACAAAATTTCAAAACCCTAGCCAAGGACCTGCAACAAATTTTGTTAGTAGTTTGGGTTGTTTCAAATGATCACCCCTTCCTGCAAGCACACAAGTTAGTCAAATTTTAGAAACCCAAAAGACTTTTTGAAAGAGGGGCCTTCAACAAAAACATTTTTGCTTCCAAAACAAACTGCACAAGCTTAGTTAGCTAGATCTGAAAGGGTTAGTCCAAAAAATAAACCAGATCTAAAAACCCTAAGTGCGAAATCCGAAAATTGAATCAAAGAAAATTTGAAAATTTTGAAACAGTCAAAAACACAGATGCTGTTACCCCCAACACAGACGCGTCTATATGACACAGACGCGGTTCTATGATTCACAGACGCGGCCAAAAATCATAGACGCCCCTCTCTGACACAGACGCGAGTAGAAATAACGCAGACGCGCTTATGGAACACAAACGCCCCTGTCTGAAACCTACAAAATAAAACTTGTCGAAAACACAGACGTGACTCCCGATTCCGCAGACGCTCCTGAAAATCAGAGATGCGATCCGACTGTTCGCAGACGTGGAAAAACCTAAAATGTTGTCGAAAAATGTCCTATCTGCAACTTCAAAAACGCAAAATCTACAACAAAAAGGTTAAATGCAAAGGGACAAGAGTCCCACTAGGCATGCCAAAATGTATATGGTGAAAATGGATAATAATAATAACAATATTGAAAGGCTAAATGAATCCAACCACAAAACCCTAGCCTAACAATCAACAAAGATCCACCATAACATATGAAGATTACCTAAGACAATGCAAATCAAATGAAATCACAAAGATTATACCATCACATGTCCAATAGGGTTTTGATCTCCATTCTTCCTATCTCCATTGATCTTGCTTGATATATTTGCTCTCAGATTTTTATGTGCACAAGAGCTCAACAAAGAACGAAATGTGGTTGGAAGTAGAATCGTAATGTAGCCAATTGATCAAGTTGTTAGGGTTTGACAATGAAGAAGGCATCTCCTTAAATAGAAGACACAATATGAAATGGAGGGATAAGATTGAGAGGTGTAAAAAGAGAGGTCGGCTAAGATTAGAGGGTAGGTAAAAGAAATACCAAAATAATGAAAGGGGTAGGTAGTGTATGAATTAAGAGATGAATGACATGTGTCATGTGTAGAAAAAAGATAATGAATTAATTAAATAAATAAAGATTTATTTAATTAATAGAGGAAATGGGATAATTAAATAAATAAAATATTTATTTAATTTAGGAAAATGATAATTTAAATAAATAAATGTATTTATTTAAATGAGAAATAGGGCTAGAAGAGGATAAATGAATTAATTAAATAAATAAGGATTTATTTAATTAATAGAAGAATTAGGCTTGGATAATTAAATAAATAAAATATTTATTTAATTAGACTGGACAATTTTGGGTGTCTACACATATAACCTTTCCTTTCCTTATTTGAAAGATCTAACAACTCTAGCAATTGAAGGAGCCTCTTATGAAGTAAAAGTGAAAGTTTATGTGAAGTATTCAATTAGAAAATCAAGCTTCTTATTAAGTTTACATCAACCATTTTCTGTTGAACACTAGATGTCACTGAGAGGGCGGGTTGAATCAGTGATTTCCAAACTTTAACCCTTTTCTAGCCTATGTGTGTAAACCGGTTAACAAATATAACGTAAAAGAGACATACCGGTTAGAAGGGAGAATGACACAAATGCAACCACAAATAAAAGGGACGCCACATAATACCATATGTATGAGGAAAACCCAAGATGGGAAAAACCTCAGTGAGAAATGTTGTTGAAGACTACTGCTCCAATCCAGCCTCACAATGAAACATTCGGTTACAACATTTAGGGAACCAACCCAAGGAGTACCACTCCTTCTTTAGGACACCAACCCAAGGAGCATCGAGCTCCAACTCAGTGATCTGTAATAAACATATATCAGATACAAAAGTAATATCTTTGTTACAAAAGAACTTTGTAACTCTTATGCAAATCTCTCCATCAGTTCTCCTCTCTTTAATCCTATGTCAGTTCTCTGCTCACCTTCTCACTCCAGCAACCTTATCTCCTGCTGAAACTAACTCTCTGTTGCAACCATTCTAGTTCAACATCTTCTCCTTCTTTGTTTGTTCTTCTCTCTGCTGGTTTTGCTTCCTCTCTATCACATTGTTGCTAGATTCCACCGGTATTATTCACTTTGTCAATTATCTTCTATCTTATCACTGTTGATTCTCATCTTACCAGTTCTTCACTGCAATCTTCTAGGTCGGTTCAATCACCACCAGTGCACTCCTCTATCAATCTTAATGGCAAACTACCGGTTAACTCACTCATGTCGGTTGAGCTCTTCTAACCAGTTCTCTCTCACACACTCAGTCTCTTCTCTAATTGTCATTGAGCACTTGAATGATTGGATTTCTTCACTATCCTTCTTCTCTCATGCATCAACACCAACTACATCTTTGGCTCGCACTCTTATAGCTTGATTTTCCTGCCTAAACTTGAGTTTGAACATTTGCACGCTAGGGTTTCTGCCATGTATTGAATCTGCATACGATCTGATCTCTGATCATTGTCTAATCGATCACCTGTGTGATGCGGTTTCCTTCGTCCTCTTTGATCTGCAAGATTAGTTTGTATTGGATCTATATTATTTCCTTAATCTCAAGCCACAATCCTCTGCCTTCATTCCTCGAGCTTCACAGTCATCATAAAAGTTGGACCAGACACTAACAACTTTACCGACTCACTACACCGACCTATGCATGCATGCCACTTCAGCTCCATGTGGTCCCTCTATCAACATCTACCTTTGCTAGGTTGGTTATGTTGATTTGGATAGGATCATCAACCAACCACACACTCGAGTTCATCTACCAGTTCACAGACCCTATCGGTTATACCCTAACCGATCTACCCTCAACCTTGCGCTTCGCTTCTCTTCCGGTGGAGCACCTAAACCGGTCAGCACACATGCCAACCTACCTCATGAACATCTTCATTAGATGGGAGGCTTTTGCATATGTACTTTGTGAGTCGATGGACATACTTACCGGTAAACACCTTGATTACATCGTGTCATCGGCCTTCACCAATCTCCATATGTCTTCTTCATCTATAGACCGGTTCTTGTATCAATAGGTTTGTCATAGTGACAAACATACCCTTCAATCTTTGTACCAAGAACTCATCATTGTCTACCCAGTAGATCCGGTGCATATCTTTGATCTCATGCACCTAAGGCAATTTAGTGTTTCACCAGTTGATCTGGTGTGAGCCTTCAAACACTTGCCTTTAACTCTTTTATCTTATCACCGAGAACTATGATGCATTCCATGCATAATAGGAGATAACCTCCACTTACCGGTGGGAGTGGATCCTTGTCATCTGCATCCTGCAATGCACCAATGTGGCTTCCCTATTTGAGCAACATATCTTCAAATAGGCATATCTGAACTGGTTGGGCACATTCACTGTCAGTCATCTCTTCAAATGGTGGCTGCATCTTTATCTTGTGGGAATACTACAATTTTACATCCACACAACACACCGATGGCCTGCCCATACTTCACCTTCGATGTTGATGTGATTTTGGTAACATTCCCCCTCTTCATCACAATCAATAGCCCAACATCTTGCCCTCTTATAGATGTCATCATTTACCAATTGTTTAATCATATCTATCTCCTATCCATATATTTAACACAAGTCAAACACTAACTTGTGTACTGGTGACTCCAATGGGAATTGTGCTGAATGACACACTCTTCCTTACTAGATACCATCCTATACCAGTTGACATCAATGACAACACAAATGCCAATTTTTTCATCATCAATTGAAACTTTGATGATTTTGAATAATAATAGGAAATCATCGACTGTTGATTGGCTTGTACCTCTCCCTTAGGGTTTGGTATGATTTCATGTTATTTTTGTCTTTGTATAATTTTAATAAAACTTATTTTCAGATCTACATTGTTGCTTTAGATCCACTTTTGTATTTTTTATTTGAAGCATATTCATTTACATCATGTTCATTTAGGATTGTATGCTCATATCATTGGATAGAACTCTCATTCTTACATTTTAGCACATTTAGGATCTTATATACACATAAGGTTCTTGCACACATTTTTTTAATACATTATTGGCTATTGTGGAAGTGAAAATCACCAAAACAAGGGGTTTGACTAAGGTAAAACACTATATAGCCACCCAAACACCATTTTTCAAGTTGCAAGTGTAGATACAGGAATCTGATGGAGGCACGATCTTTCGGAAAGACAAAACTCACAAGTACAGTCCCAGATCCAAAAACAAGCCCCAAAACATTAGGACCAAGGCACCTAGCACCCTAGTCCTCATCATTTTTTTGCAGTTTTTAGCAGTTCAACTTGCAAGGATCTTAATCTATAGTTTTTCAGGATTCTAGCTCAGTGCAGTACTAGGTACCAAGGCACCTAGCACCCTGGTCCTGCTCAGTCAGGCTCAAATTTTGGTGACAGGTGCACGTCTGAGTTTAATTTCTTGTTCTATACTTTGTATTTCAATGTCAGATCTATATTTTTATGTATTTCAATTTACATATGCACTTTTAGTCAACTCCCTAGCTTACTTTATCATATAATTACATTTTACACATCTCCTCTTCATAGAAGCAAACAAATATAAACCCTAAAGATATTCCTTGACTCTCTCTTACAATAAGTAGTCAAAGTAAATCATCTCCTTAGGCTCTTTTATATTCCAATGTGTGCATGAGAGTGGGATTAGGTCTTATTTTACTATATTCCATTTTCATCCTACACAAAGATCAATAATTTGGAAGTGTGACTAAATTAACTTGACCTAAATTGCAAGAACGTAGTCCCAAAGAGGAAAGCTTAAACTATGGAATTCATGTTGAATAAATATTTACATTTAAGTGTTTGGTAGAAGTATACGACTCTTTAAGTCTAGTGAGATTATCATATATAGAAAGGGAAATGAAGCCACTTAAACTATTGGAGTTGAGCCAAAGGCTTCTTATGTTAACAAGATTTGAAATTGTAGATGTAATCATATCATTTGGTTCACTGGCATAAAGGTGAAGATTAACAAGGCAATAAAGTGTGTCCAATGAAGGTGGGATTACCCCAATTGACATGTTGTAGGATAGCTAGACCAATTCAACAAGTTTAGAGAGATTGGCCATGGAGAGAGAAATCTCAACTTCAATAGAGGTATCGTACAGATCAAGGCACTTCAAGGATGACACATTCCCTATAGCAGATGGAAACTTACCATCAATTCTAGTATCTAAGAGAATAAGATCCTTCAAGGATGAAATATTCCATATAGCATTTGTAATCTCACCTTTGATAGAAGTATCATACATATAAAGATTCTCCAAGTATAACACATTCCCTATAGAAAATGGAATCTCACCTTCAATTTTGATATTTGAGAGAAGAAGATCCTTCAAAGATTGCATATACCCTATAGCACTTGGAATCTCACCTTCAATTTTTGTATTTGAGAGAAGAAGATCCTTCAAAGATGACATATTCCCTATAGCAATTGGAATCTCACCTTCAGTTTTGGTCAGTAATAGATCAAGATTTTGCAAGGACAACAAATTCCCTATAGAAGTTGGAATCTTACCTTCAATTCTTGTTTGTGAATCTTGTACATTTAAAAGAAAAAAATTAAGTCATGCATAAAGTAGAAACATCATTTCAATTCTTGTTTGTGAATCTTGTATGTGGAGTTTCAATAATTTTATCCTAATATCATTCCATCTCCATGCATCTCAAAGGTATGAACATGATAAACAATCTTCACTATTAGCTGACATTTGTTTTCCCTAGTCCATGAAGAATTGATATTGTTGCTTTTGATTTTAGGAATTTATACTTCCCAATCAACATTTTGGTAAATTAATGGTGTGATGCAAAATTTTGATTCAAAAAAATAGCACTGTTGAAACCAAAGTAATCATATCTAATATGCACCATTCATTATCCTAGTTTAGACCCACAAATGCATAAATGACATAGGCCACTTCTATGCATGCGTATATGAACCAAACACTTTAAAATTCTAGGTTGATGGTTTCATCCATTTTTAACCATTATGATTCAATTAGATTGTAATTTATTCCACATTACAAACTATGTTAGTGTATTTAAGCACTAGGGTATGTGCAAGATCATGGGGGGCCAAAAAGTGGAAATGGAGAAAAAAATACATTTTAAACTTTTCCAAACATGCCAAAATCTGCTTTGACTTTTTCTTTGGGTCGGCCAAAATTTAAATTTGGTTTGGTAATACCAAACCAAATCGGATATCCATTAATATTGGATAACCGATAATATATCGGATATCCAATTTGGGATGTCACTATTGTGATGTCATACTTTTTCAAATCGGATATCCGTTTTTCTCAACATAAAAAATATACTTTAGTAAAATGGGCATAACTTTTGTGTTTCTTATCAAAATTTTGATTTTTTACAGGCTTTGGAAAGGTAACTCAAAGACCTATCAAATGGATGAGGTATTTTTATGATATTATAGACTAAAAATTAATTATAATAATTTGAATTTAGTCCTTCAATTTTGAAACTTTAAATACTCACAAATTTTGCATACAAAGTCTCATTTTTATCCTATCACCTCCTTTATCTATCACTTGTCTATTTATATTTATTTAATATATTTTATATATCTCTTTCTTATCTAATTATGTCACTTATTTTCTCATCCCATCTAGATAAATAAATTCCCAAGTTACATGCATCTCTGCATATATCTCCATCTTTCCATTCCTATCTCTCTCTCTCCCACTCCTTCATTTTCACTCCTTATTTCTATATTTCTCTCTAATAATCTCTCTTCTCTCTATTTATCTCCCTCCTATACGTTATCCTACCTATACTTATATATTAGTTGTCTCTATCACCTCCTTTCTCTCCCTATCTTGTCCCCTCTATCTCTATATCCCTATAGATCTATCTCCATGTATATTTATATCTCATTGTCTCTAAATCTCACTTATTCACTCCATCTCTCCCTCTATTTGTCTTTCTCTCTCTATCACTTTCTATCCATATCTATCTCTATCTCCATCTTCACATCTCCATCTCTTTCCCTATCAATCTCTCTTTTTATATGTTCCTCTATCTTTATATATCTTCCTCTATACATGATTAATCTACTTCTATGTCTCTTCCTCTATTACCCTCTTGAAGTATCTTTCCCTTTCTCTACCTTTATATCTTTATTTACTCCATCTTTATATATCTTTGTCTCTCTCCACACATCCTTCTCTATAGTGCCTTTATATATCTCTATATCTTCCTCTTTCTCTCTCTCTCCCTCTCTATCTATCCCTATCTATAATCTGTATCTCTCTTTCTCACTCTCTTGCACTATCTATATCTCTCTATCTATCGATATTTATCTTCCTTTATATCTCTCTATCTCTTCCCTTTTCTATCTATCTCTTTACCACTCTCTATCCATTTTTCTCCATCTCTTCATATATTTATCTTTGTCTTTACCTCTCTCTTTCTCTATATCTATTCATCTCACTCTCCTTTTATCTTCATTTTTTATCTCTATCTTCCTCTCTCCTTTTCAATATCTAGATATGTCTACCTGTTTATATCCATCCTTGTCCTTTAGTTTTTCTCCCTCTCACTTCATACTCCTTAATATCTATATCTCTATTTATGTCCTTGTCCTTTAGTTCTTTTCCCTCTCTTTAGTTCTTCATCTCTCTTCACCCTTACATCTCTCCTTATTTGAAACTTATTATATATGGTCTCCTAAGGGGTTATATCATGTCCTAAGGGGTCATATAACATCATATGACCCCTTAGGACACAATATGACTTCTAACGACACCATATGGTCTCCTAAGTGGTCATATGGTGTCCTAAGGGGTCATAAAACACCATATGACCCCTTAAGACACCATAAGACCCCTAATGACATCATATGGTGTCCTAAAGGGTCATAAGACACCCAATGACTACTTAGGACACCATACGACCCCTAATGACACAATATGGCGTCCTAAGGGATTATAGGACACCATATGACCCCTTAGGACACCATACGACCCATAGCACCATATAGTGTCCCAAGGGGTCATATAGTGTCCTAAGGAGTCATATAATGCCATATGAGCCATTAGGACATAATACAACCCATGACGACACCTAAGGGGTCATATAGTGTCCTAAGGGGTCATAGAACACCATATGACCCCTTAGGACACCATATGGTACCATGCAATCCCTTACGACACCATATGGTGTCCTAAGGGGTCATATGGTATCCTAAGGGGTCATATAACACCATATGACCCCTTATAACACAAGAAGACCCATAACAACGCAATATGGTGTCCTAAGGGGTCATATGGTGTCAGGAGACACCATATGAGCCCTTAGGACACAATATGACCACTAACGATACCTAAGGGGACATATGGTGTCCTAAGGGATTATATGATGTACTAGGAACCTTTAGGACACAATATGACCTCTTAGCACACCATACAACCACTAACAACACCATATGGTGTTCTAAGGGGTCGTAGGACACCATATGACCCGTTAGGACACAATATGACCCCTAACAACACCTAAAGGTCATATTGTGTCCTAACGGGTCATAGGACACCATATGACCCCTAACGAAACTATATGGTGTTTTAAGGGGTCATATTATGTCCTAAGGGGTCATAGGACACCATATGACCCCTAACAACACAAAATGACACCTAACGATGCCTAAGGGATCATATGTTGTTCTAAGGGGTCATAGGACACCATATGACCCCTTAGCACACCATATGACCCCTTAGCACACCATATGGTGTCCTAAGGGTTCATATGGTGTTCTAAGGGGTCATAGAACACCATATGACCCCTTAGGACACCATATGACACATAATGACACTATATGGTGTCCTAAGGGGTCATAAGACACCATATGACCCCTTAGGAGACCATACGACCCATAACAAAATAATATGGTGTCCTACAGAGTCATAGAACACCATATGACCCCTTAGAACACCATACGACACATAACATCACCATTTGGTATTTTAAGGGGTCATAAGACACATTATTACCCCTTAGGATATAATATGACCCCTAATGACATCATATATTGTCCTAAGGGGTCATAGGACACCATATGACCCCTTAGGACACCATACGACACCATACCACCCTTTACAACACCATATGGTGTCCCAAGGGTTCATATGGTATCCTAAAAGGGTCATATAATACCATATGACCCCTTACAGCACAAGAAGATCCATAACGACATGATATGGTGTCGTAAGGGGTCATATGGTGTCATGAGACACCATATGACCCTTTACAAAACAATATGACCCCTAACGATACCTAAGGGGTCATATGGTGTCCTAAGAGGTTATATGATATCCTGGGAACCTTTAGGATACAATATGACCTCTTAGCACACCATACAACCCCTAACAACACCATATGGTGTCCTAAGGGTTCGTAGGACACCATATAACCTGTTAGGAAACAATATGACTCCTAACAATACCTGGGGGTCATATTATGTCCTCATGGGTTATGTGACACCATATCACCCCTAAGGACACTATATGGTGTACTAAGGGGTCATATTGTGTCCTAAGGGGTCATAGGACACCATATGACCCCTTAGCACACCATACGACCCCTAATGAAACCATATGGCATCCTAAGGGGTCATATAGTGTCCTAAGGGATCATATAACGCCATATGACCCCTTGAGACACCATATGACACATAATGACACCATATGGTGTCCTAAGGGGTCATATGGTATCCTAAGGGGTGATAGGACACCATATGACCCCTTAAGAGACCATACGACCCATAACAACATAATATGGTGTCCTAGAGGGTCATAGAACACCATATGACCCCTTAGAACACCATACAACCTATAACAATGACATGTCATGTCCTAAGGTGTCATAAGACACAATATGACCCCTTAGGAAATAATATGACCCCTAACAACGTCATATAGTGTCCTAAGGGGTCATACAAAACCATATGACCCCATAGAACACCATATGACCTGTTAGAACATCATACGACCCTTTACGATACTATATTTGAAGGTATACCTTTCTATCATTTATTTCAAGCATTTGCAGTATTTCTTTCAAGGTTAATTCCAAACCGGGGTTTGACTTAGGAAAACCCCTATTCCCAACCCCTTTCTTCTTCTTTTTGTGTGTAGGAAGCAGGTGTGCATTTGTACTTCTAGAATTAAGCTTTATTTGTAGAGATAGAAAAACTCTTTTCAATGCACAAAAAGTTCGGTGGACCAATAGGAGGGCGACCTGGTCCGGACACATAATCCTTGCAACTTTTAGCAAATTTATCATAGCAGCTCCGAATCATCTCCAACTTCTCATATCCAAGTGCACGATAAAATCCAAATCTATAGCTCACTATTTTTTCTTACTTTGTCTTCAACTTCAACACTTTACTTATTCAACTTACAAGAGAGGGTTAAATGCATTGCAAACATAATCAATCTACTTAGTATTCAGTCCTTGTATCATTTAGTATTGGCTCTAGTGGATTCATCCACTCTTTTGAATGTAAACTTCCCCAAGTCAAAATCGGCTTAGTGATTTCCTCCTTCCATGTGGTGAATTTGCTAAGCCCCAAATTTTCCACTTTACATTTTGGTGAACCCAACTCGTTACACCATTAATTTTGTTTTTAGATCTGAGTGTATTCGATTTTAAATTCAAATTTTCATTTACAAGATTGATTTTCTTGCAAATTTAAAAAATTAGAGGTTAACTTCACTAAAACCCTAATTTTTAAATTCAAAATCGAGTTTGTGATTTGTATAATTTGGATTAATTATTTGGATTTGATCATTCATTAAATTTGCTAGTTCAAATTTTCATCTACAAGACAAATTTCACAATTAATTTTTAAAATTAAGTGGTTAATTTCAAAAACCCTAATTTTTAAATTTCTAAAATTGAGCTTGTGGGTTGTTTAAATTTTGAATTTCCCTCTTCAAATTTGGTTGCTAATTTAAAATTCAAATTAAAAATTGCAACCTTGGATCAAATTTCAATTAACCACTTAAATTTTAAATTTAAGTGGTTAATTAAACAAACCCTAATTTCAAAATTTAATTTAATCTTGTGCATTTTCCAATCCAAAATTATAAAATTAGATCTATTTTCAAATTTAAGTTTTAAATTAAGTGTTTCTTTATACAAGAACCTAATTTTAAATTTAACTCTCTTGTGGAATTTATTTTTAAAAAATTAAGAGGTTAATTAAAAGAGCCCTAATTTTTAAAATTAATTTAATTCTTTCAATTCTCAAATTTCAACATTTCAAATTTAAATTTTAAAATTTAGAGGGTATTTAACAAAGCCCTAATTTTAAAGTTAAATTTTTAATGGACAAATTCAAATCTTCTAGTGTGTAATTTTAAATTTAATTTAAAAGGTTATTTTCAAGGCCCTAAGTATAAATTTAAATTTCCTAGGATGTTGCATAATTTTTCAAAAATTGAATAATCATTTTTTCTAAAATTTTGAATTATTCAAATTCCAATTTTCAAATCTAAACTTTCAAATTCTTATTTTCGAATTTTCATTTCACATTTTTCAAAATATAAAAAATAAATCAAATTTGAATCTCATCAATTTAAATAAATTAAGTAGTTTTATTTATACAATCATAATTTATTTTCAAATAATTTGCTTGAACTTAAATTTCAATATTTATCATGGCAATTAATGGACTTGATCTATTTTCTATTTCACACATGATTAAATTTTTTTTTGCGTATATTTATTATAATCATGTGTTGTGTAAAGCGGAAAATTGTGGTCGAACCCCAAGTGTTCCCCCCACCACTCCAAGGAGAGAGAAAGGAGGTCACTAGGGTTGATGGTTTTCACTTAGGGGAGACTTTACATTCAAAAGAGGGGTTGAAACCCACAAGATCCAATCCCACACAATGCAAGATTGGATTCTGAATGAGTTTCAAGGGTTATGACAGCAAGGCTACCCTCTTTTGTAAAGAATGTAGATAGAAGGATTAAGCTAGGAATGCATGAAAAGTGAGAAAGATTCACTTATAAATAGAGATAGGAATATAGGATGAAGCTGCGGACCTGGAATTAGTAGTAAAATGTCGAGACGGTGCTGTCCTACAAATTTGAGCGAAAGTTGACTGGACGATGGTGCCTGGTGTGCACACGGTCCTCCGAAAAATCCGCGAAACAATGGGGGATCTATTTGTCTCTGCACAAGGATTCCAGATCTTCAATTACAGCCGCGTACCTACAACCTACACATAGAAAAGAGAGGACTATTGGGGGGTTAGGGATTAGGGGTTTTCCCTTAGGTCAAACCCCAGTTTTGGAATTAACCAAGAAATGAGAATGTTGTAAATGTAAATGATTGTAATGTAAACAAGTACTGATACCTTGTTGTAAGAATGTTTGTATTCTTACATGCAAAGGTGTAAATGTTGTTGTATGTGATCTCCTCTTCAATGGTTGAATCCTTGTCTTGAATGCAACACTTAGCCTTGAATGGAGACTTAGAATGATCAATTGCTTGAAGGAATGCTTGAATGCTTGAATGCTTGAATGTTTGAATGTTTGAATATCGCTTCTACCTTTTTTCCATCTACCTAACATCCACCCTTTCTGAGAGGGGAAATGTAGTTTATATACTTGCCAATTAGGGTTGAAAGACTGATTTTTCCAACCTTAGGCCGACCTAGGAAGATTATTTTTCAATTTGCAAACTTAAAAACCCGAAGCCCCATAAGAGACCGGGCCCAAAATAGGGCCAGGGACCAGGGCGCTGGGTGCCATGGTTGGGGGACCAAGGTGCTGGACGCCATGATCCCACTTCCAGGGACAGCAGGGTGAAAGGAGGATTAGGCCAGGGTGCTGAAAAATGCAGTTTTTGATGTCATAAATAGGTTTCGGGGTCTCCATTCAGGTTGAGTGTTGCATCGCCATCGTGAAGACCCAAATGTAGTCAAAATTGCAAGTGTTGCAATTTTAGGACACTACATTTAGCCCCCACTTTAGCGGGAGTATAAGCGTACGCTCATACTTTCGGTAAAGTACAAGGAAACAACATTGAAAGACTTTCACCACGTCAAGAAGGCAAGATACACCAAGCCCCCAGTGGACTAAGGCTCTTACGACTTCGATTGACAAAGTAAAAGGGGAGATCATGAGGGAGAACCATGACTGTCAGTAGTAAGGTTCCCTCACTATGAGTCATGTAAGAAAAATACCAAAAAATTTCAAGGCAAAGCTAAGTTCGCCAAGAAATTTTCAAGTATCCTAAAGGGATATGAACAGGGGTATGCCCCCCTATGTTAAAGCGATCACACACGCCTCAATGGGGGTGATTGCTTTAAGGTAGTGATACACATAAGAAATGAGAAGGGAAAGGAGCACGCTATCACAAAGATTTAGCCCCCAAGTGTGAGATAAACCCAAGGATAATAGACACAAAACACAAAGCACGAGGTGACTTCACTTTCCTCGGGGTCAGTATGTTGTATGATCATTCATATATATCATATGTATGTATGCATAATTGTTCTTCATTCCCCAATCAAGGAAGGCCACCTGGAAGAAGGGAACACATGTGTCTTTTGAGTCAACATGAGAGAGACCAAAAGAGATCTCAATGCTTTGCATCATCCTCAAGTAGACAACACTAAGGACAACAAATAGAAGAATGAGAATAACACATAGAAGAAGTAACAAAAGAGAGGAGGAGAGAGTCTGCTATGCTAATGAAACTAGTCTACCACGTCATCCACCCCCCGATCTTGCTGATCAATATTTCAGGAAGGTAGGGAACATGCTAGAGGAGGAACATCCAACACAACAAATGGAGCTATCACAAGATCCAAACAAGGGCTATGCTCATGTTCCAAGCCACGTTGTTCTTGTCTAGGAGCTAGGATAAGTGCTTTAGAAAATTCGTTAGATAAATGGTTATCAACATCAACATATTCATATTCACTATCAGAAGCAAGAGAAGTAACATTTTCATCATGAATAACATTTTCATCTATATCATCATCAAGATTTATAAAAATAGGATCTTTAACTCGCACAGGATCAAAACCATCATGCATCTTATGTTTAGGAGATTTTGGAGAAAATGGAATAATGCTTGTTGAAGGTGTTTTTGGGGATTGCAAAGTTTGAGAAGCAGCTGCTTGAGCTCTAAGACGACGCTTTCGTCGGCGTTCACGCGCAGAACGATTTCGTCTAGTCTTAGTAGGAAGTTGAGAAGATTGAGGAGGAGGAATGTTCTCATCCTTATCACTTGGGTGTTTAGGTTGTGGTCTCTTAGGCTAGATAATAGGAGAAGAGGAAGGTCTCTTCTCTCCATAAGAGGAAGGAGGAGGAACTGCTCCATATAAAGGAGGAATATTTGGTTTAAGAAGGAGACCAAATCCATCATGACGAGGAGGTATAGGTCTTCTTTTAGAAAGTTTATTAGACATAGACATAGTCACATCCATAGGAATGGGTTGGGAATCTTCTTGAGGAAAGACATTAGTTTTATCTTTCAAAGGAAGAACTTCCTTCTCAAGAATGATAGGAATATCAAGTTTGGGTGTTCTAGGTTCACTTAGAGATAGGATCATATCTGTTTTCCACTTTTGATAAGATTTGAAAAGATGATCACTTCATGGAGGAAGAGATTGGAATTGTTTAGGCCAAAAAATAATCAATAGGAATGCTAGAAGTTCTTTCAGCTGGTTTAAAGAGACTATGATTGACAATAACAACTTCACCATTATGGGGAAATTTCAAACATTTATGAATAGGAGAAGCAATAGCATTCATGGAAGATAGCCAAGCATAGCCTAGCTTCACACGAAATTATTCGGAAGAAGGAATAATAGCAAAGTTCACATCAAGGGATTTGTTATGGACCTCAATAGGTAATGTAATACAACCAATTGCAGGAGAAGAAAATGCATCAAATAATTTCACAATCACATCTGTTTTGTCATAGATCACTTGATTCAATTGTAAAGTAAAGAGAAATTCTTTAGTAATAACATTAACCATGCACGAAGGATCAATAAGCACTTCACGGCAAGGTGTATTCTTGACTTTTGCAACTATGTATAAAGGAGCATCAGGTGCCCTGATAGTTTCACTAGAATCAAATGTGATGGAAGGTTCTTTAGGGTTTTCTTGCTGCTCTACAAAGTTAATCACATTCGGAGTCAATAGACACAAGACCATTAGATGAGAAAGAGGAACCATTAGTCTCAATCACATTAGAGGTATGACAAGGTAATGGATCGGTAAAAATATTAAGATTTTGGTTAGGAGGAGCTACAGATGTATTGCCTTTATCATTCACTCCTGAAACAGAGATAGTATTATTGTAAAGAAGAAAATCGCAAGTGAACCCTAAGTGTTCCCCCCCCACCACTCGAAAGAGAGAGAAAGAGGATCACTAGGGTTGACGGTTTTCACTTAGGGGAGACTTTACATTCAAAAGAGGGGTTGAAACCCACAAGATCCAATCCCACACAATGCAAGATTGGATTCTAAATGAGTTTCAAGGGTTAAGACAGCGAGGCTACCCTCCTTTGTAAAGAATGTAGATAGAAGGATTAAGCTAGGAATGCATGAAAAGTGAGAAAGATTCACTTATAAACAGAGATAGGAATATAGGATGAAGCTGCAGACCTGGAATTAGCAGTAAAATGTTGAGACGACACTGTCCTACAAATTTGAGCGAAAGTTGACGGGACGATGGCGCCCGGCGTGCACATGGTCCTCCAAAAAATCTGCGAAATGAAGGGGGATCTGTTCATCTCTGCACAAGGATTCCAGATCTTCAATTACAGCGGCGTACCTGCAACCTACACACAGAAAAGTGAAGATGATTGGGGGGTTAGGGATTAGGGGTTTTCCCTTAGGTCAAACCCTAGTTTTGGAATTAACCAAGAAATGAGAATGCTGTAAATGTAAATGATTGTAATGTAAACAAGTACTTGATACCTTGTTGTAAGAATGTTTGTATTCTTACATGCGAAGGTGTAAATGTTGTTGTATGTTGTATGTTGTATGTGGTATGTGATCTCCTCTTCAATGGTTGAATCCTTGTCTTGAATGCAACACTTAGCCTTGAATGGAGACTTCGAATGATCAATTGCTTGAAGGAATCTTTGAATGCTTGAATGCTTGAATGTTTGAATGCTTGAGTATCGCTTTCGCCTTTTTTCCATCTTACCAAAATGGGAGAGGAAATGTAGTTTATATACTTGTCAATTAGGGTTAAAAGACTGATTTTCCCGACCTTAGGCCGACCAGGAAAGATTATTTTCCAATTTGCAAACATAAAGACCCGAGACCCAAAAGAGACCGGGCCCAAAAATAGGGCCAGGGACCAGGGCACTGGGCACCATGGTCCTGGGGGACCAGGGAACTGGGCACCATGGTCCCACCTCCAGGGACAGCAGGGTGCAAGGAGGATCAGGCCAGGGTGCTGAAAAATGCAGTTTTTGGTGTCATGAACAAGTTTCGGGGTCTCCAGTCAGGTTCAGTGTTCTGTCGCCATCGTGAAGACCCAAATAAGGTCAAAATTGCAAGTGTTACAATTTTAGGACACTACATTTAGCCCCCACTTTAGTGGGAGTATAAGCGTACGCTCATACTTCCGGTAAAGTACAAGGAAACAACATTGAAAGACTTTCACCACATCAAGGAGGCAAGATACACCAAGCCCCTAGTGGACTAAGGATCTTATGACTTTGATTGACAAAGTAAAAGGAAAGATCACGAGGGAGAACCATGACTGTCAGTAGTAAGGTTCCCTCACTATGAGTCATGCAAGAGAAATACCAAAACTTTTCAAGGCAAAGCTAAGTTTGCCAAGAAATTTTCAAGTATTCCAAAAGGATAGATGGGGTGTATGCCCCCCTACATTAAAGCGATCGCACATGCCTCAATGGGGGTGATTGCTTTAAGGTAGTGATACACATAAGAAATGAGAAGGGAAAGGAGCACGTTATCACAAAGATTTAGCCCCCAAGTGTGAGATAAACCCAAGGATAATAGACACAAAACACAAAGCATGAGGTGACTTCGCTTTCCTCGGGGTCAGTATACTGTATGATAATTCATGTATATCATATGTATGTATGCATAATTGTTCTTCATTCCCCAATCAAGGAAGGTCACCTCGAAGAAGGGAACACATGTGTCTTTTGAGTCAACATGAGAGAGACCAAAAGAGATCTCAATGCTTTGCATCATCCTCAAGTAGACAACACTAAGGACAACAAAATAGATGAATGAGAATAACACATAGAAGAAGTAACAAAAGAGAGGAGGAGAGAATCTGCTATGCTAATAAAACTAGTCTAGCATGTCATCTACCCCCCGATCTTGCTGATCAATGTTTCGAGAAGGCAGGGAACACGCTAGAGGAGGAACATCCAACATAGCAGATGGAGCTATCACAAGATCCAAACAAGGGCTATGTTCATGTTCCAAGCCACGTTGTTCTTGTCTAGGAGCTAGGATAAGTGCTTTGGAAAATTCGTTAGATAAATGGTTATCAATATCAACAAATTCATATTCACTATCAGAAGCAGGAGGAGTAACATTTTCATCATGAATAACATTTTCATCTATATCATCATCAAGATTTATAAAAGTAGGATCTTTAACTCGCACAGGATCAAGACCATCATGCATCTTATGTTTAGGAGATTTTGGAGAAAATGGAATAATGCTTGTTGAAGGTGTTTTTGGGGATTGCAAAGTTTGAGAAGCAGCTACTTGAGCTCTAAGACGACGCTTTTGTCAACGTTCACGTGCAGAATGATTTCGTCTAGTCTTAGTAGGAAGTGGAGAAGATTGAGGAGGAGGAATGTTCTCATCCCTATTACTTGGGTGTTTAGGTTGTGGTCTCTTAGGCTGGATAATAGGAGAAGAGGAAGGTCTCTTCTCTCCATAAGAGGAAGGAGGAGGAACTGCTCCATATAAAGGAGGAATATTTGGTTTAGGAAGGAGACCAAGTCCATCATGACGAGGAGGTATAGGTCTTCTTTTAGAAAGTTTATTAGACATAGACATAGTCACATCCATAGGAATGGGTTGGGAATCTTCTTGAGGAAAGACATTAGTTTTATCTTTCAAAGGAAGAACTTCCTTCTCAAGAATGATAGGAATATCAAGTTTGGGTGTTCTAGATTCACTTAGAGATAGGATCATATCTGTTTTCCACTTTTTATAAGATTTGAAAAGATGATCACTTCGTAGAGGAAGAGATTGGAATTGTTTAGGCTAAAAATAATCAATAGGAACGCTAGAAGTTCTTTTAGCTGGTTTAAAGAGACTATGATTGACAGTAACGACTTCACCATTATGGGGAAATTTCAAACACTTGTGAATAGGAGAAGTAATAGCTTTCATGGAAGATAGCCAAGGATAGCCTATCCAAACACAAAATTGTTTGGATGAAGGAATAATAGCAAAGTTCACATCAATGGATTTGTTATGGACCTCAATAGGTAATGTAATAGAACCAATTGCAGGGGAAGAAAATGCATCAAATAATTTCACAACCATATTTGTTTTGTCATAGATCACTTGATTCAATTGTAAAGTAAACAGAAATTCTTCACTAATAACATTAACCATGCAAGAAGGATCAATAAGCACTCCACGGCAAGGTGTATTCTTGACTTTTGCAACTATGTATAAAGGACCATCAGGTGCCCTGATAGTTTCACTGGAATCAAATGTGATGGAAGGTTCTTTAGGGTTTTCTTGCTGCTTTACAAAGTTAATCACATTAGGAGTCATAGACACAAGACCATCAGATGAGAAAGAGGAATCATTAGCCTCAATCGCATTAGAGGTATGAGAAGGTAATGGATCAGTAAAAATCTTAAGATTTTGGTTAGGAGGAGCTACAGATGTGTTGCCTTTATCATTCACTCCTGAAACAGAGATAGTATTATTATCAATCAAATCTTGAATTTTACCCTTTAAAGCAAAACATTTTTCAGTATCATGCCCAGGTTGATGATGAAATTGACAAAAAGATTTGTTATCAAAATAGGGTGAATTAATCTTTGTAGGATCAATTTGCCTTATAGGAGGGAGAGTAAGCACATTTTGTTCCAATAACTTATTCATAATACTATG
Source organism: Cryptomeria japonica (assembly GCF_030272615.1). Lineage (NCBI taxonomy): Eukaryota > Viridiplantae > Streptophyta > Pinopsida > Cupressales > Cupressaceae > Cryptomeria > Cryptomeria japonica. The sequence goes on from NC_081412.1 coordinate 633,705,465, forward strand.
CAATGATTCATTCAAAGGAGTAAACTTTCTTTCCTTCTTGAAAAACTTAGAAATAGGAGGCACACCTGATGCTGCATTCACATTGTTGTTGATGATGTTTTCATTGAATTTAACGGACTCTCTATTTGGTTTAAACTTTCCAAATGGTTGTTGACTACTATCACCCTTATCACTCAGAGCCATAGGATTTGCTTGTTCCATTTGACTCACAGTCAGTTGATAATTGTGAAGAGTTGCACACAACTGTTGGAAAGAAGTAAACTCAGAAAATAGAAGTTTTTCTCTAATATCTTTTTGTAAATTAGAAATAAAGATTCTTTGAATATCATTGTCAGGCACTGGAAAAGAAATTTGAGCATACAAATGCTTATATCTACCAATGAAATCAGTCACTTTTTCTTTAACACCTTGTTTATAATGCATTAAATCAATCAAAGTAACTTTAGGACTTATATTGTTTTGAAATTGTTGAATAAAAGCATTTGCAAGTTGTTCGAAAGAAGTAATAGAATAAGAAAGAAACGAGGAATACCATTGTAGGGCTTTATCTCTTAATGTCCTAGTAAATAGTTTTGCAAGCAACCTTTGGTCATAAGCAAAATCGGTACATATTGTTTGAAAAGTCTTAACATGTGTTAGAGGATCACCTTTACCATTATAAAGCTCCAAATGCAGGATTTCAACATGTTTAGGAGGGATAGCTCGAACAATGTCAAGAGAAAGTGTGCTCGCAACATCAAATGTGGGCACACTAAACTTAGATTGATTCATAGAGGCAATTTGTTGCTATAGAGAAGAGACAGTTTGTGCAAGATTGTTAATGGTTGCTTCAGTCGAAGAGTTCATATTAGACGTGTTAGATTGTGATGGAGGTATTATGTTATTGAAAGAAGGTATTGATTGAGAGTAAGGTGGCAGGACACTATGATAGTTAGTCATAGGAGATGATTGGAAAGGAGGAACACTACAAGGAGGAATGGAATGGTTGAATGAATTGCCCCCTTGCGTCATGTTCATTTGTGGAGATGTAATAGGGACACTCATTGAAGGAATGAATGAAGAAGTTCGATTGAATGAAGGAAGAGGGTTTATTGAAGAGGAAGGATTGCCCCCATGACTAGTGATCATAGGAGGAATGTCTTGTATAGAAGTAGTCATTATGTTTGATGTTAAGGTAGGTATACTAGCAATAGAAGTCGTCAAAGGAATAGAATGATTGACTTGAGTAGGAGGTTGTGTATAACCTAAAGTTTCAGCACAACTCTTCATAGGCATCACATTCGAATCCACAATGTGTGCAATACCACGCAAAATATCAATTCCATTCTTATCACTTTGAACCATACGTTTTAGACCCTCAATTAATGAAAGAGCTTGACTATCAGGATTCTCATGAGACATCCATTGCTGAAAATCATCAAATTGGTTATCCAATTTCGCAAGTTGTTCTACAGAAACCTCATGGAGAGCTTCCTCATCATTAAGAGGAATAGAGGAATTACCCGTGTCTTCGTTAAAAAGGCCATTCAAATTAGGTTCCATCTCCTTGGTAATTAAACCTCGGAAAGACTTAATTCTAAGGCTTCGTCTAACGGGAATAGTGTAAGTAGGGGTTATTGTTGTAAAACTCATGCACTAGAGAGAGAGAGAAGATTTTGAATTTAGAGGTAGCAAATTTCAATAAAATTAGCCAATCTCCTAGATTTAAGCTGTTAAATGCAATCACGACAATCTCCCAAAATTTCGGAAAAAATGTTAGGGACCGTGGCACTCGGGGTGCACATGGTCCTCGCAACTTTTTTCAAAATTTTCAGAGATGAAAGTTATGATGATTTTAAAGCTAATCTGAAAAAATTGAGTGATTTTATGATCCGTAGATAGGCCAAATTAAAGTTGCAATCTCAAAATTGAACCCTCCCAAGATTGTTGAAAAATGCAAAATTTGAATTTTGAAAAAGAGAGGGAAACTGAAATTTTGAATTTTATGATTTTACAGGGAATACCAAAAGCAATGCAAGTTTTGAAATTTAAAAGTTGACTCAATTTCACGCAAAATACAATTTTGAAAGCGAAAATCAAAGTTGTTGCAATTAAACACTTAATTTCAAAAGTCACAAATTGCAAGAATTTGAATAAAGCACTGAAATTTCAAATGAACGCCAACACACTTTTTAGATTTAGGACAGTAAGAACACAATTTTGACACAAAATTTCAATTTCAATAATTTTTTGAATGATTAGGAGCCTTAATCCAAGCAATCACTAGACCAACTTTGACTTTAATTTTGAAAGTGTTAGAATTGATGAAATCAGCCAAGATTCTGGATTTTAGCAAAAAAATACAGTAAGATCTAGCTCCCGAAATTTCAGAAAAAATGTCGGGGACGATGGCGCTCAGGGTGCACACGGTCCTCGCAACTTTTTTCCAAATTTTCAGGGATGAAAGAAATTATGATTTTGTTGCGGAATCCAAAGTTACAGCTGATTTGGAGATGTTTTGATCAGTGAAATTGTCAGTCAAAGGTTGAATCAAGAGGGTTTTAAAAATTAGGGTTTTGACACTTAACCACTTAATTTTTAGAATTAAAGCACGAATATGAATTGACAATTTGTAATAGAAGGGTAGATCTGAAACAAGCATAAATAATTAAACATTTCACAAGATCAATTACTAAAAAGAAAATTTAGGGTTTTTATGCAATTAACCTCTAAAATTTGCAAAAGATCAAACATGGAAATGTAATCAAAGCATCCAATTTTCAGATCTAACCATGAATAATTAGAAAGGATGTTCATGTCGGGTTCACCAAAATGTAAAGTGGAAAATCGCGAGCGAACCCTAAGTGTTCCCCCCCCACCACTCCAAAGAGAGAGAAAGGGAATCACTAGGGTTGACGGTTTTCACTTAGGGGAGACTTTACATTCAAAAGAGGGGTTGAAACCCACAACATCCAATCCCACACAATGCAAGATTGGATTCTAAATGAGTTTCAAGGGTTAAGACAGCGAGGCTACCCTCTTTTGTAAAGAATGTAGATAGAAGGATTAAGCTAGGAATGCATGAAAAGTGAGAAAGATTCACTTATAAACAGAGATAGGAATATAGGATGAAGCTGCGGACCTGGAATTAGCAGTAAAATGTCGAGACGGTGCTATCCTGCAAATTTGAGCGAAAGTTGACGGGATGATGGCGCCCGGCGTGCATAGGGTCCTCCGAAAAATCCGCAAAACGAAGGGGGATCTGTTCGTCTCTGCACAAGGATTCCAGATCTTCAATTACAGCTGCGTACCTACAACCTACACACAAAAAAGCGAAGATGATTGGGGGGTTAGGGATTAGGGGTTTGCCCTTAGGTCAAACCCCAGTTTTGGAATTAACCAAGAAATGAGAATGTTGTAAATGTAAATGATTGTAATGTAAACAAGTACTTGATACCTTGTTGTAAGAATGTTTGTATTCTTACATGCGAAGGTGTAAATGTTGTTGTATGTTGTATGTTGTATGTTGTATGTGGTATGTGATCTCCTCTTCAATGGTTGAATCCTTGTCTTGAATGCAACACTTAGCCTTGAATGGAGACTTAGAATGATCAATTGCTTGAAGGAATGCTTGAATGCTTGAATGCTTGAATGTTTGAATGCTTGAATATCGCTTCCACCTTTTTTCCATCTTACCAAAATGGGAGAGGAAATGTAGTTTATATACTTGTCAATTAGGGTTAAAAGACTGATTTTCTTGACCTTAGGCCGACCAGGAAAGATTATTTTCCAATTTGCAAACATAAAGACCCGAGACCCAAAAGAGACCGGGCCCAAAAATAGGGCCAGGGACCAGGGCACTGGGCACCATGGTCCCACCTCCAGGGACAGCAGGGTGCAAGGAGGATCAGGCCAGGGTGCTGAAAAATGCAGTTTTTGGTGTCATGAACAAGTTTCGGGGTCTCCATTCAGGTTCAGTGTTGCGTCGCCATCGTGAAGACCCAAATGCGGTCGAAATTGCAAGTGTCACAATTTTAGGACGCTACAATTATTATCAATCAAATCTTGAATTTTACCCTTTAAAGCAAAACATTTTTCAGTATCATGCCCAGGTTGACGATGAAATTGAGAAAAAGATTTGTTATCAAAATAGGGTGAATTAATCTTTGCAGGATCTATTTGCCTTATAGGAGGAAGAGTAAGAACATTTTGTTCCAATAACTTATTCATAATACTATGCAATGATTCATTCAAAGGAGTAAACTTTCTTTCCTTCTTGAAAAACTTAGAAATAGGAGGCACACCTGATGCTGCATTCACATTGTTGTTGATGATGTTTTCATTGAATTTAACGGACTCTCTGTTCGGTTTAAACTTTCCAAATGGTTGTTGACTACTATCACCCTTATCACTTGGAGCCATAGGATTTGCTTGTTCCATTTGACTCACAATCAGTTGATAAATGTGAAGAGTTGCACACAACTGTTGGAAAGAAGTAAACTCAAAAAATAGAACTTTTTCTCTAATATCTTTTTGTAAATTAGAAATAAAGATTCTTTGAATATCATTGTCAGGCACTGGAAAAGAGATTTGAGCATACAAATTCTTATATCTACCAATGAAATCAGTCACTTTTTCTTTAACACCTTGTTTACAATGCATTAAATCAATCAAAGTAACTTTAGGACTTATATTGTTGAGTAAAAGCATTTGCAAGTTGTTCGAAAGAAGTAATAGAATAAGAAGGCAACGAGCAATACCATTGTAGGGCTTTATCTCTTAATGTCCTAGTAAACAGTTTTGCAAGCAACCTTTGGTCATAAGAAAAATCGATACATATTGTTTGAAAAGTCTTAACATGTGTTAGAGGATCACCTTTACCATTATAAAGCTCCAAATGCGGGATTTCAACATGCTTAGGAGGGATAGCTCGAACAATGTCAAGAGAAAGTGGGCTCGCAACATCAAATGTGGGCACACTAAACTTAGATTGATTCATAGAGGCAATTTGTTGCTGTAAAGAAGAGACAGTTTGTGCAAGATTGTTAATGGTCGCTTCAGTTGAAGAGTTCATATTAGACATGTTAGATTGTGATGGAGGTATTATGTTATTGAAAGAAGGTATTGATTGAGAATAAGGTGGTGGGACACTATGATAGTTAGTCATAGGAGATGATTGGAAAAGAGGAGCACTACAAGAAGGGATGGAATGGTTAAATGAATTGCCCCCTTGCGCCAGGTTCATTTGTGGAGATGTAATAGGAACACTCATTGAAGGAATGAATGAAGAAGTCGGATTAAATGAAGGAAGAGGGTTGATTGAAGAAGAAGGATTTCCCCCATGACTGGTGATCATAGGTGGAATATCTTGTATTGAAGTAGTTATTATGTTTGATGTAAAAGTAGGTATACTAGCAATAGAAGTTGTCAAAGGGATAGAATGATTAACTTGAGTAGGAGGTTGTGTATAACCCAAAGTTTCAGCACAACTCTTCATAGGCATCACATTTGAATCCACAATGTGTGCAATACTACGCAAAATATCAATTCCATTCTTATCACTTTGAACCATACGTTTTAGACCCTCAATTAATGAAAGAGCTTGACTATCGAGATACTCTTGAGACATCCATTTCTAAAAATCATCAAATTGGTTATCGAATTTCGAAAGTTGTTCTACAGAAACCTCATGGAGAGCTTCTTCATCATTAGGAGGATTAGAGGAATTACCCGTATCCTCGTTAAAAAGGCCATTCAAATTAGGTTCCATCTCCTCGTTAATTAAACCTTGGAAAGACTTAATTCCAAGGCTTCGTCTAACGGGAATAGTGTAAGTAGGGCTTATTGTTGTAAAACTCATGCACTAGAGAGGGAGAGAAGATTTTGAATTTAGAGGTAGCAAATTTCAATAAAATCAGCCAATCTCCTAGATTTAGGCTGTTAAATGCAATCACGACAATCTCCCGAATTTTCGGAAAAAAAGTCAGGGACCGTGGCGAACGGAGTGCACACGGTCCTCGCAACTTTTTTAGAAATTTTTAGGGATGAAAGTTATCATGATTTTAAAGCTAATCTGAAAAAATTGAGTGATTTTACGATCTGTAGATAGGCCAACTTAAAGTTGCAATCTCAAAATTGAACCCTACCAAGATTGTTGAAAAATGCAAAATTTGAATTTTGAAAAAGAGAGGGAAACTGAAATTTTGAATTTTATGATTTTAGAGGGAATACTAAGAGCAATGCAAGCTTTGAAATTTAAAAGTTGACTCAATTTCATGCAAAATTCAACTTTGAAAGCGGAAATCAAAGTTGTTGCAATTAAACACTTAATTTCAAAAGTCACAAATTGCAAGAATTTGAATAAAGCACTAAAATTTTGAATGAATGCCGACACACTTTTCAGATTTAGGATAGTAAGAACACAATTTTGACACAAAATTTCAATTTCAACAATTTTTGAATGATTAGAAGCCTTAATCCAAGCAATCACTAGACCCACTTTGACTTTAATTTTGAAAGTGTTGTAATTGATAAAATCAGCCAAAATTCTGGATTTTAGCAGAAAAATACAGTAAGATCTAACTCCCGAAATTTCAGAAAAAATGTCGGGGATGATGGCGCTCGAGGTGCACACAGTCCTTGCAACTTTTTTCCAAATTTTCAGGGATGAAAGATATTATGATTTTGTTGCGGAATCCAAAGTTACAGCTGATTTGGAGATGTTTTGATTAGTGAAATTGTCGGTCAAAGGTTGAATCAAGAGGGTTTTAAAAATTAGGGTTTTGACACTTAACCACTTAATTTTCAGAATTAAAGCACAAATATGAATTGATAATTTGCAATAGAAGGGTAGATCTGAAACAAGCATTAATCATTAAACATTTCGCAAGCTCAATTACTAAAAAGAAAATTTAGGGTTTTCATGTAATTAACCTCTAAAATTTGCAAACGATCAAACATGGAAATGTAATTAAGGAATCCAATTTTTAGATCTAACCATGAATAATCAGAAAGGATGTTCACATCGGGTTCACCAAAATGTAAAGCAGAAAATCGCGGTCGAACCCCAAGTGTTCCCCCCACCACTCCAAGGAGAGAGAAAGGAGGTCACTAGGGTTGACAGTTTTCACTTAGGGGAGACTTTACATTCAAAAGAGGGGTTGAAACCCACAAGATCCAATCCCACACAATGTAAGATTGGATTTTGAATGAGTTTCAAGGGTTATGACAGCAAGGCTACCCTCTTTTGTAAAGAATGTAGATAGAAGGATTAAGCTAGGAATGCATGAAAAGTGAGAAAGATTCACTTATAAATAGAGATAGGAATATAGGATGAAGCTGCGGACTTGGAATTAGCAATAAAATGTCAAGACGGTGCTGTCCTACAAATTTGAGCAAAAGTTGACAGGACGATGGCGCCCGGCGTGCACACGGTCCTCCAAAAAATCTGCGAAACAAAGGGGGATCTGTTCGTCTCTGCACAAGGATTCCAGATCTTCAATTATAGCCGCATACTTGCAACCTACACACAGAAAAGAGAGGATGATTGGGGGGTTAGGGATTAGGGGTTTGCCCTTAGGTCAAACCCCAGTTTTGGAATTAACCAAGAAATGAGAATGCTATAAATGTAAATGATTGTAATGTAAACAAGTACTGATACCTTGTTGTAAGAATGTTTGTATTCTTACATGCAAAGGTGTAAATGTTGTTGTATATTGTATGTTGTATGTGATCTCCTCTTCAATGGTTGAATCCTTGTCTTGAATGTAACACTTAGCCTTGAATGGAGACTTAGAATGATCAATTGCTTGAAGGAATGCTTGAATGCTTGAATGCTTGAATGTTTGAATGTTTGAATATCGCTTCTGCCTTTTTTCCATCTACCTAACATCCACCCTTTCTGAGAGGGGAAATGTAGTTTATATACTTGCCAATTAGGGTTGAAAGATTGATTTTTTTGACCTTAGGCCGACCTAGGAAGATTATTTTTCAATTTGCAAACTTAAAGACCCGAAGCCCCATAAGAGGCTGGGCCCAAAATAGGGCCAGGGACCAGGGCGCTAGGCGCCATGGTCCTGGGGGACCAGGGTGCTGGGCGCCATGGTCCTGAAGGACTAGGGCACTGGGCGCCATGGTCCCACCTCCAGGGATAGCAGGGTGCAAGGAGGATCAGGCCAGGGTGCTGAAAAATGCAATTTTTTATGTCATAAATAGGTTTTGGGGTCTCCATTCAGGTTCAGTGTTGCATCGCCATCGTGAAGACCCAAATGTAGTCAAAATTGCAAGTGTCACAATTTTAGGACACTACATGTTACTTATTTTCAATCATAACACTTGGACCTATTGCATTTTTCAGATTTCCAAGTTGAATCCTTTTCATAGATTAGATCTCAAAGCTTTCATTTTTCATATATGTTGTGCTATGGTGATATTTTTGGGCAAATGCATTTCATGCGTAGATCACCTAAAAGATTTTGTAGATCCTAATCCTAGAGATTACAATGAGAAACCTAATACTTGTACCTCCCCAAAGGTATCTAATGTGAATAAAGAAACAGTTAATACTCTTGTCAATAATCTCTCTAATGGAGAGAAATCATTGAAGAGCAACATGGCCCCATCTTCTTCTCATACACATACCCTTTCGCAAGAGGGGCAAGGTCAGAATATTAGTGTTTCCATCTCTCTAGATCCTCCTTATTCTCCTAGAGCCTATCTTAAACATCAAAGTATTTGTAGAGAAGATGATGTCATGCATTTCATTCATGATCTATCTCCCCATATAACATTAAGAAAATATGAGGCCTTACATGATAAGGATCTTCCTTCCCAATCTACCAAAGACGATATGCATGATGAAAGAAAGGAAAGTCCTTCTCCACAACATATTACTTCTTCATCTACTAATCCTTTCATTCCTTCTAAAAATCCTTACACTACAAGTTTCAACTAAATTTATTATAATGTTCCCCTGCCTTCTCAATTATAGGATTCTTATAGGGTGATCATATGGATTTGTGTCACACTTTAGGCTAACAATGATTGTTCTGCATAGAAGGGTTTCGACCGAATCAATTTGGCAACCACGTAGCACTCCTGTGGCAAGGGGGTTCCAGATAGAAACATTCAAGCCGGAACCCCCTTGCCCTATATAAGAGTCAAAATCAACCCAAGCCCCTCATTTTGCATTAAGCAGCTTGGAGTTGAGCAGGAGGGCGCAAAAAATCTCAGAAATCCAGTCGGAAGGGTTTCGATGGTAAGTACCTTTTTTCTTTTTACTCTTTTAAATATATTTATTTTGTCATATTAATTTATGTTGTTTTTTTTTTAACACATGGGTGACCCCTTAGGACCACACAAGGCCCCTTACGACACATGTGTACCCCTTAGGACCTATTAGGACCACATAAGACCAAATGGTGTCGAAAGGGGTCTTATGTGGTCCTAAGGGGTCACATGCATGGGTGAATCCTTAGGACCACACAAGGCCCCTTACAACACATGTGCACCCCTTAGGACCCATTAGGAGCACATAAGACCAAATGGTGTCTCAAGGGTTCTTTTGTGGTCCTAAGGGGTCACGTGTGTGTTCTAACATATGGGTGACCCCTTAGGATCACAAAAGGCCCCTTACGACACATGTGCACCCTCTGAGATTTTAACAAGATCTAGGGCTCAATGAAAAATACAATAGAGATAAAATAATGATAGGAATAAACTATATTCTATCAAGAAAAAATACTAATCAACTAGATCATCAAGTGTTATATACAATGAATATGAGCCTGCTTATAAAGGAAAGGCTCTATGGATATGTGAGCACACAAACATGACATGTGGTTGATGTAATAAGAAACAAGGGTAGGTAGGAAATAGGTATGGGTAGGTAGGAGAAACAATATGCTATTCCACATGAGGTGGATCACTCAATGAATGTGGATTTTAGCAACAAGATAAGTCCACAAAAGGTGGAAATTGTCCTACACACACTATCCTAATGTGGCACAAACTCCCAAGTGTCTCATACCCAAACTACTATGAAATGCATTTCCTAAGTAAACTTAAGTAAAGTGTAGTAATATACAAGATGAATATTTATTTACACCAACACACCCCTTAGCACCTATTGGACCACATAAGACCAAATGGTGTCGAAAGGGGTCTTATGTGGTCCTAAGGGGTCACACATGTGCTCTAACACATGGGTGACTACTTAGGACCACATAAGGCCCCTTACGACACATGTGCACCCCTTAGGACCTATTAGGACCACATAAGAACAAATGGTGGTGTGGGGGGTCTTAAATGGTCCTAAGGAGTCACGCATGTGTTCTAACACATGCGTGACCCCTTAGGACCACTTAAGACCACTTGTGACACATGTGCACCCCTTAGCACATATTAAGACCATATAAGACCAAATGGTGTCACAAGGGGTCTTAAGTGGTCCTGAGGGATTACATAAGTGTTCTAACACATGGGTGGCCCCTTAGGACCACACAAGACCCCTTACGACACATTTTCACCCCTTAGGACCATACAAGGCCCCTTACGACACATGTTCACCCCTTAGGACCTATTATGACCACATAAGACCAAATGGTGTGGAAAGGGGATCTTATATGGTCCAAAAGGGTCACGCATGTGTTCTAACACATGGGTGACCCCTTAGGACCACACAAAGCCCCTTGTGACACATGTGCACCCCTTAGGACCTATTAGGACCACATAAGAACAAATGGTGTTGAAAGGGGTCTTATGTGGTCGTAAGGGGTCAAGCATGTGTTCTAACACATGGGTGACCCCTTAAGACCACAAAAGGCCCCTTACAACATGTGTGCATCGCTTAGGACCTATTAGGACCACATAAGACCAAATGGTTTCACAAGGGCTCTTAAGTTGTCCCAAGGGGTCACGCCTGTGTTCTAACACATAGGTGACCCCTTAGGACCACTTAAGACCCCTTGTGACACATGTGCACCCCTTAGCACCTATTAGGACCACATAAGACCAAATGGTGTCGCAAGGGGTCTTAGGTCCTAAGGGGTCACGCATGTGTTCTAACACATGGGTGATCTGTTAGGACCACATAAGGCCCCTTATGACACATGTGCACCCCTTAGGACCTATTAGGACCACATAAGACCAAATGGTGTTGAAAGGGGTCTTATGTGGTCCTAAGGGGTCACACATGTGTTCTAACACATGGGTGACCCCTTAGGACTACACAAGGCCCCTTACGACACGTGTATACCTTATGACCTATTAGGACCACATAAGACCAAACGGTGTCAAAAGGGGTCTTATGTGGTCGTAAGGGGTCACACATGAGTGACCCTTTAGGACCACAAAGGGCCCCTTACAACACATGTGCACCCCTTAGGACCTATTAGGACCACATAAGACTAAATGGTGTCGCAAGGGGTCTTAAGTGGTCCTAAGGGGTTACATGTGTTATAACACATGGGTGACCCCTTAGGACCACACAAGGCCCCTTATGACACATGTGCACCCCTTAGGACCTATTAGGACCACATAAGACGAAATGGTGTCGAAAAGGGTTGTATGTGGTCCTAAGGGTTACGCATGTGTTCTAACACATGGCTGACCCTTTAGGACCACACAAGGCCCCTTACAACGCATATGCATCCCTAAGGACCTATTAGGAGCACATAAGACCAAATTAGTCCACCTATTAATTAAATTGTATATGCACAATTATAAATTTATTTGACTTAATTTGTCTTATTTTGACTTAATTTGACTAATTTTAAAATTAATTATTGTATATGCAAATATATTTAATTATAAATTAGACATATATTGAAATTTAAAATTAAATTTATAGTTGTTTAAATTTCTTTTGTTCATAGATCTAGAAATTTATCTTAAATTTATAAATTAGACATATATCTGATTGACAAATTCAAGGAATACAATATCAAAAATCATCAATGACAACTATAGTATTGCAATTTTGCAAATTGAAATTGAAATATGACTCAAGAACTGTACTATAATTATAAATACCTATAAACTGATTGCTAATTCACTTTAGTGACTCAATCCGACTATCGGAGGCTTCTATATCCCAAATGGACTGAAGATTCAGAAATTGGCTAGTACTAACAGGTTCATCTTCATTCTGGGTTTGGTATTCAAAAATGTCTTCATCTTCATGTTGAATTTGAGTCTGTGATCCATCATATTCATTTGTCTCAACACTAGCACTAGCAGTAGCACAACCAGCTTTTAAAGTGTTACACACCCCTTGTCTTTCACACATGGAATTCTAGATTGCCAGTGCCCTATCATGTGGAAAATCTCTAACATTATACTGGGTTACAAATGCCCTCAAGCAAGTTTCCAAATTCTTGTCTAATTTATTTTTGATCTTTTATTTCAAAAGCCCTAATGCATTGAAAACTCTCTCATCTTCCACCGACCCCAATATCATTGTTTGACATAAATCAACAAGTTTCAAATATTCTGGTATTGCAATACTCAATGCTTCACTTTGATCTATCCTTTTCCAAAGCCTTGTGATTGATCCAGGTTCAAATGGATTCTCCAAGTTAACCAACTGTTGTTTCATAACCAATGCAAACTATTTACATTGTTTTCTAAGATGATCTAAATTTAAAATTCCTTGTATTGGCTATCCATTGCAATATGCATCTATTAAAAATGTCAATATCAATTCCTCTAGTTTTTTATGAAACATATTTGCGTCATTTGGATTATCTCCAATTGAATGCCAAAATTGAGGATACACACAACCCATGGCTTCAAGTATTTCTTCTCAAGGGAATCTTTCATGAATCTCAATTGAAAGTTCATATGCAATAGACTTCAAATTATCACTAACAAATTTAACAATCCTATCAAAATCTTCCTTTTTAACTGGTAGTGCTCTGCCTCGCTTGGCCGTCTTATATTGGTGCATTGGTATCTGAAATCCTTTTACAAAGAAACATAACTCATTTTTTGTATTGAACTGTAAAAAAATTTCAGCATGATTCAAATCTATAATTATCTGCCACCTAAAAGAATTTGGGCTTTGCCCTGTTAGATCTCAATATAGACCATCTAGGCTCAAGCATGTCATGTTACGTAGAGTGCTATGCTCATTGATATACATAGTTCTATCTTGGGATTTCTTAACAAGTTTGTTCATTGAATCCAACATGGGAAGAAGACTAGCTACAGTTAACAGAATCTCTATATCACTTAACTTATTGAAGAGATTGGGAGCTTTGTCTACTGTGAGGCATTGCTCATACATTAGTTCGATCAATGATTGATATTCTGTTAGAACTCGTTTTGCTGGTCCATGCAAGGAGATCCATCTGGTCTCAACATCCCTGAGAAGCTTGTTTCCTCCTGTTAGTCCCTCTACAAAAATCTGACATTCTGCAAAATGTTTAGGACTTCGGCAGAAGTATGAGTGGAGCTCATGGACCAGATCTTCAAATTATGACACTGTAGGAAAATTGCTTACAATTCTATATGCTAAATTCATTCGATGGGCGATGCAGTGAATGCCAACCATGTATGGTGCAATACTAGTTTGTAATCTTGCGCAAAGAGTGGTCCTTTGACCTTGCATTACTGTAGCTCCATCAGCTCCAACACACACCAACTTCTTGGCAATTGTCAAGTCATCCATACCATAAATTTCATTCAAAGCTTTCTTAACTTCCAAATATAAATTTTTTGCTGTTGAATTGCCCCTCATTTTACGAACACAAAGTAGATGAGCTAGGCAGAGGTGTTCTTTTACGGTATACACATGCATACAAACCCAAGCAGTGTTATCTAACGCTTTAATTTCATCTATGGATAATGAAATAAAATTTGACTCTTTTACACTCTCTTGTAAATTTTTCTTTTCCACCTCAGCGGGATAGTTTTCCACTTCTCATCCAGCGTTTATTGACCAATGTGACATAGGATAGTGAGGAACATTAAAAAAAGATAATAAATTACTAAATTCTAGGAAATCTTTCATAGGACGTCCTCTTTGCTAGGTTTGCATCTTTTGCTGCATGTTCAAGCCCAGCCTTGATTGTATTTCCAAATCCATTATTATGAATCAGTGTTGTTTTGTGGTTATGCTCTTCATATTCTGTGACATGCTTAACATGAAGAAATTCTTCCTTTGATTTCCATCTTACTACTAGTGTTTCCTTTCCGTCTATGATCTATTTTTCATAAACCTTACCGATATGCTTTTCTATTGTGTCAAGCTTTAGCTACATCTTCTTCTCTCTTTTATTTTTCCAGCTACAAATCTTACACCTACATTCTATTAGTTATTCACCATTATTTGGAACTAGTTTAATGAATGGGTACTTTTCTACCCAATCAATCTTAAAACTCCTTGTCATCTCCCACTCTCACTGTAGTTTTAGTTTCCTTTTTCTTTTCTTCCTACCAACATCATCTTCAATACTAGAATTTGCATCCAAGTGAAATATCTCATTGTGTGTATCCCTTAGAACATCTTCTACCATGTCGGTATTGTCATCCTCATTTCATGCATTTAACTCAATGACAATCCCACCTTGGGGTGGTGGTGAGCTACTGTGAATGGGTTCTGCAACTGTAGAAGTTGATGGACCAAAAAATTTGCCAATTCCAAAAAAAGACTTTATGGTACTATCTTTAAGTTTAAGTTTAAGTTTTGGGCATTTTGATGGCCTCCCAATCCCTTCATTTTCACCACCCTTAGGAGTCTTACCCTTGTCTGACATCCCAATCCCTTCACCACCCTAAGGAGTCTCAGTCTAACCCTTGTGTGACATCTCAATCCATTCACCACCCTAAGGAGTCTCACCCATGTCTGACTGTGACATCTTGAGTCTTGACCTCTCACTACGAATTAAAAGTTAAAACTAATACTATAAAGTATGAAGAAATGATTACTCACCTTTATGCCTTCTCAATTCTTTGACTTAGGAATCAAGAATGTCTGGGCTTGTGTTGTAGGATTGTAACTCTGGCCCTCCACCCTACAATGAACTTCGACTTTCCAACTCAATTTGCGGAATGCAAATCAAGACTCGATAGCTCCCAATTTACTAATCAGACATGAACAAATTGTAAGAAAGAGTGTAAGAAATAGTGTATTTATAGAAATCCATGATTGCATTTTTGGTGAAGTGCACGGGTCCCAGGTGTCGCAATTGCCAATAAACATTTAATTTAATTGCATTTTTGGCAAGTTGTGTAGGCATGCAATGAAAATTTAATTTAAGCGGGGTGAAATGGGTTCTCGAATGCTTATAATGTTTTAATTGATATTGGCAAATTTGGCCGATGCGTGCAATGAACATTTAATTTACCATTGGCGAATTAGGTCCTGGGTACGTGGTCGTTTTACTATTGCTGGCGAATAATGGAGGTGATCTAATACCCACATCTGAGTGATTCCTGGTGAATATTATGGGCATGGACGTCAATGATGTGTGGTCAATCGCGAAGCCAGGTTCTACAGTATGTCATTAACCCCGAAATTCTAAGCGATTTGACCATGATGTTGCCCCAGACTATTCGCGCGGAATTTGCTAATTGGTGAAGATTCACCACTAAAAAACTCTCTATTTATTATTTGTGAAAACTAATCAATCTTGCAAGTTCACTTTTGAAGTATATTTCTAGGTTACACACCTTTAGTGAAGTTTTAGATTCCTCTAATTTTGTCCTAACTACAAAGGAGCAAAAAAATCTTATAAGCTCAATAGAGGGATAGAAAAAGGCAATAACAAGACAATCCTAGTAATACCAAGAGAAGGGAGACATCCTCAAAAGGGACATGCACCTAATAAGTGAAAACAACCAAAGAAAGAGACCATAGTGAAATATTAACATTAGAAGTAGCAAGAGGAGTCTCCAATGAAGGATAAATAAGAAAATCAAAAGAAAAAACAACAAGATTTATAACCTAGCCTGCTAACTCCAACAAGGTTAAAGTTCGATTTGGAAAAAAGAGACATCATGCTTTCATCAATAATATTAGTTTACAAAATACTTCTATGTAGGAGGAGAAACCCAAATCTCATAAAAGAGCCACAAATGTGTAGTTAATGAGAATTAATGAACTTCAAGAAAAGATAAGAGATTTAGCATCTACCATAGTGGATAAATATGATGGAGAGCTCTTGCACAGAGACTATTAGTTGACATAAATCAATCTAACCTACAAAAAATATACTTTTCTATCCAAAGGTTTTAATTTATAAGAAAAACTAGTGCAAGATACCATGAATGGTATTGTGAAGAATGTGATAAAATATGACCCCATATCACATCTTAAAAATGCCCATTCATGCTCAGACATAACTCACACATATGTGGAAAAAATACTAATTTCCCCACCTACACATATACACATACACATACACATGTGATAACTCTTAGAATAGTATGCATTTATCTTTTTGTAAGGAATATGCCATAACTTGTCATAATTGTCATATAGGACAGAAGGTGCTCCTACACATTTTCATAACCATTACTACATGTTATCATAGTAATATATCACGTAGCTACCATAGCTATACCCTTCATCTGGAATGAGACAAATCTCGTGCCCCACTCTAATTATATTTTAGCTTACATGCATTTCCTATGTCACTAAGAAAGGATAACTAAATATTTATCTCTCTTCTTTGTGTAGGGCATCCAATTACCCTCTCCATGATTGTTGGAGGCACAAAGTTATTTATCATAAAGTAATGAAATGAAATACATTATTCTTAGGATTGTAAGGTGAATCTCACCTAGCCCTAGAAACAATAACTATATTGAAGTGAACACCCCTCTTCATCAAGGAAATCACTAAGATTCCCTACAACAAGTGAGCGGGGATGTACATAACTGAGATAAGGACAATTTTTTTTTTTTTTTTTTTAATGAATTCCTCAAGAAAAAGGCTAGTAAGGAGGGAGTATATTCCCTTGTACAAAGTTCATGCAAGGTATATGGCATATCTATCTTAGCTATTAAGGACGTAAACATTTACATAGTTTTCAAGATCATATGTATGATCATCATTTTCAACTAGTATGACCATGTAAATGGTTTGGGTTTCAAAATAGACTATATCCACCTGTGGATGTGCAATAAGAGCTCAAATTAGATTTTTTTCCAATAATAATATGATTTCCAAACATATACAAATAAATAGGGTAAGAAGAATATATATTCATTCTCAATTATTTGGAATTAAAAATAATCCCATCTAAACCTATATAATTATTGTGCAAGTGTAATATTAAAGTCCTTAAATTATATTTTCACTATCACCTAAATTTAATTAGATCCCTCTTTACTCAACAATAGTATGATATCAAATTGATGTAGATATTTACCTACCATTTGTCAAAATTTCAATAAGAAAAATAAGAGAATAGATCATTCACCATATAATGTGAATTTTTTTTTTAAAAATACCACATAATTTTCATATTTTAAAAGAAATGTTCTAAAACTGTAAGTAGAAAAAGCTTATAAGCACACCTTCAACCTAAAAACAATTCACACTCTAAACAACACCATCCAGAAAAATGAAGCAGGTAAATATTGACAACACCATCCAGAAAAATGAAGCATCTGTACCTCCATTCTATGTGAAAGCGCAACAAAGCAATCACAAAAATAAATCCCACCCCATAACATAATCCCACTGCCACTTCCCACCATCAATCCATTATTTCTGCATCTGCAATTACTGTATTATTTCTGCATCTGTAAGAGGGATAGAAATCTCTCTTACATCCCACACGAGTCTAATGTTGTCATCCATTTATATATGATAACTTAAAATATGCAAAGGGTTATCAAGGACACTTGTATAACTATTTTGAACATTTCCAATAATGAGAAATCTACACAAGTTTGCTACACAATCTCATGACTACTTGCTACTACAACAACCCCTAAAGGTACCATAGAATGGCCAATATAGAAATATTTGTAGTCCCATCTGCTAAAAACTACAAAAAGTGGATTATGGAACAAACAAAATATATGTAGTTCTTGGCCAATATAGCTATAAATAGTTTTGTCTATAAACATTAAATCTTTGTTAAATTAGTAAAATTTAAACTACTAAAATAAAGACATAATCTATATAAAAGTAAAATAAAAGGATCGTTAACCATAAAATAAAATCATGTGCTGTGATAAAATTTGTAGGAAACATGTTACGATTTGACTTGATTCGAAAACGTCCTCAACACGCGCCGAACAGTTCGCTACTTTGTAAGAATTCATCAATGAATGCTTAAGTCAATTACCTTTCGTATTCCTGACAAATATGGGAATTCACCATGGTATCATTGAATTTAATTTTATTTGAATTTTAAATAACTTGGAATTAATTTGTGTATAATCTATGTCTTAACGTCCATCGTTTTAACTGATGGAGATAATCTAATTATAGTTGTTATTTTGAACCCGTTAACAAATTGCCCTAAACTTATCTTACTTCCTTCCAACTAGTTGTTAGTTGTTGAGATAAGCACGGGAAATGTAATTTGCACATTATGGTGTTGCATGGAAAGGCAAACCCTAAGTCGTTTTTAGTCATCTAATCAATTAATATTGATCCAAACTAATTCATACTAAAAATCTACTTAAGAAAATCAATACAACATTTTCATGGGATTATATGAATAAAATTAGAACATACTAGCATATTGTAAGATTATTTTTTTAATTTATAATCAAAACTACCAACATCCAATTTGATAAGTGTCAAAACTTGCCAACATCAACTTTGATCATAAAACATATGTTAACTTCAAAATACTCACATTTCAATTACTATCACAATTAATTAATCTATAATTAATTTCTTGTTAATATACAATTTATTGTGTTAGCTTAAATTATAATTATTTTTTATTCGGTTTAAGAATAAGAATTGTGAAAAGCAATATCTGAAACAACAACCAACAACAAAACAACAACATAGAGACACTATCTCTGATGTCCAAATTGATCTTGCAACAATAGAGTAAACTATATTCAACGATGGCAACAATATTGTAAGTAGTTCATCCTAGAGTCAATGGACTTGCAACCCACAAAACAATAGATATAGATAAACTGCACCTATTTTTAAGAAAACACTAGATACCCCCAGACTCTAGAAAACAAAAATTGTACTCTATCTCAATACATTATGTCATTGTCTTTGAATGTTCCTTCCTGCACCCATAAATTGTTTTGACTCGTGCATGGGGGAAAGCAATTCGTGTCTTTTCTTATGCAACCTTCACAATTCATAAAAGCTCCAAGTGTTGAGCATGAAAAATTTCATAACAAGTATTTCATCCTTATTCAAACCATTAAATTCACTTTAGGGGTTTGACTAAGAAGAATAATCCCTCGACGATAAACTCTCACTATTCTCTATAGACACCACAATTTTAGATATCAAAGTTGAAGAGAATGTTATAGGTCATAGGGGTGTATGTTGTTTACATAGATTTAGGTAAAAACCTTACTCGTCGGAATCAATTTTTCTAGTACTAATTAAATTGGAATGCAAAAGATATCATCTTATAGTTTATTAGAGTACTATTGTTGCACATTTTTTACACTCCAATTCAAAAGTTTTTTTTAATAATGGGTAGATGGATAAAATATTTATGTTGTAACATTCTTATAATGGTTATTGTATATTCAACATTAGGAGGTAGAGGACTTGGTATTTTAGTAATATTTTTGAAACAATGGGATTTCAGACCTCTAAGCTAAAACGATCTCAAGGTCCTTTTGTAACATTCGAACATAAATAGGCCTTATTATTGTCCTAAACAAGAAAGCTAGGTGTTGAGATTATGTTCTTTAATTGAAAAAGAATGAGATAGTGATGTGTGTGTATGTAATCTAGACTAAAAATGACAAAATGATTAAATTTAATTGTATACAGTAGATATAGGATGAAAAGCATGAACAACAAGATAGATATGAGATGAGAATACATAGAGGAACTGTGATCCAAAATTTGAAGCTAACTATAGAGTATATAAGCTCTGGGTGCCCTAGTCTAAAAGTGATGAAGGTTGTGGAAGATGACTAAAAATGCGATTAGGAGGCTCTACACATCTATCTCTCAAAAAATTGGGTCATTATAGAGAAAAAAGGGTGTTAGGAACCCTAGTATTCCATCTATTCAACACCCATCATAGTCTATCACTATTTACTGTGCTCTTCTATAGCTCTCTCACTATTAGATTTGAACCTACACACACATAAAAGAGGAAAATGGTTGTGTTGTATAAGGGCTTGCCTAATTCAAACCCTATGTTTGTGTTCCCACCTCCACAACAACTATGATGAGTGATAGAGTGCATGCCCTTGCAAAGATAGAGGCTAAATCAATGGTGAAATATTGAAATGGCATGATTCCCTTTAGTAATTTGATTCTCTTTTGGAAGTCCTGCAAATAATAGTGCAATAAAAGAATGAAAATAAATGACAAATATGAATCCATTCTTGACTATAGAATTCTTGTAGTCTACTTCTTTATATATTTATAGCTCTATATTTGATTATATTGTAATGTGATTACTAGATAGTCTTATCTACCTTAGGGCCTTATGAATGATCGAAGATGTCCTTTATATAGGGATTACAAGGTTATTTTAAATATAGATTAGAAAATAATGATCAAATGCAAATAATTCTTAGACCAAATCACTAATAATGAAGGTGGACACTTGCAATAATAAAATTTGAGCTTCTTTTAGAGGGACTAGAGCATTAAAGAATAGGTCCACTTAAAAGGGAACCTTCAAAAGGGGAAACTTAAAATGTCAGGATCCTAAACATAGGACCTAGTCTTCGATTTTATATTTGATGATGATTAAGTTATAGGCTTATCAGTAAAATTATAGGGTAGGATAGAGCACAAATGGTCTTAAAATGATCTAATAGAAACCTCACTAAAGTAGGTACTAGATAAACTTTAAATTTTTTAATGTAAACAATTTATGACACAATATTTAGCCCCTACTTTAGTGAAAGTATGATCTTATGCTCATACTCATAGTAAAGAAATATAGAAGTTGAGAGCAAGGCACTCTAGGGATAGGATAACACTAAGTTGAGGGATTTGCAAGCTCTAGAGCCTAGGATCTTTTCAACCTACACAAGAATACTCAAAAAAGGATACACTTACTAAGGACATAAAAGGAACATAAAGGACAAAAAAGGATAGTAGTAATAAGACAAACAAAGGTTCCAATTCAACTAGGTGAAGAGACTTCAATTAAAAATTTATACCAAATATTAAGTATCATTCCCAAAATGCTATTGTAAAGACACACGGACTTTTAGAAAGAGACAAAAGCATACACCACTAAGACGATATTCCATGGTTTGCAAATCAACAAGTGTGATGTGTTGGGGGTCCACAGACATTCCAAGCTACATGAATTTACCTAGCTAATAAGTCGTGTTATGTTTGGTCATTCATATATGGATAACTACAAGAAGATGAGCACAATTTTGGGGAAGTTTGTGCATTGGGAAAGATACCACTAGAAATGGGTACCTATTATGCTTCAGAGCCTGAAACTAAAATTCAATAATGATTGCCCATTTTTTAAATAGTAGGTAACCATTATTTAAAAAACAAGTAATGTTATCTTAAATATATATATTTTTTAAAAAGGTACCCATTATTTTTAAGTATTTTTTATTAATTCCTACAAACTCATTTTCACACCATA
Source organism: Cryptomeria japonica (assembly GCF_030272615.1). NCBI lineage: Eukaryota > Viridiplantae > Streptophyta > Pinopsida > Cupressales > Cupressaceae > Cryptomeria > Cryptomeria japonica. Next base: position 633,727,193 of record NC_081412.1, read on the forward strand.
AATAATGAGTACCCATTACATTTAAATAATGGGTACCTATTATTTAAAGTTTGAAATTCCAACCTTCCCTTTGCATTAGGTTTCAGCTCGGCAACTAGGCTTGGTGAGCCCGACCCTTAGCCTTGGACCTACAAGTACAAGGATATGTCAATAACAATGGGAAATACTGACTTTCAACGTATATCTATAGCCTTCTTTGACATAACTGTTTGATGAAATTAAAACACATTATAGATTATGGTGTGTAGATTTCAAATATGTAATTTTTTTTGGATTTTTGGAATTTTTTTTTCTATTTTTTAATTATTATTTTTATGAAAATCATATTTTTAATTTATTTAATAAACTTTGTATTATTTACATTTGAGGGTCCAAGAGTTAGTATTTTGTGTCAATGTAGGCCTAGGTTGAGTTCATTCATCTTAGGTTTGCATTTTTGTGTAAATAGTGGGTTTGAGTAGGTGGTTGACCTTCTTGATGGTCAAAAGTGTCAAAACTTGGTATAGGCATTAGGTAGGTTTAAATAGGTCTTATACATGTTTGAAAAGTTGTATGTGATGACATGGAATAGGTCTTATAGGTTGGAGAGACCAAAAGTGCAAAATTCACAAAGTTGCAAAAAGTTGTCATGACAACTTTTGTCCCGAATTGGTTAGCAGTGGAGTTAGGGTTTGTTCAACGCCCTAGGAGGACTCCACACATGGGAAAGCTCTAAATGCCCTCTCTTACACATTTAACAAGGTTAGAGAAGTGTGTGATGTAACTTCAACAATTGAAACTACTCATTTTCAGTCTTGTTGACAACATTTTGGTTTGATTTCACTCATTTTGCAATTGAATATGGATTGAATCCATTGATTCAGAAATGGATTGAGTTACTCTTATGTTTTATTGTGTTTTTTTTACAATTTAGAGTTTTGTAAATATTGTTCATTGGTGTTTTCTTTCTTAAGTTTGCAAGCAACCAGTTTTGGCTTGTATATAGTAGTTTTCTAGTAAATATGATTGCCCCATGAGTTTCAAATGTGCTGAAATCATGGATAATTGGGACATGATAGGAAACCACCTATAAATTGTACATATTTAGGTTCAAGTTCTAGAGAAAAGTATAAGTATGACTGTCACCTTGTTCTAGGCGAGTCCACGAGCAACCAGGCTAGAGGAAATAAGGTGAAAATGAAGTGCTAAGTGTAGGGGTGTGTGCCAAATCACCATTTCAGAGTTTGGAGGGGTCCATGGAGTTGGGACAGAGTTTTCCATGCAAGGAGGATATTTTACAAAGCTATTTGATGCAAAAACCACAACTTGTTCATTCACTGCTCGTTAAAGGCCTAGTAAACCCTTCAAAACCTTGATTTTTGGGTTAGTACATTGTACGGTGAAACCAGGGGCCAAAACCAAAAAAATCCTTTAGTGCTAGGTGTATCTTTGAAGAAAATCCAAACTTATTTTGAGGTCTTTTGCATCATTTTCCTTCAACCCCTAGAAAACCGGATTTGGAGGCCTAATCGGGGCTCATTCCTTGTAGCCCTTTTCTAGGCAAGATTTTGAAATCGGTAAGAAACCTAATGATTGCAAAAAACTAATGGACCCTAAATGCATTCAAAACATGTTAGAAGATACCTGCACACCTCTGCATCATCCCAC